>NC_029780.3:89041671-89096746 GCF_000817695.3 Arachis duranensis
GTGTGTGCTTGGGCTGAGCATTGAAGCTTTCATGTGTAGAGACTTTTTCTGGAGTTAAACGCCAGCTTTTATGCCAGTTTGGGCGTTTAACTCCAAGTTTTATGCCAGTTCCAGCGTTAAACGCTGGAAATTCTGAGGCTGTTTTGCCATGCCGGTTTGGGCCATCAAATCTCAGGCAAAGTATGGACTATTATACATTGCTGGAAAGCCCAGGATGTCTACTTTCCAATTCCGTTGAGAGCGCGCCAATTGGGCTTCTTTAGCTCCAGAAAATCCACTTCGAGTGCAGGGAGGTCAGAATCCAACAACATCTGCAGTCCTTTTCAGTCTCTGAATCAGATTTTTGCTCAGGACCCTCAATTTCAGCCAGAAAATACCTGAAATCACAGAAAAATTAGTAAAGTTCAGAAAAGTGAATTTTAACTAAAAACTAATAAAAATATACTAAAAACTAACTATATCATACTAAAAACATACTAAAAACAATGCCAAAAAGCGTATAAATTATCCGCTCATCAACCACCCAGTGCACTTGCTGGTTAGTTGTGCAAAGTTGTGATAAAGAGTTGAGATTGCAATTGAGCGTACCATGTTGATGGCGCCATTGATGATCACAATTTCGTGCACCACAACTCCAGTTAAGTTGCATAGATGGCAAATGAGATGAGAAAAAGCTAGCCTTGCCAAGGTGAAGGGTTTTTCGGCTACTTTGTAGAGTTCTAGAGAGATGACTTCATGAACTTCTACTTCCTCTCCAATCATAATGCTATGGATCATGATGGCCCGATCCACTGTTACTTCGGATCGGTTGCTAGTAGGGATGATGGAGCGTTGGATGAACTCCAACTATCCTCTAGCCATAGGCTTAAGGTCTAGTCTTCTCAATTGAACCGGCTTGCCTTTTGAGTCTCTTTTCCATTGAGCTCCTTCCACACATATGTCCATGAGGACTTGGTCCAACCTTTGATCAAAGTTGACCCTTCTAGTGTAGGGGCGTACGTCTTCTTGCATCATAGGCAAGTTGAACACCAACCTTACGTTCTCCGAACTGAAATCTAAGCATTTCCCCCTAACCATTGTAAGCCAATTCCTTGGGTTTGGGTTCATGCTTTGATCATGGTTCGTAGTGATCCATGCGTTTGCATAGAACTCTTGAACCGTTAAGATTTTGACTTGTTGAATGGGATTGGAGAGAACTTCCCATCCTATTCTTTTAATCTATTGTCGGATCTCCGGATATTCGCCCTTTTTGAGCTTAAAAGGGACTTCAGGGATCACCTTTTTCTTGGTCACAACTTCATAGAAGTGGTCTTGATGGGCTTTTGAGATGAATCTCTCCATCTCCCATGACTCAGAGGTGGAAGCAATTGCCTTCCCTTTCCTCTTTCTTGAAGTTTCTCTGGTCTTAGGTGCCTTCAATGGTTATAGAAAAACAAAAAAGCTATGCTTTTACAACACCAAACTTAGAATGTTGCTCGCCCTTGAGCAAAAGAAGAAAGAATAGAAGAAGAAGAAGAAGATATGGAGGAGAGGGAGAGAGGTGTGGGTTTCGGCCAAGGGGGAGAAGAGAGGGTAGTGTTATGTGAAAATGAAGAAGGATGGAGGGGTTTATATAGTGGAGGGGGAGGGGTTTGGGTTCTGTCATTTAGGGTCGATATGGGTGGGAAAGAGATTTTGAATTTGAAGGTAGGTAGGGATCCTGTGGGGTCCACAGATCCTGAGGTGATCCTTTGGGGTCCACAGATCTTGAGGTGTCAAGGATTTCTCATTCCTGCACCTTTTAGGCGTGTAAAATGCCCTTTGTATGCAATCCTGGCGTTTAACGCCAGCCTGATGCTTGTTTCTGGCATTAAACACCCAAATGTAGCTTGTTTCTGGCGTTTTAACGCCAGCCTGATGCTTGTTTCTGGCATTAAACACCCAAATGTAGCTTGTTTCTGGCATTAAACGCCACCTTGGTGCTTGTTTCTGGCGTTAAACGCCAGACAGATGCTTGTTTCTGGTATTTAAACGCCAGACAACTCTTCCTCCAGGGTGTGTTTTTTCTTCTGTTGTTTTTGATTCTGTTTAATTTTTGCAATTGTTTTGTGACTCCACATGGTCATAAACCTAATAAAACAAAAAAGAACAATAGAAATATAGATAAATAAAAATTGGGTTGCCTCCCAATAAGTGCTTTTTTAATGTCAATAGCTTGACAGTGAGCTCTCATGGAGCTTCATAGATGTTCAGAGCATTGTTGGGACCTTCCAACACCAAACTTAGAGTTTGAATGTGGGGGTTCAACACCAAACTTAGAGTTTGGTTGTGGCCTTCCAACACCAAACTTAGAGTTTAATTGTGGGGGCTTTGTTTGACTCTGTATTGAGAGAAGCTTTTCATGCTTCCTCTCCATGGTTGCAGAGGAAGATCCTTGAGCTTTAAACACAAGGTAGTCCCCATTCAATTGAAGGACTAACTCTCCTCTGTCAACATCAATCACATCTCTTGCTGTGGCCAGGAAGGGTCTTTCAATAATGATGCATTCATCCTCATCATTCCCAGTGTCTAGGATTATGAAATCAGCAAGGATGTAAAGGCCTTTAACCTTCACTAACACGTCCTCTACCAATCCATAAGCTTGTTTTATTGACTTGTCTGCCATCTCTAATGAGATTCTTGCAGCTTGTACCTCAAAGATCCCCAGTTTCTCCATTACAGAGAGTGGCATAAGATTTATATTTGACCCTAGGTCACACAGAGCCTTCTCAAAGGTCATGGTGCCTATGGTACAGGGTATTAAGAATTTACCAGGATCTTGTTTCTTTTGAGGTAAAGTTTGCTGAACCCATGTATTTAGTTCACTAATGAGCAAGGGAGGTTCACCTTCCCAAGTCTCATTACCAAACAACTTGGCATTCAGCTTTATGATGGCTTCTAGATATTGAGCAACTTGCTCTTCAGTTACATCTTCATCCTCTTCAGAGTAAGAATAGTTCTCAGAGCTCATGAATGGCAGAAGGAAGTTTAATGGAATCTCTATGGTCTCTATATGAGCCTCAGATTCCTTTAGGTCCTCAATAGGGAACTCCTTTCTGTCTGGAGAAGGTCCCGTGAGGTCTTCCTCATTGGGATTCACGTCCTCCCCTTCCTCTTTAGATTCGGCCATTTTGATAATATCAATGGCCTTGCACTCTCTTTTTGGATTCTCTTCTGTATTGCTTGGGAGAGTACTAGGAGGAGTTTCAGTGATTTTCTTACTCAGCTGACCCACTTGTGCCTCCAAGTTTCTAATGGAGGATCTTGTTTCATTCATGAAACTTAAAGTGGCCTTAGATAGATCAGAGACTATGTTTGCTAAGCTAGAGGGGCTCTGCTCAGAATTCTCTGTCTGTTGCTGAGAAGATGATGGAAAAGGCTTGCTATTGCTAAACCTATTTCTTCCACCATTATCAAAGCCTTGTTGAGGCTTTTGCTGATCCTTCCATGAGAAATTTGGATGATTTCTCCATGAGGGATTATAGGTGTTTTCATAGGCTTCACCCATGTAATTCACCTCTGCCATTGCAGGGTTCTCAGGATCATAAGCTTCTTCTTCAGAAGATGCTTCTTTAGTACTATTGGATGCATTTTGCAATCCATTCAGACTCAGAGATATCATATTGACTTGTTGGGTCAATATTTTGTTCTGGGCCAATATGGCATTCAGAGCATCAATTTCAAGAACTCCCTTCTTTTGAGGCATTCCATTACTCATAGGATTCCTCTCAGAGGTGTACATGAATTGGTTATTTGCAACCATGTCAATGAGTTCTTGAGCTTCTGCATGCGTTTTATTTAGGTGAATGGATCCACCTGCATAATGGTCCAGTGACATCTTAGAGAACTCAGATAGACCATCATAGAATATATCCAAAATGGTCCACTCTAAAAGCATGTCTGAAGGACACTTTTTGGTCAACTGCTTGTATCTTTCCCAAGCTTCATAGAGGGATTCACCATCTTTTTGCCTGAAGGTCTGAACATCCACTCTTAGCTTGCTCAGCTTTTGAGGAGGAAAGAACTTGGCCAAGAAGGCCGTGACCAACTTATCCCAAGAGTCTAGGCTATCTTTAGGTTGTGAGTCCAACCATGTTCTAGCTCAGTTTCTCACATCAAAAGGGAAAATCATGAGCCTGTAGACTTTAGGATCTACTCCATTAGTCTTAACAGTATCACAGATCTGCAAGAACTCAATTAAAATTTGATAGGGATCTTCTGATGGAAGTCCATGAAACTTGCAGTTCTGTTGCATTAGAGCAACTAGTTGAGGCTTTAGCTCAAAATTATTTGCTCCAATGGCAGGGATTGAGATGCTTCTTCCATAAAAATTGGAAGTATGTGTAGTATAATCACCAAGCATCCTCCTTGCATTATTGTTGTTGTTATTATTTTCGGATGCCATCTCCTCTTCTTTTTCGAAAATTTCTATAAGGTTTTCTCTGGATTGTTGTATTTTAGCTTCTCTTAGTTTCTTCTTCAGAGTCCTTTCAGGTTCAGGATCTGCTTCAATAAGAATGTTCTTGTCCTTGCTCCTGCTCATATGAAAAAGAAGGAAACAGAAAATAATAATAGGGATCCTCTTTACCACAGTAGAGAGATTCCTTTATGTGAGTAGAAGAAAATAAGAAGAAAATCTGAACACAGGTAGAGGGGAGAAGAGGGTTCGAATTTTGAGTAGAAGAGAAGTGTTAGTAGATAAATAAATAAATAGAAGAAGATGAGAGAGAGGAGTTTTTGAAAATTAACTAAAATAAAAAATATTTTTGTTTTTATTTTAAATTAAAGTTAAAATTCAAATTTATAAAGAGGAATAAAATTAAGATTTAAAACAATTAGTTAAATAAAAAGATTTTTGGAAAAGAGGGAGGTGATTTTCGAAAATGATAAGAAATAGTAAAACAAACAAAAAGTCAATTAGTTAGTTGAAAAAGATTTGAAAATCAATTTTGAAAAGATAAGGAGTTAGAAAAGATTTTTGAAATTGATTTTGAAAAAAGATATGATTGAAAAGATATGATTGAGATTTCTTTTGAAAAAGATTTGAAAAGGAAATTAAAAAGATTTGTTTTTTTAAAATTAAAATTGATTATTTGACTAACAAGAAACTAAAAGATATGATTCTAGAATTTAAAGATTGAACATTTCTTAATAAGAAAGTAACAAACTTCAAATTTTTGAATCAATCACATTAATTGTTAGTAAATTTTTCAAAAATTATGAAATAAAATTAAGAAAAAGATTTTGAAAATCAATTTTTTAAAATTTTCAAAAAATATTAAGAAGAATGAAAAAAGATTTGATTTTTGAAAAAGATTTGAAAAGATAGGAGTTTTAAAATTGAAATCTTGACTTGACTAACAAGAAACAACTAATTTTAAAAATTTTTGACTAAGTCAACCCAAAGATTTCGAAAATTATGAGTAAAATAAGGAAAAGATATTTTTTTATTTTTTTGAATTTTTAATGAGGAGAGAGAAAAACAACTAAAAATGACTCAAAACATAAAAATTATGAATCAAAACACATGATGCATGCAAGAACACTATGAATGTTAAGATGACCACCAAGAACACTTTAAAGATCAAGGTGAACATCAAGACTTATTTTTGAAAAATTTTCAAGAGAGGAAAACATGCAAGACACCAAACTTAGAAATTTTCAATGTTTAGACACTATGGATTAAAAAATGCATATGAAAAACAACAAAAGACACAAAACAAGAAAATATGAAGATCAAACAAGAACAATTATAACAACTTGAAGATCATGAAGAACACCATGCATGAGTTTTTTTGAAAAATGCACAAATTTTAAAAATATGCAATTGACACTAAACTTAAAATTTGACTCAAGACTCAAACAAAAAATACAAAATATATTTTTTATGATTTTATAATTTTTTGTATTTTTTTCAAAAATTATTTTTTTTTTGAAAAATGAAAACAAAGAAAATTTTTTTTTGAAAAATTTTTGAAAACTTTTTGGAAAACAAAATAAGAAGAAAATTACCAAATCTGAGCAACAAGATGAACCGTCAGTTGTCTAAACTCAAACAATCCCCGGCAACGGCGCTAAAAGCTTGATAGGCAAAATTGTGACTCATACTTTTCATAACTCGAACAATTTATAGCAATGGTTCCAAAAAATTGGTGCACAATTCTATGGTTCACACACATTCTTCACAATTTCGCACAACTAACCAGTAAGTGCACTGGGTCGTCCAAGTAATAAACCTTACGTGAGTAAGGGTCGATCCCACGGAGATTGTTGGTATGAAGCAAGCTATGGTCATCTTGTAAATCTCAGTCAGGTGGATTCTAATGGTTATAATGGTTTTCAAATATAAAGATAAATAAAGCATAAAATAGAGATAGAGATACTTATGTAATTTATCGGTGGGAATTTCAGATAAGCGCGTGAAGATACTGTGTTCTTTCTGAATCTCTGCTTTCCTACTGCTTTCATCCAATCGTTCTTACTCCTTTCCATGGCAAGCTATATGTTGGGGGATCACTATTGTCAATGGCTACCGTCCATCCTCTCAGTGAAATAGTCCAGGTGCGCTGTCACTGCACAGCTAATCATCTGTCGGTTCTCGATCATGTAAGAATAGGATTTACTATCCTTTTGCGTTGTCACCACGCCCTACAGTCGCGAGTTTGAAGCTCGTCACGGTCATTCAATTCCTGAATCCTACTCGGAATACCACAGACAAGGTTTAGACTTTTTGAATTCTCAAGAATGCTGCCAATGGATTCTAGCTTATACCACGAAGATTCTGATTAAGGAATCCAAGAGATATTCATTCAAGCTTATTTGCATGTAGAACGAAAGTGATTGTCAGGCACACGTTCATAAGTGAGAATGGTGATGAGCGTCACATAATCATCACATTCATCAGGTTCTTAGGTGCGAATGGATATCTTAAAATAAGAATAAGAGTGAATTGAATAGAAGAACAATAGTACTTTGCATTAATACTCGAGGAACAGCAGAGCTCCACACCTTAATCTATGGTGTGTAGAAACTCCACCGTTGAAAATACATAAGTGATAAAGGTTCAGGCATGGCCGTGAGGCCAACCCCCAAAACTTGATCAAAGGATCAAAAGATAATCCTAAAGATGAAAATACAATAGTAAAAAGTCCTATTTATACTAAACTAGTTACTAGGGTTTACAGAAATAAGTCTAAGTGCAGAAATCCACTTCCGGGGCCCACTTTGGTGTGTGCTTGGGCTGAGCTTGAGATTTACACGTGCAGAGGCTTCTCTTGGGGTTAAATGCCAAGTTGTAAAGTATTTTTGGCGTTTAACTCTGGTTTGTGACGTGTTTCTGGCGTTTTACTCCAGAATGCAGCATGGAACTGGCGTTGAACGCCAGTTTGCGTCATCTAAAATTGAATAAAGTATGGACTATTATATATTGATGGAAAGTCCTGGATGTCTACCTTCCAACGCAATTGAGAGCGCGCCATTTGGAGTTTTGTAATTCTAGAAAATCCATTTCGAGTGCAGGAAGGTCAGAATCCAACAGCATCTGTAGTCCTTTTTCAGCCTCATATCAGATTTTTGCTCAGGTCCCTCAATTTCAGTCAGAAAATACCTGAAATCATAGAAAAACACACAAACTCATAGTAAAGTCCAAAAATTTGAATTTTGCATAAAAACTAATAAAAACATCCCTAAAATTAGCTAGATCCTACTAAAAATTACCTAAAAACAATGCCAAAAAGCGTATAAATTATCCGCTCATCAGTTATAAATCTCAGTTTCAATATATTTGAAGGGCAATAAACTACTCTTAATGTCTTAGCTGTGTCATATATAAATTATTATATTGTGTATTAGCTTCATCTTAGACTTCCTTAATGTTGCGCTGTAGTTCATTGCAAAAAATAAAACTGCTATATACTTGTGGTTGAAGACAATGTTTCTTATTATGTCTTATGCTGGTCTTTAATTTGTCCTGATCACCCAAAGCTTGTCCATTGTGAAGCTCATAGCTTACTTTATTCTAGTCTCTATCATCATTATGTATACTTTTCTTTCAGTTGCTATAGTGTCATAACTCATACCTCATTATATCTAGATATTAGATTATCATATTTATGTCTGTTTGATGTGATTTGAGCTTGAGTTCATTGCTTGAAGGAATTATTGTTTACTTATGTAAACATCTTTTTCCCTTATCATGTCTCTTATCATTTTGAATAATAGTTGGTTGTTTCACTTATGTTTTTATTTGATGGCCTGTTCATGTGATATTAACTTAGATTGGATGGAAGGAACGGTTATGGAATAAGGAATATGGTTAAACTTTTTCGGCGATTTCAACATTTATTTATTCCCTAAAGTCTCTTATGCTATGATGACATTGTTCTACTGGACTTTGTTTTGTTTTATTTGATTTCTAGTTTTGTTGTAAAAAAAACTATATTCTATTTAGTGTTGTCATATCTTATGGTATGGTTGTTGAGCATAGTGTATAAAGAGGACTAGAAATTATAACCTACGAGAAATAGTTCTAAACTCCTTTGTTTCTTTTATTTAAGTAATGGTAATTATTAAGTTTGAGAATGTTAGTTATTCTTTTTGGGTTAGTTTGTGTCGAAGTATGCGCTTTAGTTGTGTCGCGTGATTTGACATATCGTTCATTCTTCTATCTTTCATATTGGGAGTTCCTTGTTTTATTTCTTCTTGAAATGCAATATGACTTTTTTTTGCTTCATTCCTTACATCTTAAACATATCTTGATCTGATCATGCAGCTGGCTATCCCTTAGATTCTCCATAATATAGGTGTTGACTTTGCTTTTCTTTATGTGAACTATGTAATAACTTGATGTAAATCTGAACTTGCTTTGTTGTTATACATTATATCTTGTAGTATTCTCCTAGAGTTTTTGTTTTGAATCTTCTTTTAAAAAAAAGTTTTGATTTCATTCTTCTTCTGCCTGATTGTGTCCTTAATCATTCTTTGAATTTTTGATAAGATAACCCTAGAGCTTGCGTGCACTTCCCTATATGGACTAAGTAGCTTCCTTATGTTTTTTGAGCTTGCTTGTTTATAATGCAATACCTATTCTTTTATTAATTTTATAAGAGACCTTCACCCCAAATTTTTTTCTTTGAATACAACTCGATTCTCTTTCAACCACATCCCACTTGCTCATGCATATCCTTGCATGATTGTACACCTAGGTATCCTCAAAGGTTCTTGAGGAAAAACTTTGTCCGACTGCTATTAATCTCCAATTCATAAACCTTGCATATTTTGTTTCAACTTAAATTTGTTTGACGTGATAGAATTTATGCTTTTATCATTTTCTTTGAAATGTTCGTCTCATATTTTTTCTTTGAGAATGTGAAATGATTTTCTTAGTTTTATCCGTTGCTGATGAATGTCCTATATGATTGTGTTCCTAATCCTTCTCTTGAATCCTTGTGAACATTGCCATTGACTTTAGTGATAATCTCTTGTGAGCTTTGTACTTCTTTTATTCGGTTTAAACTTCTTTCGGCTTAATACTCCATCTTTTTCTTTATTGTTCCTATCAAAGTTCCTTGATTCAGATTCCTTTCTTAAAATGCGAATTGACTTTCTTTCTAGAACACTTCGTTGTTTCTGTACATCTTTGCTAAATTGTGATCCTATGCATCCTTCTAAATTCTTGTGAACACCGTTCCATGATGTTTGATCTTCTATTCCTAGGTTTTGTATTCTTTTGAGTAAACTTGAACTTGTTTCGATGTCACGTGTGATTCCTATATATAGACATTGATACGTTAGTTCTATAGAACACGAATTGTGGATGTGAAAGATGAAACTTGTAAGTTTGCAATAGAATAAAGATGTTATGAAGTGGGAGTATTATGAGGAGAAAGTTAAGGAGATTTTGGTACAAGTTGAAGAGCGCTATATGTGTTTGTCGTATTAAGGGAACAAGGGTGTGTGTGAATGTTAACCACGACTTTTTAATACAAACCTATTTTCTATCTTTTGCACCACTTTATACTTTTTTCTCATGTTTAATAGTGATAAAACCATGTAATCTTTTGCACCAGGCCTATTTTATGGCTTCTATTTCGCTTTACACTTTTCCCTTATATTCATGCCATATGGTTTTGAAATTGTATATGTTAAAACTATATTCTTTTCATAATGTGTGCAAAAGTAAAGCTGGTATAGATTTCTTCCATCTTATATCAATTTTTGAGAACGAAAATTTTTGTAAGGCGGGTAGATTGTAACACCTCTTATTTTTAGAAAATTTAAATTATGAATGAGTTATGTTTTATTTTACCAAATTGAGCTTTTTATTATAGAAATAATTTTATTGAAGGTATTTAAATTTACTTTTATGAACTAACAAAATTAATTAAATTATCGCTAATTTTTTTTAAGTTAGAATATCTAATTGAAACTAATTGATGGGTTTATAAATAAAGGATATTCTAAAATCATTAATTTTGATATTCAATTACTATTCTATCATCTATTTTATTAAAATTATCAAACCACCATAACTATTTTTCCAAATCTAACCCTAATTTCAAAATTAACAACACTCTCAACTCTGACCTCACATGCAACGCGCACACACATGAGAAGCAGAGAGAGTGAGGATCGGAAAGAAGAGAAGGGAGGAAGGGAGAGAGAGAAGGAGATCAAAATAGGAAATGGGGGAAGGAGAAAGGAAGAAGTGCGAGGGAGGAGGTGCTGTCCCGCCGTCCTCGCCGTCACCCCTGGAGACTGTCCTTGCCGCTAGAAGGGGAGCTTCGTCGTTGCTGTTGCGGTTGCTGGTATGGGGCTTCAAAGAGAGAGAGAGGGGGAGCTCGCAGAGGAGAGATAAACACAATGGTCAGAGAAAGAAGAGTCTCGCCAGGAGGGGGAGCTAGTACGCCTTTGCCGTTGTTGCAGGCTGCGGCACCGTGCCTCTGGTCGCCGGGAACCACGTTGATGTCACCGGAAGCCACCGCCGGAAACTCTGCAAGTTTTGCCTAACTCCACTTTGCTTCTGCCGATTCTGTCCTTCCTGGTGAGGATCACCAGAGCTGCCCATGCTCCATCCTCTTATTTCCTTTGGGCTACCAATGATGATTGTAAAACCCGATTAATTAACGGCTAATTAACCCATAAATGAGAATTTATTCTAGAAAGCCCAAAAAGTGATTTTTATGGCTAAATGTGATAGAGGAGGTTGAAACGAGAATTTCGGTACCAATTTTATAGAATTCGGACCAAGATTGGACCGAACGGGCAAAACCGGCCAACAGGACCCAAAGTGGGCCCTTGGCCCAACATAACTTAACCAAAACCCTAGTTTTCAGCATTCTCTCTCCTCATTATCACATTCACACATTGGAAATGGAGGCCATGGAGGGAAGGACTCTCTCTCAAGTTCTTTCTCTCACTTGATCTTCAAACCACCATAACTTTTGATCTAGAGCTCCGATTGCCGCTCCGTTTGTGGCCACACGTTCACCGCGGAGAGCTCTACAAAACCCATACAATTAATCTTGAGGTAAGCCACGTTTTTCTCTTCGAATTTCCAGCATTGATTTCGAGTTTCATGAGCAAAAATATTGAGATTTTGGGCTCTTTGATGTTATAGGACCCAACTCTCTTGAAGGAGAAGGTTAATCTTGTCTCCTTGGACCTTGGGTGTGGTAAGATTCTCAACCCTAGTGTAATTTGTGGTTCTATAATGTTTGGGTTTTGAGATGTTGTGTATGGGTATGATGATTGTGGCTTAGGTTGTGTATGTGTGAATATTGGAGCTTGATTGGTGACATTGAATAGCTTAAAGAGGGTTTGGTGGTGAAAAATCTATTCTTGGAGGTGTTTAAGCCTTGAGAGCTTGAGGAAAAAGTAGTTTGGAAGTGCTCCGGTTGAGCTTGGGAAATCGGCTAAGGTATGGTCTCGGTTTCTCGTATCTAATATGTAATGTGGTAGGAAATACTTAGGCTAGAGGCCCTAAGATAGGCATTGAAATGTTGGTGTTGTTGAATGGTTGATATATATGATGTGGTCATATATGTGATGATGATTATTGATGCCTTGATGGTATGATGTATGAGACATATGCATGTTGTGATATATGCTTGATGATTGGTTATGGTTGAATTGTGGATTGAACCATGTTGATGGGGAGTATGACATTGATTGTGTATAATGATGATTTATTGGAATTGGTGTTGTTAAAAATTGGTATGAGGAAGAGTATATGATATGTCAATATGTTTGAGTTTGAGCCACTTGAGTGAAGTGGGTTAAAATGATGAGATAGTGATTTTGGTAAATTGTGGTAATTGTCTATGTGTGAATTGAGGAGGCTTGGTGTTGAATTTGATATATTTTGATCGATTTCAAAGAAAAGGGATGAAATTGGCATGTTTTGATTGATTTTGAAAAGAGTTGAAAATGGCTTGCTTTGAAAATGGCACTTTGTGGTTTTTATGAAAAACTTGGTTTTTGGGCATACTTTGACGGGACATAACTTGGACTACGGATCTTTGTTTTTTGCCAAATCTGTTTAGAAATGAAATTGGATCCGGGATGTCCATGCCGTTCGAAGAACGGGTGAAAAACAATTTAAAACGAGGAAGTTATGTCCGTCGGAAGATTGGGGGTTGAATCTGCGAATTCTGTAGTTTTTAACTTAGAAAAATTTTTAGCAGAATGATTCCCTGCGCGTAGGCGCACTTGGCGCGTACGCGCCATTCTTCCAGAAAGCCCATCCACGCGTGCGCGTGATGTGCGCGGGCGCGCCGATGGGCTGCACCCAATGCCCAGCTATTTTCCAGAGAGTTTTGCCAGAGTTGTGCCAGTTTTGTGCCTGGGGCACAAGAGTACCCACGCGTACGCGTTGTTGACGCGTGCGCGCTGTTGACTAATTTTTGAATGTGCGCGTTCGCGTGAAGGGCGCCTACGCGCCGATGAGTTTCTATGGCCATCCGCGCGTGCGCGTGGAGTGCGCGTATGCGTGGCCCTGTTTTCATCCCAAAGTTGATTTTTGGGTTTTAAAAGCCAAATCTCATACTTCTAAGCCTCCGATCTCACCATTTATGTCTTAAATCATGATGATATGCCTAGCTATTAGAAAAGGAGCTAGGGGATGTGGTAACTTGCAAGTGAAGCAAGGGAAAAATGAACGATCAATGAGGATCAAAGATGATTATGTGAGAGGCGGAGGATGGTGGAGGAAGTGCTTGTTATGCCATGGGCCGAAAGGCCGTAATTGTTAATGAAACGGCTGGTTATGGATTTAACCATGAGCCGGGTGGCTGGTTATGGATTTAACCGTGAGCCGAATGGCTAGATTATTACCGTGTTACGGCGGAGCCATGATTATGGTCAAGTATAATGCATATATGCTGTTGAATGAATTGTGAATGTTGCACTTCCACTGTTGGAGATGAGAGTTTCCCTGGGAGGAAGCAGTGGCTAGCCACCACGTGCTCCAGGTTGAGACTCGAAGCTCTTTTGACCCTATGTCATAAGTATGGCCGGGCACTGTGAAAGACCCGGATGAGCTCGCCCCCGTAAATATTCACCAGTGAAGGTGATGGATATAGATCATGATTATGATCAAGCTTATGATGAGTATAACTCGAGTTGGGGATGCGTGACAGAGGGACAGTCCAATGGTTGGCTACCAGGACTTATCGGGTTGGCTCTATAACCGACAGATGATATCATCAGCCACTAGGGACAGGCATTCATCATATGCATACTATATGAATTGTTTGAGACTGCCTATTTGACTGCATATTACTTGCTAATTGTCTAAATGCCTTACTTGTTCCTAATTGTATATTTCTTGCTTGATATAACTGTGTTTGCTACATTATACTCCTGCTGGTGGTTGGGAGGTCTGAAGGAATTGGAAAGGGAAGTATTAGTTAGACTGAAGGATCTTTAGTCATATGCCCTTTTATGGTTTAGCTTGTTTATAAGCTTTGAATTATCTAGAGGAAGTTCTAGGATTGCCTTTGGCTTTCCTCTATTATTATGTATTATATATGTGGAAGCTGTTACCATGCTGGGGACCTCTGGTTCTCACCCATGCAGATTTTGTGGTTTTTAGATGCAGGACGTGAGGTTTCTCGCTAAGGCCTGCTGGAGACTTCTGGATTAGCGAAGATCCTTGTTCTCGGGACTATGTTTTGGTTTATATGTTTTGCTTAGATACTGTTATCTCCATTAAATAATACAAACTGTGATGACTCCCCTTATAGGAGATTTTAGAGAATAGGTTTCTGTATTTGTGTCCCTTTGGGTTTCCTTTGGGGTTTTCCTTATTTTATTATATGTATATATTGCTATGCTCGGACCGGTTATCTTCGTAGCCGAATTTTGAGTCTTGATATTCCTGTTTTTGACACTCCTTTGTATATATATATCCTTGCGTTGGTTATCCTTGTTCGTTACGTTATCGATCGGAGTGTTGCAATTTCGAGTTGCGATTTTTGTTTATCCCTTTTTCTACAAAGGCTCCTAGTTATAATCAATCATTCATACTATTATACTTACTAAATTTTTATTTTTAGAGGTCGTAATACCTTTCCATCTCTGAATTATGACTTAAGCATAAGACTCTGTATGGTGGGGTGTTACAATGATGCTATCATTGCTCCCTTGATTTGTGTGTATATTGGTAGGAATGAAGCTTATGTTGTTGCAGCCGCAACTTTCTACTGCCCTGTCCCAAAAAAATCATGCTCTTTCATTCCAGTCTACTTCAACCTTCTTCACCTTTTATCTTGGAACTCCCGGTTTGGTCTCTTCGGTCCCTTGGGACCAATTTGTGAGTAGGTTTTACATTTATAATTGTTTGATTATGCATCTATAATTATTTTGACATATATTTATTATGATCTTTGAATTATACTCACTATATTTGCCTTGAACGATTTTATATTGATTAAAATAATTAATTTATTAGAATTAAATAATTCATTTTTATGAAGTTTGTACTTTGGAATTATACATGAGACCATATATATTTTGATGAAGTTTTGCATTATTTTCAAAATGTTTGATTTTACTTGAATATCTGTTTTTGAAGCATTGAAGTATTTGTGGGTAGTCTCTTACTTGAAAGATTGTGAAGTATGTTTTAAATTTCTTATGTTTGGAAAATATGATTGGAAAAGATTTCTCATGATAAAGTATTATCTAATTTGATTTATTTCGATAACATATATTTGAAAGATAAAAGATTTGTTGTGTTTGAAATTATATGTTTTGAATTGGTTTGGGAGGCTCGTATTAGAAAACCATAGTTAACGGTGGTTATGACGTTTACCTAGATGCATTTGGCTCAGACCTCAACTAGCAAGGGCGTTGCTAGGCTAACGTGTACGCCATACGTTGGATCTATTATTCCGTACGGACACACGAGAGGAAAGGGCTACCCTTAGAGGTGGAGCCGCTCATGTATGAACTATTTGATTTGATTTCTATATGAGAACTCCCTTATTGATTCACTCATTCATATAAATTACTATTTTCTAACTAAAATTATTTTTATAATAATATTCATATGGTCTCATTTGAATTATAGATGTACTATCTAGTCACTGGGTTGTAAAACTCACTCCGTTCTTCTAAAAAGATTTTTCAGGAGTAAATATTTGATTATGTGAGCCTTTCTATTCAGGAGTAATGATCTGCAAAAGGATATCTATTATTTGTTGAGTTCTTAGACATCATCTGCTCCATATGTCACAGGCAGGATCCATCTATATTTATTTATTTATTTATTTTTGTTAAAAATATGAATTATTCTTTTTAGAAACTGTAAATTTATCAAAAATATTTGTAACTTTCTTATTTATCTTATATTCGAATCTGTTAGACTTGCTAGGGACTATTTTCCTGAGCGCCAGTCATGGCTCATTTTGGGCTATGATAGTACGCACAACCTGCATTTCCAAAATTGAATGTTTTTCGTGTGCGTTCTGCGTATATGCACAGAGGGAAACTTGTGCATATACATGAGGCATGTGTACACACAACTGTCCTATTTTTCAAAGATGATGATTTTTAGCTGTTTTTGCCTATCCAATGTGCTGTTTAACTTCTGTAATCCCTATTTGAGATCCAATTTTCTATAATTTGGAATGAAGCGTCTAAACCGTTTTCTTATCATTTTAAAGTTCTATAAATCCTATAATGAGTGTAGAGGATAATGAGAATGAGATGATATGATTGAATGATGAGATTAAGTTGATTCGAGAGGTTAATGAGAATGAGATTATATGATTGAATGATGAGTTTAAGATGATTCGAGAGGATAATCTGAATGAGATTATATGATTGAATGATGAGATTGAGTTGATTCGAGAGGATAAAGAGAATGAGTTTATTGATATTTAAGCTTCTAGGGTAGATGCAAGGATTGTGATTTTGTTCCGCTTGCTCCTGGTCGGTATTTGAGCTTCTGGGATAGATGAAAGGATTGTGGTTTTGTCCTGCTTACTCCCAGTTGGTATTTGAGCTTCTGGGGTAGATGCAAGGATTGCAATTTTGTCCCGCTCACTTTTAATCGGTATTTGAGGTTCTGGGGTAGATGCATTGATTATGGTTTTGTCCCGTTTTCTCCCAGTTGATATTTGAGCTTCCAGAGTAATATGCAAGGATGGTGATTTTGTCCCACTTACTCCTGGTTGGAATTGAGACTTTGTTAACCCTCCGTCGCAAGATGTGGCTGGGCACTTATACTTTCTCGGATGTTTCCTCCATGGACATTGATCAATGAATATGAGTTTGAGCTTAGGGATGCGTGCACCGAGGGACCGTCCAGGGTTAGCTACCAGACATATTGGGTTTGGCTGTATAATTGACAGATGAGTTCATTGGCCATAGGGCAGGCATACATCATTTGCATTTGTGTATTTTATTTTGGTGTGCATCTTGTATTTGACTTGCCTATCTGAATAATTGTACCTATATACTAATTATTTTATCCGTTCTCTCTATGTGTGTATTTTTTGTATTGTCTTGTACGTGTTTGCACAACTGAGAGATCCCTTATGCTAATGGTGGTGATGCTGAGGGTTGTTCTTAATGAGAGGTGATGACTGAGAATTGTGGAAAAGAAAAACTGAGAATAAATTGATAATATTAAAACTAAATTTTAATACTGAGAGAGATTTAGTTTATCTACCTTGATCAGATTAGTAAGAACACTAGGCTAGAACTTTGTGTGATTAGAGATTAGGATTGCCTAGTAGATTCATGTGGTTTTACATAGTCTCTATTTAGAATTATTTCCCTGCTAAGAATCCCATAAGGGATGATGTTCTCAGTCGTTTCAGGAATTTTTCTTTTCAGATGCAGGTCTTGGTGTATCTCAGTAAGCGGGAGGTTTATCTGGAAGGACAGTGAAGAGACCTTTTATTCTGAATTTAATTTTAAACTTTCTCCTTCTTTTGGAAACTTTTATATTATGCACTTATTTTGAAGACTTGCCTTTAGAAGCTTATGATGTATTTTGGAGAGATAGTGTCTATCCAACTATTTTATTGCTGTAATTCTAGCCGGCCTAATCTTCGCGAGCCGAGACTAGTTGATACTTATACATAATTAGATATGTCTCTTTACTATTATTCTTCCTTCGAGCTTTTAATTATCTACCATTCTCCCGACGCGCTTATATATATACATTATCAAGTGTGAGCATCGACAAATTGTCTTTTCTCGAGTTTTAAATCCTTTCACAGGCTCCTAGTATAATATTCCTTTCTATATATATAGGTATTTATATCTTAATTTTGTGTCATAGCAACAAATCATAATTAAATTATGACTTAAGCATAAGATAATAAATGGTAGGGTGTTACAGTAGAAATATAGGAGTATACAAAAGATGATTGTCTAATTTAAGGAAGAGACAATGGAAGAGAAGATGAAGAGACAGACGACAAAAAATCTTTTGAGATACCTTAATCAATAACAAGGATATTGTTTGCTACCCGACATTGTTACAGAACTAGATTTCTTAGGGAGTGCACCAATCTGATCCTGTGTAAGGCCATCTTCTTTCGCACAATTATGACCTACAAGAAAAATCATGAATTTGAGTCAACTAAAATATAGATATTACATAAATCTATTTAATTTTCTTTATTCTATTTATTTACCTCATAATTCTAATTTTAGTTTAATTTATGGGACAAAAATACACTTATTGACAAATTATATATATTAATTTGCATATAAATGTGGTCACTTTAGTATTTTACTTTTACGTTTTATTGAATGTTATTTATTTTAGTGACTAATGTAATAAATATTTTAAAACTAAAAATTAAAAATTAAAAATAATAAAAAATAAAAATAGAAAATTATTGGATATGAAATAGAAAAAAATTTATTGAATCTAAAAGAGGGAAAAAAATAAAGAAATAAACAACAAAATTCATAGCAATTTAGAGAACCACCACAAAAGAAGATAATGAAAGCATGTTATGCTTTAATGGCATATTAAAAATGATGCAATACAAACACTGAATGTTAAAACCTTGTTAGAATTTCATGCCAGATAGAAACTATAGTTAAAAAATAAGCCATATAAAAATAGAACAATATAGCGGTTACTCTGGCAATTCGTCAAAATTACAGCTAACTGTTTAACAGCACTCAATATTAAAGTAGTGGATAAACTGCTGCTAAAGGTTTTGCGACAGTTTTAAACCATCGTTATTCAGCCTTAGAATCCACTACAAATTTTTTGCAGATATTTGTGCAATACTATAATGCATGCAGGCTGCATTACTTGACCTAATCAAAATTTGATAAATTACATTGATCTTTTTTACTTTTAAAATGTCACATATGATTATCAATAATTTTTCAATAATATCCTTCGCCACACATACAGTAGTTTAAAAATTTTAAAAAAGAAACCAATTTTCTTTCTTAAGGTCTAATAGGCCTTGAAAAAGGAGGAATTTGAATCACGACACTCTTTTAAAACTAGAAGCGTGTAACAGAGCAAGTAAGATATTTTTTCGGTGCAACTGTAGAAGATAAAAGAAGAAAGAGTAATGAAATGACTCCAGTAAGTATCCTGGTTCAACCTCGAAGTGGAATGAGGTCTGGTGCGGTATTTTACAACCACACTACTAACTGGCAAGTGCACCGGGTCGTACCAAGTAATACCTTACGTGAATAAGGGTCGATCCCACGAGGATTGATGAATTAAGCAATAATAGTATTTGATAGGCTTAGTTAGACAAGAAGAAAAGGGTTTTGAGATATTCAAAAGGTTTAAATTCGAACTCAAAATATAAAAAGGATAGACAAATAAATAAGTTGGAAATAAAATATGGAGAAGACAGTTAAGGTTTCAGAGTTATCTTATTTTTTCCGGATTAACTTTTATTACTAATTATTTTAATCATGCAAGATTTAATTTCATGGCAAACTATATGTGACTAGGCCCTAATTCCTTAGACCTTCCTAGTCTCCTCTAAAATTTATTAATTGCCAATTCCTTGGTCAATTAATTCCAATTAGAGGGGACGATCAATTTCTAGTTTATATGCCAAAAGAATCCTAATTATGCACAAATAAGAGGATTATATGTCACGTATCCTTTTAAATACAAACAATTAAAAATTCAGTATAATATGTTTTCAAGCTGTTGTTCAAGTAAAGAGGTTTTCCAAGTTTTACGAGAACTCAATTAGAACATGGGTCATACTTCCGTTCCACCCAATGTTCATAGAATAAAGAACGAAAATAATTATTTGAAATATAAATCAAGACATGAATTAAATTAAAAAGATCAAACGAATCAATCCATGAAAATAGACAGAGCTCCTAACCTTAATAATGAAGGATTAGTCGCTCATGGTTCAGAGAAGAAAAATAAGGGTTCTGGTAACAATCTGTATCCCTGTCTAAATGTACAGAGTTTCTATTTATAACTAATCCTAATAAATTTAAAATCTAATTATCTAAAACTAAAAATAATATCTTTTCCTAAAAGATAAGATTTGAATTTAAATTTGAATTAATTGACAAGTCTTCAGCTGATGGGTGGGGACCACTTGCTTTGTCCATTCTGCAGCTTCGAATCTATATTTTCTGGGCTAAAAACTGAGTGAAAATGCAGCCCCAAAAATCCACGCCAGCAATTTCTATAAATTCTACAGATCACGCACGTCACGCGTACGCGTCAGTCACCCGTACGCGTCGCTGGTTTTCTTCGGAAGTCACGCGGGCGCGTCGGTCACGCGGCCGCGTCGCTGAGCAACTCCTCCAATCACGCGTATGCGTCGGTCACGCGTTCGCGTCGCCATGGATACTTCTAGATCACGCGTACACGTGAGGCACGCGTGCGCGTCGCTCCTCGCAGCCATCTCCTTTAATTCTTGTGCTGCAGAAACTCCAAATTCCGCCGAACGCTACCTGAAATAAATAAAATTGCACAAAACTCAAAATAGCATCCATAGTGGCTAAAATATAATTAATTCTTAATTAAACTCAATAAATTAGATGCAAATTCACTTGAAAAAGATAGACAAGATGCTCAGGCATCAAGGTCTACGTCCAGTATCCACCACAATGTTGACAAAATTTCATTATATATAATTCAATATTATAATCACTAATGGCAAAACTAAGGCCAAGATAAACAACCAATCAAACCAAACCGATTCTGTGCCAAGACAAACGAAGGAACAATTTCGTGCTTTACAAACTAACGACAAGACCAACCAAAAATTCCAAGAACAAACAGAATCAAATAACAAGCTCAATCTAAAATTGTATTGATTTTTCTTCCTAGTTTATGACTTTTTTACTCATAGGCTTTTTCAAATAATCTCTCAATGAAACATGAGCCTTTTTGTGTTTACTAGGAAAACACAAAACTGAATATTAAGGGAAACCAAAGTGAAGAAGAATTACGCATCAGTGTGTAGTGTTTTTATCTCTGAATATTCTCCTTGTTTTTCTTCAAACTTGGTTCTTCTACTTATAACAAAAATCAAGCTAATACTAGCCGTTTCAACTAATCAATTTCCATTGAAGACTTGATACTTTACTTTCTTTGACCAGCTGCAAGTTTCTGTATTTCCTTCATATCTTGTCCTTGATATTTGATTATTTCCAAACATAATCAAATCAATGCTTCATTATTCACGCAAGTTATTTGCTATCCAATCTCTCTCATAATTGTCATGATTATTTTCTTTCTTATTTGGCAGTATTAATCTCTTTCATATTTTGCACTTAATGATTGATTGTTTCCAAATCAAATTAAATCACCATACATGATAATGCCAAACCTAAAATTTTATAACACAAATAATCACACCATAAATTTGAATTAATTCTTAACCAAATATTTGTCATCATAATAAATAATAAAATCTTTTTCAAACTCAACAATATCCTCTTTGATGACAAATATTTTAAAATAGAGAGCATTTAGAGAAGATTAATAAGGGCAGGATAACTTCTCTTTTATTTGCAGAATGATCTCCATTTGAATCCAAAGAGTAAAGCTCCTCCTGAATGTGTGCTATGATGTCTCTTATCTGTAAATCAGAGTGTAGTAAAAATACAAGAAAAAAGCAAGTAGTAGCAACTATATTGTAATTTAATCAAGAGTGAATAGATGGAACCAGACAATAATCATGACAATAAAACCAAATCATCCAAAATAAACTTGAATAGTAACAAGAGGTATAAAAACAGTTTCAACATTTCCAAAATAAAATCACAAAATAATTAAATTTCTCTATACTAATTTCTCCCTCTTTTGTCATCAAGGGAGCAAGTTAAACACCTGCAAGCATAGGTTAGAGACAATAGAAAAATATTCACAGTAAAACAAATTATATGAATTAGAAATAACACTAATCACACATCTAAATGTATGGCCTTTTCCTCATCTTACTTATCTCCAAAAATTTTAAGACCATTAGAATATTACTTAAAGAGGTAAAACAGACACAACAAAATGTAGGTAGTGACTTTTAAGTCATATAAATGGATGTGTGCTATGTGAGCATGAGGTGAAAAAGGATAAAGCTTCTAAGAAGAAGAATGTATGTCTAGATATTCTCCTTTTCTAACTTTTAAATTCTGGACAAATGCCAACAAGATAGTGATGGCCAATTTCTAATTTGAGAAGCTACAACACCTCCAAATCATCAATCCTTTACTGCCCAATTCTAATTTTGTTTTTTGACTTTTTCACAAAATAATAAGAACAGTGAAGGATCGTTAATATAAATAAGATCAGTGCTGATTCATATGACAGTTAGCAAAGTCCATCAGTTACTAACAAAACATATCTCATCATATGAACCAAAAACTCAAAAATCATCAATTAAATCACAATAAATTGAAAAAATAAATAATCATATGTGCAGTAATGATGTGCGGATATTTTATATACTTTTTGGGGGTATTTTTATATAGTTTTTAGTAGGATCTAGCTATTTTCTAGTATATTTTTATTAGTTTTTATGCAAAAATTACATTTCTGGACTTTACTATGAGTTTGTGTATTTTTCTGTGATTTCAGGTATTTTCTGGCTGAAATTGAGGGACTTGAGCAAAAATCTGATTCAGAGGCTGAAAAAGGACTGCATATGCTGTTCGATTCTGACCTCCCTGCACTTGAAATGGATTTTCAGGAGCTAAAGAATCCCAATTTATGTGCTCTCAATTGCGTTAGAAAGTAGACATCCTAGGATTTTCAGCAATATATAATAGTCCATACTTTGCCCGAGTTTTGATGATGCAAACAGGAGTTTAACGCCAACCTTCTACCCTATTCTGGCGTTAAACACCAGAACTGGGCTACAAGCTAGAGTTAAACGTCCAAACTAGCACAAAAGCTGGAGTTAAATACCAGGAATAGTCTCTACACATGGAAGCTTCATTTCTCAGCTCAAATACACACCAAGTGGGCCCCGAAAGTGGATTTCTGCACTATCTATCTTAGCTTACTCAATTTCTGTAAATCTAGGTCACTAGTTTAGTGTAAAAACTACTTTTAGAGATTCATTTTGCACCTCATGACATTTTACATATGAATTTGTATCTTCTACGGCATGAGTCTCTAAACCCCATGGTTGGGGGTGAGGAGCTTTACTGTGTCTCGATGAATTAATACAATTATTTCTGTTTTCTATTCAATCATGCTTGTTTCCATTCTAAGATATTCATTCGCACTTCAACATGATGAATGTGATGATCCATGGTACTCATCACCATTCTCAACCTATGAACGCGTGCCTGACAACCACTTCCGTTCTACCTTAGATTAAATGTATCTCTCTTGGGTTCCTGGTTCACGAGTTTGACTACCTCTCCTGACAACAAAGCACTCAAATCCGTGATATCAGAGTCTTTGTGGTATAAGCTAGAATCAATTGGAAGCATTCCTGAGATCTGAAAAGTCTAAACCTTGTCTGTGGTATTTCGAGTAGGATCCGGGAAGGGATGACTGTGACGAGCTTCAAACTCATAAATGCTGGGTGCAGTGACAGTGTGCAAAAGAATCGATAGATCCTATTCCAACATTAGTGAGAACCAACAGATAATTAGCCATGTACATGGACCCTTTTCATTGAGAGGACGGCTGGTAGCCATTGACAACGGTGATCCACCAACATACACCTTGTCATAGAAGGAGACCTGCGTGCGTGAAGAAGAAGACAGTAGGAAAGTAGAAATTCAGAAGACAGAGCATCTCCAAAACCTCAACCTGTTCTCCATTACTGCACAACAAGTATTATTTAATTCATGCTCTTTTACTTTTCGCAATTAAATCTAAGAACCACTATTGATATCATGACTAAGAATAATAAGATAACCATAACTTGCTTCAAGCCGGCAATCTCCGTGGGATCGACCCTTACTCACGTAAGGTATTACTTGGAGGACCCAGTGCACTTGCTAGTTAGTTGTGTGGAATTAAAAAATTGTGATTGTAATTTTTGTGCACCAAGTTTTTGGCACCGTTGCCGAGGATTGTTCGAGTTTGAACAACTGACGATTTATTTTGTTACTTAGATTAAGAAAAATTTGTCTTTTTGGTTTAGAGTCTTTTACTTTCTTTTCAAAACATTTTTTTCAAAAATATTATTTTTCTTTATTAATTTTTAGTTTTTTTCTGTGAGTTTAGTGTCATGTTTTAAGTTTGGTGTCAATTGCATGTCCTTATTTATTCTTCATATTTTCGAATTTGTGTTCATTGATTTTTCTTGATCTTCAAGTTGTTCTTGTTTATTTTTTTCTAGTTTGATCTTCAGTTTTTCTTGTTTTGTGTCTTTCCTTGTTTTTCTTGTGATTTTCGAAAAGCTCAAAAAGATTTTTCAAGAAAATATTTTTCTTTCATAACTCAGTTGGTTAGAGCGTTGGCTTATGTTTTTGGTATCTTCTTTTCAAAAATAATTTTTCTTTGATTAAATCTTTTGTCAAATTTTAAGTTTGGTGTTCTCTTGTTAATTTTTCTTTAGTTTTCGAAAATTTTATTTTGGTTTTCTAAAAATTTTAAGTTTGGTGTTCTTTCTTTTTGTTCTTGTTATTCTTGTGAGTCTTCAAAGTGTTCTTGAGTCTTCTTTGTGTTTTGATCTTAAAATTTTTAAGTTTGGTGTTCCTTGGTGTTTTCCCTCCAAAATTTTTGAAGACAAGGAGCATTAGATCTAAAAATTTTAAGTCTTGTGTCTTTTTTGTGTTTTTCTCTTTCATCATAAAATTCAAAAATAAAAAAACATCCTTTTCTTTTAATTGCTCATAATTTTCGAATCCCTTGGGTTGACTTTGTCAAAATTTTTCAAATCATATATTTTTAAGATTTTTAAAATTATATCTTTTTCAAAAACTTCCTAACCACTTTCTCTCTCCTCACTTTTTCGAAAATCCTCATAAAAAAATTTTCAAATCTTTTTTATTTATTTATTTTATTCTTTTTTTATTTTATTATTTTGAAAAAAAATATATAAATAAATAAATAAATATAAAATAATTTTTTTTATCCACATCATCTCCCGTAGTCCATCATGGATCTAAGTGGAAATGAATAGTACAGAAGGACTTTGGGGTCATATGCTAATCCCACTACTGCTTCATATGGGGGTAGTATCTGTATACCCCCCAATAAAGCTAGTAATTTTGAGCTAAACCCTCAGCTCATTATCATGGTGTAGCAAAATTGCCAGTATTCCGGTCTTCCACAAGAAGAACCTACTGAGTTTCTGGCACAATTCTTACAAATTGCTGACATAGTATGTGATAAGAAAATAGATCAGGATGTCTACAGACTATTACTGTTTCCATTTGCTGTGAAAGATCAAGTTAAGAGGTGGTTAAATAACCAACCCACAGCAAGCATAAAGACATGGAAACAGCTGTTAGAAAAATTCCTGAATCAATATTTCCCTCAAAAAAGGATGACACAGCTAAGGCTGGACATCCAAGGCTTTAAACAAGAGAATAATGAATCTCTTTATGATGCCTGGGAGAGGTACAAAGAGATGCTAAGGAAATGCCCCTCTGAAATGTTTTCATAGTGGGTGCAGTTAGACATCTTCTACTATAGGCTTACAGAAAAAGCTCAGATATCTCTAGACCACTCAGCTGGTGGATCTATACACATGAGAAAGATGATTGAAGAGGCTTAAGAGCTTATAGATACGGTTGCTAGAAATCAGCATCTGTACTTAAATAGTGAGTCCTCCATGAAAGAAGAAGCTAAGGTAGTATCAACTGACTTTTGTCCTCAGGAACAAGTTGCAGAACTCAATCAGCAACTATCTTCTATAACAAAATATTTAGCAGAATTTAAGGAGATGCTACGAGAAACCAAAGATGCTAATAAAGATATGGAATCACAATTGAATCAGACAAAATAGCAGTTATCAAAACAGATAACAGAAGAGTGCCAAGTAGTTCAATTAAGAAGTGGAAAAACATTAAATACATCAACTCAAAACAGCAGAAAGCCAAGAAAAGAACAACTAACAGAGGATGAGCAAACTGCCACCCAAAATCCCTCTGAGGACAGTAAGAGCCCATAGAGGAATGATTCTGGCATTCAAACGCCAGAAAAGGGTGAAAACTGGCGTTAAATGCCCAGTGGATGCCCAGTTCAGGCGTTCAAACGCCAGAAAAAGGTGAAAAATTGGCGTTAAACGCCCAACCCATGTCCAGTTTTGGCGTTCAAATGCCAGAAAAAGGTAGGAATCTAGCGTTAAACGCCCATTCCTCCTTCCATCCTGGCGTTCAAATGCCAATGAGGGATCAGACACCTACAAGTGCTGATAATAACTCCCTCAAGAAGGCTTCTCAACCTGCCTCTGTAGGAAATAAACCTGCAGCAACCAAGGTTGAAGAATACAAGGCTAAAATGCCTTATCCTCAGAAACTTCACCAACCAGAACAGGATAAACAATTTGCCCGCTTTGCAGACTATCTCAGGACTCTTGAAATCAAGATTCCGTTTGCAGAGGCACTTGAGCAAATACCCTCTTATGCTAAGTTCATGAAAGAAATCTTAAGTCATAAAAAGGATTGGAGAGAAACTGAAAAAGTCTTTCTCACTGAAGAATGCAGTGCAGTCATCTTAAAGAGCTTACTAGAGAAGCTTAAGGATCCTGAGAGCTTTATGATACCATGCACATTGGAGGGTACTTGTACCATGACAACTCTATGTGATCTTGGGGCAAGTATCAACCTAATCCCTGCATCCACTATTAGAAAGCTTGACTTGATTGAAGAGGTCAAACTAACCCGGATTTGTCTTCAACTTGCCAATGGCTCCATTAAATATCCATCAGGCGTAATTGAGGACATGATTTTCACAGTTGGGCCGTTTGCCTTTCTCACTGACTTTGTAGTATTGGAAATAGAGGAGCACAAGAGTGCAACCCTCATTCTAGGAAGACCTTTCCTTGCAACTGGACGAACCCTCATTGACATCCAAAAAGGGGAAGTGACCCTGAGAGTCAATGAGGATGAGTTTAGGCTGAATGTTGTTGAAGCAATGACGCATCCAAACACATCAAAGGACTGCATGAGAGTTGATATTATTGACTCCCTGTTAAAGGAGATCAGTATGGCTGAGAGTCTCGAATCAGAGCTAGAGGACATCTTTAAAGATGTTAAGCCTGATCCAGAGGTACCAGAGGAAATAAAAGAACCTCTGAAAACTCCTCAGGAAGAGGAGAAACCTCCTAACCCCGAGCTCAAACCATTACCACCATCCCTGAAATATGCGTTTCTGGGAGAAGGTAACACTTTTCCTGTAATCATAAGCTCTGCTTTAGAGTCACAGTAAGAGAAAGCACTAATTCAGGTACTAAGGACACATAAGACAGCTCTTGGGTTTCATTAGTGATCTTAAAGGCATTAGCCCAGCCAGATGCATGCACAAGATCCTACTGGAGGATAATGCCAAGCCAGTGCTTCAACCACAAAGGTGGCTGAATCCAGCCATGAAGGAGGTAGTGCAAAAAGAGGTCACTAAATTACTAGAGGCTGGGATTATTTATCCTATTTCTGATAGTCCCTGGGTGAGCCCTGTCCAAGTTGTACCCAAAAAGGGAGGCATGACAGTGGTTCATAATGAAAAGAATGAACTGGTTCCTACGAGAACAATTACAGGGTGGCGTATGTGCATTGACTATAGAAGACTCAATACAGCCACCAGAAAGGATGATTTTCCTTTACCATTCATAGACCAGATGCTAGAAAGACTAGCAGGTCATGACTATTACTACTTTTTGGACGGCTATTCAGGTTATAACCAAATTGTAGTAGATCCTTAGGATCAAGAAAAAACAGCATTCACACGTCCATCTGGAGTATTTGCCTACAGAAGGATGCCTTTTGGTCTGTGCAATTCACCAGCAACCTTTCAGAGATGCGTGCTCTCTATCTTCTCTGATATGGTTGAAAATTTTCTGGAAGTCTTCATGGATGACTTCTCAGTATTTGGAGAGTCATTCAGCTCCTGTCTTGATCATCTAGCACTTGTTCTGAAAAGGTGCCAAGAGATTAACCTGGTTTTAAACTGGGAAAAATGTCACTTTATGGTGACTGAAGGAATTGTCCTTGGGCATAAAATTTTTAACAAAGGAATAGAGGTGGATCAAGCTAAGGTAGAGGTAATTGAAAATTTACCACCACCCACTAATGTTGAGGCAATCAGAAGTTTTTTGGGACATGCAGGATTCTACAGGAGGTTTATAAAGAATTTTTCAAAAATCGCAAAACCTCTGAGTAACCTGCTAGCTGCTGATACACCATTCGTCTTTGACACAGAGTGTTTTCAGGCCTTTGAGACTTTAAAGGCTAAGTTGGTCACAATGCTTGTCATTTTTGCACCAGACTGGACATTACCATTCGAACTAATGTGTGATGCCAGTGATCATGCTATTGGTGTAGTATTGGGATAGAGGCATAACAAGCTTATGCATGTCATTTATTATGCCAGCCATGCTCTAAATGACGCATACAAGAATTCCACAACCACAGAAAAGGAACTGCTTACAGTGGTTTATGCCATTGACAAGTTTAAATCCTATTTAATAGGATCAAAAGTAATTATATACACTGACCATGCTGCTCTCAAATATCTACTCACAAAGCAGGATTCAAAACCCAGGCTCATAAGATGGGTGCTGCTTCTGCAAGAGTTTGATATAGAAATAAGAGACAGAAAAGGGACAGAGAACCAAGTGGCTGATCACTTGTCCTGGATAGAACCAGTGGCAGGAGCATCCCTCCCTTCCACTGAGATCTCTAAAACCTTCCCCGATAAGCAACTCTTTGCCATTTAGAAAGTGCCATGGTTTGCAGACATTGCAAACTATAAGGCTGTGAGATTCATACCCAAGGAGTACAGCAGGCAGCAAATGAAAAAATTGATCTCTGATGCAAAGTACTACTTGTGGGATGAGCCATATCTCTTTAAGAGATGTGCAGATGGAATAATCCGTAGATGTGTGCCTAGAGAAGAAGAACAGAAGATCCTATGGCATTGTCATGGATCACAATATGGAGGACATTTCGGAAGTAAGCGAACAGCCACAAAAGTCCTCCAATGTGGCTTCTACTAGCCTACCCTCTATAGAGACTCCCGAAAATTTGTACGTAACTGTGACAGTTGCCAAAGAGCTGGTAATCTACCTCAAGGTTATGCCATGCCTCAACAAGGGATCTTAGCGATTGGGTTGTTTGACGTATAGGGTATTGACTTCATGTGGCCTTTCCCACCATCATACTCAAACACTTATATTCTGGTGGCTGTAGACTATATATCTAAATGGGTAGAGGCAATTGCAACACCCACTAATGATACTAAGACAGTGCTGAAGTTCCTCCAGAAACATATCTTTAGTAGATTTGGTGTCCCTAGAGCACTAATCAGTGATGGAGGCACTCATTTCTGTAATAAACAGCTTTACTCTACTATGGTCAAATACGGAATTAGCCACAAGGTGGCAACTCCATATCATCCATAGACAAATGGGCAAGCTGAAGTCTCTAATAGAGAACTAAAAAGAATCCTGGAGCGGACTGTAATTGCCCGTAGAAAGGATTGGGCAAGGAGATTGGATGATGCTCTCTGGGCATACAGAACAGCATTCAAGACCCCTATAGGAACTTCTCCATACTAGCTTGTGTATGGAAAGGCCTGTCACTTGCCCGTGGAACTGGAGCATAAAGCCTACTGGGCAACCAGATTCCTGAACCTTAATGCCAAATTAGCTGGAGAGAAAAGATTACTCCAGCTGAATGAGCTAGAGGAATTCAGACTCAATGCTTTCGAAAATGCAAAAATTTACAAAGAGAAAGCAAAAAGGTGGCATGACAAGAAATTGTCATCCAGAGTTTTTGAACCAGAACAAAAGGTTCTGCTGTTTAACTCTAGGCTTAAACTATTCCCTGGAAAATTAAAATCCTGGTGGAGAGGACCATATGTGATTACAAGTGTGTCACCATATGGATATGTAGAGCTTCAGGACATTGAATCTGACAAAAAGTTCATTGTTAATAGACAGAGTCAAGCATTATCTTGAAAGCAATATTGAGAAAGAATGCTCAAAACTAAGACTAGATTAAAGCTCAGTAAGGTCCAGCTAAAGACAATAAAGAAGCGCTTGCTGTGAGGCAACTCAGCCATTCGCATAATTTATGTACTATTTAAATAATAATTATAGGAGTTTGATATAAACTATCTTCAACATTGATTCTGAATTACAGAAGTTCACAGAGTTACAGAAGGATTCAGAGCATAAAGCAGAGAAAAAAAGAGCTCACTGGCACAAAAACCCTAGTAAGGGGTATTTTGGGCATTAAACGCCAGTGAAGATACGTTTCTGGGCGTTAAACGCCAGAATTGCAGCATCCTGGGCGTTTAGAAAAATGCCCAGTGATAAAGGCTTTCTGGCGTTTAGCGCCAGCCAGGGTACCTGGCTGGGCATTAAACGCCTAAAACAAGCAACAATTGGGCGTTAAACGCCAGAATGGATGCCATTCTGGGCGTTTAGCGCCAGGAATGTGGAAGCGAGGAAGTTTTGTTTCCAACTCAATTTTTTTTCAAATTTTCTTGTTTTCATCCATACTTTCTTGCATGAACATGTTACAAATTCTCATTTTTCAATTTCCATTTCAAAAAAATCTTAATCCTAAAAAATCTTTCTTCAACTTCTTTTAAAATCTTTTTCAAAATTCATATATCTTTCTAATTTCTTTTCAATTCTTTTTCAAAACTCATCTATCTTTCTAATATCTTTTCAAAATCTTTTTCAACTCATCATACAATCTTTTCAAATTTAGATTTATCTTTTTCAAAACTCTCTCATATCTTTTCAATTTTAAAATTACATCTTTTGCATATCACACTTATCTTTTTTAAATCATATCTTCTATCATATCCTTTTTTTTCAAAATTTTTTCCCACCCCTCCCTTTTAAATTCCCATTCGGCCTCCCCCTCTCCTCCACCACTCGAATTTGACTCTCCTCCTATTCCTCTCCTTTCATTTCTTTTGCTTGAGGACAAGTAAACCTCTAAGTTTGGTGTGTTTTTTGTGATCACTGGGCTAAGATTCACCAAGATCATGGCTCCTAAGGGAAAACAAACCACTCCAAGAGGCAAGAAAGAGAACACTCCAAAACCACTTTGGAATCAAGAGAGGTTCTTAACCAAAGAACATGTAGACTATTACCACAAAATAATGGGTCTAAGGTCAGTGATCCCGGAAGTTAAATTCGATCTGAAAGAAGACGAATATCCGGAGATCCAAGAGCAGATTCGAAATAGGGGCTGAGAAATTCTAGCTAATTCTGAGACAAAGGTGGGTAGAAATATGGTTCAAGAATTCTACTCAAATCTGTGGCAAACAGATAAGTAGAGAATGACTGGAACCGCCTTCTATACCTTTCAAACTATGGTCAGAGGGAAGATTATTTACTTCGACCTGGACAGAATAAGAGAGGTCTTCAAGCTGCCTCAACTACAAGATGATCCAAAATCCTTTAATAGGAGAATGGTGAGATTAGATAAGTGCTTGGACCAAGTTCTAGAGGACATATGCATCCTTGGAACCAAGTGGATAACCAACACAAAGGGTATCCCAAATTAACTCAAGAGATGAGATCTCAAACCAGTCGCTAGAGACTGGGTGGACTTCATTGGGCGTTCTATACTGCCCACCAGCAAACGCTCTGAAGTCACTGTCAAAAGAGCAGTGATGATCCATTACATTATGCTGGAAAACGAAGTGGAGATTCATCTTCTGATTTCTTGTGAGCTTTACACAATTGCAAACAAGAACTCCACTGACACCAAATTGGCTTACCCAAGCATAATCTCTTTTCTATGTAAAGATGCTGGGGTAAAGATGAGAGTGGGTGAGTATATCTCAGTCGAGCACCCAATCACCAAAAAGTCAATGGAAGGACAACAAGTGCAAGATAACTCCATCAAAAGGAGAGCACAGGAGTTCCTGCCAGAAATTCCTCAGATTGACTATTGGGCCCGCCTAGAAGCATCTTTCACCAAGCTGCAAGAAGCTATGGATCAAGTTAAGGAAGAATAGCAAAATCAAAATAGCATGCTCTGCAAGCTGCTCAAGGAACAAGAAAAGCAAGGGCGTGAGCTACAGGAGCTGAAGTGCCAGAAGCTCTCCCTTGAGGGACTAGACACCCCACAAATTGAAGGAGTATCCATCTCCCAAAATAAAGGTTGTTGAGTCCTAATCTTAAATCTGTGATAACTTTTATTATTAGAAACCTATCTTAAGAATTACATGAGTATTAGTAATTAGGGTCCTTATTTTTTTATTATCTCTAAGTAAGCTATAATTTGTTCCTCTCATCATCACTAAACATGAATACAATATTAGATTCTCTTTAGAGTAAGGAGGCAATTATTTCAAGTTTTCAATAAGGAAAATTCTAGTTATTTTATGTGGTGGCAACACTTTTTGTCTTTTGAATGAATGCTTGAACAGTGCATATTTTTTATAGTGAAGTTTATGAATGTTAAACTTGTTAGCTCCTGAAAGAATGATGAACAAAGAAAAATGTTATTGATAATATGAAAAATCATGAAATTGATTCTTGAAGCAAGAAAAAGCAGAAAAAAAATATATTTTGCGAAAAAGAAAAAGAAAGAAAAAGAAAAACAAGCAGAAAAATCCAATAGCTCTTAAACCCAAAAGGCAAGGGTAAAAAGGATCCATGGCTTTGAGCATTAATGGATAGGAGGGCCCACATGTATAAAATCCTGGCCTAAGCGGCTAAATCAAGCTGTCCCTAACCATGTGCTTGTGGCATGAAGGTCCAAGTGAAAAGCTTGAGACTGAGTGGTTAAAGTCGTGATCCAAAGCAAAAAGAATGTGCTTAAGAACTCTGGACACCTCTAACTAGGGACTTTAGCAAAGCTGAGTCACAATCTGAAAAGGTTTACCTAGTTATGTGTGTGGCATTTATGTATCTGGTGGTAATACTGGAAGACAAAGTGCTTAGGGTCACGGCCAAGACTCATAAAGTAGCTGTGTTCAAGAATCAACATACTGAACTAGGAGAATCAATAACACTATCTAAAATTCTGAGTTCCTATGGATGCCAATCATTCTGAGCCTCAAAGGATGAATTGAGATGCCAAAACTGTTCAGGAGCAAAAAGCTACTAGCCCTGCTCATCTAATTAGAATATGAGCTTCACTTAAAACTCTGAGATGTATTACCTCTTGATCTTCTTTTTATCCTATTTTTTTTATCTAGTTGCTTGAGGACAAGCAATATTTAAGTTTGGTGTTGTGATGAGCGGATATTTTATACGCTTTTTTGGGGTATTTTCATATAGTTTTTAGTAGGATCTAGCTACTTTCTAGTATATTTTTATTAGTTTTTATGCAAAAATTACATTTCTGGACTTTACTATGAGTTTGTGTGTTTTTCTGTGATTTCATGTATTTTCTGGTTGAAATTGAGGGACCTGAGCAAAAATCTGATTCAGAAGCTGAAAAAGGACTACAGATGCTGCTGAATTCTGACCTCCTTGCACTCGAAATGGATTTTCTGGAGCTACAGAATCCCAATTTACGCGCTCTCAATTGCTTTAGAAAGTAGACATCATGGGCTTTCCAGCAATATATAATAGTTTATACTTTGTCTGAGTTTTGATTACGCAAACTGGCGTTTAACGCCAACCTTCTACCCTATTCTGGCGTTAAATGCCATAACTGGGCTACAAGCTGGAGTTAAACGCCCAAACTGGCACAAAAGCTGGAGTTAAATGCTAGGAATAGTTTCTACACATGGAAGCTTCATTGCTCAGCCCAAACACACACCAAGTGGGCCCTAGAAGTGGATTTCTGCACTATCTATCTTAGCTTACTCATTTTCTGTAAACCTAGGTCATTAGTTTAGTATAAAAACTACTTTTAGAGATTCATTTTGTACCTCATGCCATTTTACATCTGAATTTGTATCTTCTACGGCATGAGTCTCTAAACCCCATGGTTGGGGGTGAGGAGCTCTGCTGTGTCTCGATGAATTAATGCAATTATTTCTGTTTTCTATTCAACCACACTTGTTTCCATTCTAAGATATTCATTCGCACTTCAACATGATGAATGTAATGATCCGTGACACTCATGACCATTCTCAACCTATAAATGCGTGTCTGACAACCACTTCCGTTCTACCTTAGATTGAATGTATATCTCTTGGGTTCCTGATTCACGAGTTTGACAGCCTCTCCTGACAACAGAGTACTCAAATCCATGAGATCAGAGTCTTCGTGGTATAAGCTAGAATCAATTGGCAGTATTCTTGAGATCCGGAAAGTCTAAACCTTGTCTGTGGTATTCCGAGTAGGATCTGGGAAGGGATGACTGTGATGAGCTTCAAACTCATAAATGCTGGGTGCAGTGACAGTGTGCAAAAGGATCAATGGATCCTATTCCAACATTAGTGAGAACCAACAGATGATTAGCCATGTACATGGACCCTTTTCACTGAGAGAACAGCTGGTCGCCATTGACAACAGTGATCCACCAACATACAGCTTGCCATAGAAGGAGACCTGCATGCGTGAAGAAGAAGACAGTAGAAAAGCAGAAATTCAAAAGACAGAGCATCTCCAAAACCTCAACCTGTTCTCCATTACTGCATAACAAGTATAATTTAATTCATGCTCTTTCACTTTTCATAATTAAAACTAAGAACCACTATTGATATCCTGACTAAGAATAATAAGATAACCATAGCTTGCTTCAAGCTGGCAATCTTCGTGGGATCAACCCTTACTCACGTAAGATATTACTTGGATGACCCGGTGCACTTGCTGGTTAGTTGTACGGAATTACAAAATTGCGATTGTAATTTTCGTGCACCAAGTAACGAGATAACTTTGGAGGGAATAACTAAATTAGAAAGGATATTCCAAAAAGACATAAGACTCAAAGGAATTTTGTGAACCCAATAATCAACAAGTCATAGTAAAAATGATCTAAACCATATGTCCAATCTTTCATCAAAGGGTAGTTAGCCAGAACAATCATTTGCGAAAAAACCTGTCTATTTGTAAGACAAAACTGGAAATACAGTGTCAAACCAGAAAATCAATATAAATTAGTTAAGCAAATAATTCCCAAAGCAGTTCTAAGCTTGCAAAACCTCTCTTCAATTAATTGTTTGGTAAAAATATTAGCTAGCTGATCCTCAGACTTAACAAATTGAATGTTAATATTCCCATTTGAACATGATCTCGAATAGAGTGATATTTAACTTCAATGTGTTTTGTTCTAGAGTGTAGACTGGGTTTTTTGAAATGTTAATGGCACTCATGTTGTTACACATTAAAGGAATATTAGATACCATAACCCATAACTTGTAGTGCCAAGGATGTATCGAATGATTCTCTTCACCGCACTTAAGTGAGACTCTTTATGCTGGGATTGAAATCTTGAACACAGCTCCACACTAAAGATTATTTCAGATCTTGTTTCATCAACATCCTTTGCATTTTCATCTTTATCTAGCTTTGTAAAAGGATGCATCGGGGTGCTCATCAACTTAGCAAGTTCCACTCCAAACTTGTTTACCAACTCTTTAGCATATTTTTCTTGATGAACAAAGATTCTATCCTTTATTTGGTTGATTTGCAACCCGAGAAAGAAGGTTACTTCACCCATGAGACTCATATCAAATTCACTTGTCATTAAGCTTGCAAATTCTACACAAAGAGATTCATTAGCAAATCCAAAGACTATATCATCAATATATACTTTGACTAAAATAAAATTATTATTCAAATTCTTTATAAATAGAGTAGTGCTCATTGTACCCCTTTGAAAATTATTTTTAAGTAAAAAAGAACTAAGTCTCTCATACGAAGCTCTAAGAGCCTGTCTCAATCTATAAAGAGTCTTAACTAGTTTGAAAACATGATTAAAAATTTTTCATTTTAAAAATCACGGGGTTGTTTAACATAGACCTCTCTATCTATACTTCCATTTAAAAATGCACATTTTATGTCCAATTGAAGCAATTTGAATTCACAATATATGGCATAAGTAAGTAGCAATCTAATAGCCTCTATTCTAGTTACTGTAACAAACAATTCATTAAAATGGATTCTTTCTTCTTGGTCAAATTCCTAAGCCACAAGCCAAGCTTTATTTCTAGCTATAGTTTCATTTTCTTCCAACTTGTTTCTGAAAATCCATCTAGTTTTGGTTACTTTCTCCCCAATTGGCCTTGGAATTACTGTCCACACTAAGTTTTTCTCAAAATATTGTAGCTCTTCTTTCATTGTTTTCACCCAAAATGGATCACCAAGAGCTTCTTCAATATTTTTAGGTTCAATAGTTGAAATTAAGGCCATGATGCTTGAATTCATATTTTTCAGTGTTAATCTTGTAATTCGTCCCATTGATAAATTTTCAATAATGAATTCATGAGGATAATTTAGGTGTGATCTCCATTTTCTGGGTTTAATTTACGTGTTGGTTGTTCTATAGTCAAAAGCATCATTATTTCCTTCTATTGCAGTGGCATCAGAAGGAGCAACAAGAGATGAAATAAAATTGTCTCCAGTAGAACGTTCGTAGATAGTTTCTAGAGTAGGAACAACAATAATATCAGTAAGAACAACAAGAAATGAAATAGAATTGTCTCTTGCAGAATGTTTCTGGAACAAAAACTTGTTCTGGATTTGTGACAACTTGAGTAGCTTCAACACTTGGAAGATATGCATAATCATATTTAGGAACACTAGAGGAAGCATTAGTATCAGAAAAGACAACATGCATAGTCTCCTTAATAGTTTTAGTGGTTTTGATATAAATCCTATAGGCCTTGCTAGAAGTGAAGTAACCAACAAAAATTATTTCATATGATTTTTAATCAAATTTTTCTAGATTTTCTTTCATATTTAAAACAAAATATTTTGTTCCAAAAATATGAAAATTGTGCAAAGTAGGAAGAGTTTCTTTTCATAGTTCATAAGATGTCTTTTTCAATAATTTTCTAATGATGGTTCGATTCAAAATGTAGCAGCTTGTGCTAATAGTTTCAACCCATAAAAACTTGAGAATTTCATTCTCACATAGCATTGCTCTAACGATCTCTTGGAGACTCCTATTTCTCATTTCCACAACTCTATTTTGTTGAAGAATTCTTGGGGAAAAGAATTTGTGTGAAAGATGGTCACTTCTAATAGAAATAATTTTATATGGGCAAAAGATGGTTTTCAAATTCTTTTTCATCGTAACTTCTAATATAAATAATTTTACAATATTTTTCATTTTAAACTCTTTTGTTAAATTTTTCAAAAACTAGAAAGCATTAGAATTGTTGGAACAACAAACATCCATCTCCTTCGTATTTTTGGATACCCGTATAACCATCGAAGGGTGTTGAGGTCTGACTAGTTTCGGGTTCGAGTCCGGGGAACCCATATAATATATGGAAATTTGTCTCCTCTTAAATTGTAAATTGAAGTGATTGGATTTCTACCAACTAAAAAACCATAAATTTGATACACAATAGAAGAATATATATATATATATATTTCTCACCAACGTTATGGAAATAATATTATTTTGGGTGCCATTATTCCTACTTTGGCGGCTATTGGATAAACCTCTTAAAGAATTAGAAGATCTAGAATATGCATCTCTTTGGATTCTAAAATGAAATAGAAATAAAAAAGATTTCATAGGAATGCATGTTATCAAAAGATTTCCTGCGGTTCTTTCTAGTATGGAATGAGAATGATTATGAATTCACTATGGTATATACATATACCGTTATATAAATATAACTTCGACGTATTATATTAGTATCAACCAAGAAGATATATATCAATATATCTGTTGAAAATACTTTTATTCACTATGATTTTATTATTTTAGATTATAGAATCGTTTGCTTTAATTAACTGACAAAGACGTATCATATATCCATTATTTTTATTAATGCAGGGTCCGTTGTCTGCTTGGTCAGTCAAACACAGACTTGTTCATAGATCTTCGGGTTGAAAAAATCGCAAAGTAAAATAGTCTTGTTCACTATATATACCTATTAAAAAAGATGTTTTTGTAATTGGCATATGTTTTGTTATAGGAAACCTTTTTCGCTCCGCTTAGCCCTAACCCCCCCAGGGGTATTTTAGTGTATAAATAAGAAAGAAAATTCAACCATATTTTGTGTAATCATCCACAATAACTAATTAAGCCATAGGATCTTCTACCTAAAATTTGAGTTCTAGTAGCACTGAAAAGATCAATATACAAAATTTTCTAAACTCTTTTAGTTGTGATATCTTCCCTAGCTTTAAAAGATAATTTTGTTTGTTTACCCATTTGAAGCATCACAGATAATGTCTTTGTCAAAATTGATATTAGGAAGATCTCTAATTAAGTTTCTTTTGGCATTCGGCCTCATAAGAGCTCCTAGGTATCGAGCAACTTGCTCTCTCCTAGTGTCTTCATCCTCACCTGAGGATGAGTAGTCATCAGAACGTATACACTGCAGAAGTGCATTCAAAGGAACCTCTATGGTCTTTATGGTTTCCTTTGGTTCTGGGATAGAGGGTTCTTGAGTGGGCTTTAAACACTCAAAGGGTGTGCTTTCACTGGCGTTCAACGCCAGCTCTATGAGCTTATTGAGCGTTGAACGCCCTTGTTGTCCTTAACGCCAGTCCCTCTAATGTTTTGATTGTTGAACGCCCAGCAGGGATGTCCTTGCTGGTGTTCAACGCCAGCTTCCCTGGGTGAGTGGGCCTTGAACACCCAGTGAGGGCTTTATCACTGGTGTTCAATGCCTTCCCAGTCTCTCCAGATTCGGCCTCAGCCTCAGCGGAAGGTATCGGATTTAAACTTAAGCTAAGATTATATAGGGCTTTGTCAAAAATGATCTTTTCACTAGTCCATAGGATCTGAAAGCTCCATGGATCTGGCATCTTCCTTGGCAGCTCTTGCTGAATTAGGATACTATACTTTTTAGTAAGTATCTCTATTTCATCTTCCCTTAGGTCCTTCTTTTCAAATACCTCTGTAAAAGAGATATTGACTTGCATCCTCTTGGATGCTGCTTGAGATGAGCTAGTTGCTCTTCTTTTGGTTCTGTTTGCACACCTAGGAAGTGTGGCTCTTCAGGTTCTTTCACCTCTGCAAGGGCAAGCTCTGTGATCACCACAAGCTCCTCTTGCATGCCCAAAGAAGAATTAACTTGATGTTCCTTCTCTTCTGTGGGGCCGTGCTCATTAGCAGACTCAAGATCCTCTTGGTCCTTGCTTGCCTTAAGTGCCTCAGTAGCATGCTCCTGAGGTTCGGCCTCCATGGTGAAGACTACTGTCTCACCTTCTGTTAAGGTCTCCTTCCCAAAGAGCATTAGGCTTTCTGTGAGGGCCCTTTGGAGATGCACCTCCTCAAACAACTTAGTAAGAGGAATATTAACCTGCTCAAGTGTCCACCAGTCATGGGTGAGAATGTCTCTTTGAGGGTAGTTCCCCCTCATATCAATAGGAGCATTATAAGTCTCAACAGGGGGTGCAGCTACAGTCTCCATATTTAGAATGTCTATCCTAACAGGAGTCTGAACATCTATTGCTAACTTAAATAATCTCTGCAAAGAGAGAGAACCTTTTTAGGAATCTGGTAATAACCTGATCCCAGATGTTCATACTTCCTCTGGTTGCCATATCCCACCAATCTTTTGCTCGATCTTTCAAAGCAAATGGGAATAGTTTTAGCTTGTGGAGTTTAGGGTCCACTCCATTGGTCTCTGCAGTGTCACAGAACTGCAGGAAGCCAGTGATGAATTTACTGGAGTCTTCCTGTAGATGTCCACAAAATTGGAATTTCTGCAACACTAATGCAATATGTTGTGGGTTGATCTCAAAGCTTCTTGCTCTGATAGGAGGTACATTGATACTTTCTCCATAGAACTCAGGATTGTAGCCACCAAGAACCCTGTCTCCCTTTTCTTGTTCAAAATTTTGCTGAAAGGTTTCATTCGGAGTGTTGTGCTTTAGCTTGTTGCAAGAAGCTCCTCCTTAAAGTCCTCTTAGATTCAAGATCAAGAGTCAAGAGGGGTTCCTTATCCCTGTTCTTGGTCATAAACAAGAAAACAAGAAAAAGAAAGATGGAAAAGAAGAAAGCTCTTGATGAATCTATAATTGATGATGATTTTTGGTTAGAATTGAATGAATTCTATCACATAAACTCACACTTATCCCCTTGAATAGAATGCTTTTGAACTTTCCTCCCAAATTGTGCTTGATTATGAAAATATGCTCTTCTGTGCATAGTTTGATCTATTTTTATTCCATTTTCCTTCCATTTGATGCCTTGATGTGTTTGTGGGTTATTTCAGGTGTATAAGGTAGGAATGGGTTGGAGAAAATGGAAGATGAGCTTGCATAGTGGAGGAAACATGAAGAATCAAAGAAGGTGAGCTCAGAGACATGTGCGTGAGCACAACCTCTTGTGCGTACGCATAGGAGCCCTAGCAGAGCGCATGGATCAATTCGAGCGCGTCGTACATTCCGCCAAGCATCAGCTAGTGTGCGTGCGCACAGATACTCGTGCGTACGCATAGGAGGGAATTTTTGTAGAGTGTGCGGACGCACACGCCTGTGCGTCCGGACAGGTGTCCACGCATGAATTCATTAGAAAGGTGCGTGACTCACGATTTGGGGGATTTAGAGGCCCATTTCTGAAGTCTTCTAGCTCATATTGGAGGGGAAATGAAAGAAATAACATAGCATAGCATTAGTATAGTTTTAGGAGTAGACTAGAAGGTTTTTAGTTTTAGTTTTCTCTAAGTTTTTCTCATCTTCTCTATTAGGGTTTCATTAGGGTTTTACATTCCAAGTGCCATTTCCATTTTTGATCATTGAATTTTGCTAATCTCATTGTAAGTATTCTCTTGTTATTACTCTTTATAGTTACATTGTCATTACTCTTTCTTCTCATTCAAGTTATAGTTCAATTTTGCTTCTCTTTTGCAATTTCACTTTCTTGTTGATGAGTTTGATATTTGGTGTTGTTCTATACTTTTTTATGCTATTCTTGTTGATTGAGATCAATTGTTGCTTTTAATTTCAAGTTTTTTCTCATTTTTCTTATGTTTAAGCTTTTTTCCCACCAAGTGTTTGACAAAATGTCAAACATGGTTTTAGGCTTAATTTTTGTCTCTTGGCTTGGGTAAAGTGAGCACTTGGGTACCTAGAGTTGGAATGTCCAACATTTAGTGTCAATTCTTGGGTTGTTAATTGTTCTTGTTCCCACTAACGCTAATTTGTTGCTAAGGCAATTGGCAAGCAAGTTAGGATTTGTGGGTTAAGAACACTTATACTCATTTAACTTACCTTCCAATGTGAGGGTTGATCAAGTAAGACTAATCGATCATAATTGTCATAATTGTGTTTCCAACAAGGAAAGGATCCTTAGCTCACTCCAAGCCAAGACCTCTTTTTATGTTTTCAATCTTTCATACATTGCTATGTTAATCTCTTTTATACTTTACTTGTTTATATTACATAGTCGGTTCTTTAATTTCTTCATTAGTTTAATCATTACAATTTTGCATGTTCTTTTATTGTTTTATATGTTCATTTCTTCATTGACAACCCCTTGATCACTACAACCGGAATTTGCACACTCATTGCTCCTTAAGTGATTCATTGGGAGACAACTCGGGAGTCAATTATTCTCGGTTTTTAAATTTGTTTTGAGTCAATTATTCAACCACCCATGTTTTCCAAGATTGTGTACCTTATTAATGGGTGACTTTACTTGTAAATGCATTGTGTTGGTAGAATACGAGTTTCATTGTTCATCTTGGAATCTATAATGAGTAATCACTTTACAAATGTTCAACTTTTAATGATGTCTTGATCAAGCATCTTTTGGGTTCCGATTAAGAGCATTTTATATGTGATTACCACATGTTGAGGATGAACAATTGACAATTCCTTTTTGGTGCTTGCTTGAAGTTGCTTCCATTTCTGTGTTTCATGTGTGCAACTTAAGCACTTAGTTGCAAAGTTTTGAACTTTGAATTGTCGTAAGAGTGTGATTGCCATTGTGTGCGGCCGGTGTGTGTGTTCTAACCGCGCGCACCATTGGAATATACACAACGCCATTCTTATGAATCACACTATTTTCAAACTTCCAACTAAGGATTTAGTTTCTTCACATCATTAAGTGCTTCTTCATTGTTCTACATTTGTTGTTGCCCTATGACCTTGATATTTTATGTTTTCTTTTTAGGATGCGAAAAAAGGGTAAGAAATCAATCGCTTTACCGGTTGTGGAACCTACAACCCACGTATCAAGACCATACTTTATGGATCGCCCAAGCGACAACCCGGACATCTTGATCAACCAAAGGGCCGAGTTCTAATATGGCAAATTTGAGAAAAGGCCAATCCATAGGGAACGGACGCTTAAGGTTCCGATCAAGTACAAAACGGTCATCCATGAGCGGATCGCCTCACTTCATTGGGAGTTCTTAGAGCAAGACCCAATTGAAGTCAATGAAACCATGGTGCGGGAATTCTACGCCAACTACCAAAATTGGGAAGCGAAGTCGGTATTTCTTTGGGGCAAGAGGTTGGATACTTCCAACCAAGCTATTGAAGCTATTCTGAAGATCCCCCACATTCTGTCCGAGTATGATGACTATTCAAGGATCAAGGCGAGTGTGTCCAAGGGGAGGATGTCCTTGACTCCCATACTTGAGAGAATTGGCCGTCCCAGTGCCTCATGGGAGTATAGCAAAGGGAAAAATTTTGTTTCCGTAACTATAGCTTACTCCGATTTGAATGCCGAAGCTTATATATGGCATCAAATCGTGGCGGACTACATCATTCCCAGCACCCATGCTAGCCATGTGAGATTCAAGACTATGTTGCTACTTTGGGCTATCATGGAAGGCAAGAGTATATCCATTGTACCTTTACTACACACATCGATATGAAAACTAATTGAGAAAAAGAACATTAACATCCCTTTTCCATCGATGGTGATGCGTTTAGCAATAGCAGCGGGGGTAGAGTGGCGTTCGAAAGACATCATGTTCAGGGTCCCTAAAGGCAACAAGTACATCCCGAGGGGAGATTTGGAGAGATCAACAACCACAACACCATCTGAGAGGAATACATCCATAGCACCACCACCAAGACTACCAACTTCGTCAACTGTTTTACCTTTTCTCCATCCTCTTCCAGAATTATTCGAAGACATCTTGCACAATATCCACCGTAAGGAGCATTTGGAGCAAAAGCATTTTGAGTGGATAGCGGCAAGGCTAGAAGGAAGAGACCCCGGCCCGCCTCCTAGAGCTTCACCTGAGATAGCTAGGGAGAAGAATGATGCAGTTGACCAACCCGCTTCTGAGTCCACCAACTGAAGGTGGCCCCTCTTCATCCTCCCAGAGCGTAAGCATGCATGGAGGACCGTGCACAAACTAAGTGTGGGGGAGGATCGATGATTCCAAGGGGGTAAAATTTCTCTCTTTTAGGCACTTTGCAATGTTTCTTGTAGTACTTTTTCTTTATTTTGAGTAGTTTTATGTCTATTTTATCTTGTTTGATTTCTTGTAAATATTTTTTAATCATTTATGGATATTTAGTAGTTAGTACTTGCATGTTGCATGATAGAATGAATAAGTTGGTGAAACACAAAGGAATTTTTATGAAGTCTTTTTCTAAGGCATACCATTGATTGAATTGAAAGAAATATTATGTTTACCAACTTTCTTGAAGTAGATTGTTTGTAGAACATGGAAAAGAGCTCAAACAACATACTTTGTGAGTCTTGAGCTTTAATAGATGGTTGCATCTTTTCAACCATAATGTTGTTCTTGTGTGTGATTATAACTCCTTTTTGATTGTGATCATTGATTTGCATGATTCTTTATGTCCTGTATTTGTGTTTGAATGCATTTAGCATGATTGAGGCCATTTTTGTCTCTTGGCTTGGGTAAAGTGAGCATTTGGGTAGCTAGAGTTGGAATGTCCAATATTTTGTGTTAATTCTTGGGTTGTTAATTGTTCTTGTTCCCACTAACGCTAATTTGTTGCTAAGGCAGTTGGCAAGCAAGTTAGGATTTGTGAGTTAAGAACACTTATGATCATTTAACTTACCTTTCGATGTAAGGGTTGATCAACTGAGACTAATCCATCATAATTGTCATAGTTGTGGTTCCAACAAGGAAAGGATCCTTAGCTCACTCCAAGCCAAGACCTCTTTTTATGTTTTCAATCTTTCATACATTGCTATGTTAATCTCTTTTATACTTTACTTGTTTATATTACATAGTCGGTTCTTTAATTTCTTCATTAGTTCAATCACTACAATTTTTCATGTTCTTTTATTGCTTTATATGTTCATTTCTTCATTGACAACCCCTTGATCACTACAACCAGAATTCTCACACTTATTGCCCCTTAAGTATTTCCTTGAGAGATGATCCGGGAGTCTATTACTCTCGATTTTTAAATTTGTTTTGAGTTATGACATATCTTGTGAATTTCCGAATTGTTGAGTTTGGGTATATACTTGTAACATTAATCCTATTTTGAGAAATCCCAACTCGTACAATTGGGCGTCGTCAGCTCTTTATGCCAATTGGCAAGAAGCTCCTCCTTAGAGTCAGCAAGAAGAAGAACAAAGAAGTAGAAGAAAGAAAAAGAAATAAAAGAAGTAAAAAAAATACCTTGGAAATAGTAGATAAGAGTAATTAATAGAATATAGAAAAAAAAATCTCAACAAAGCTCTAATTAGTTTTCAAAAATTAGTTAATTAATTTAAAAAGAATTTAACATTTAAATGTTAAATTTTTGAAAATAGAAGAGGGAGAGATAAGATAAGTATTTTCGAAAATTTGAGAGGGAAAAGTTAGTTAGGAGATTTTGAAAAAGATGAGAGAGAAGATAAGATATTAATTAAAAGATTTTTAATTTAAAATAAAATAGAAGATAAGAAAAGATTTGAAATTGAAATTTGAAATTAGAAAAAGATAAAATAAGAAATTAAAAATTTTTGAAAAAGATTGAATTTTAAAATTGGAAGATAGAAAGATAAGATAAGAAACTAAAAAGATAAGAATTTGAAATTTGATTTTGAAAAAAATTTGATTTAAAAATTTGAAATTTGAAAAAGATAAGATAAAATTTTTGAATTTTTGAAAAAGATATGATAAGATTTGAAAAAGATAAGATTTTTGAAAAAGATGTGATTTTTATTTTTGAAAACTTGACAACTAAGATATGATAAGATAAAAATTTGAAAAATAAAATCTGAATTTTTATCTTAAAATTTCGAAAATAGTGTTAAAATTATTTTAGAAAATATATTTTTTATTTTTGAATTTATAATGAAAGAGAAAAACAAACAAAAAACACAAGACTTAAAGCTTTTAGATATAGCACCCTTGTTTTTCGAAAATTTTTGGAGGGAAACACCAAGGGACACCAAACTTAAAAATTTTAAGATCAAACGCATACAAGACTCAAAAATACCTTGAAGACTCCCAAGAACACGAAGAACAAAATTTAAAGACTCAAAGAACTCAAGAGCATAAAAAAAGAACACCAAATTTAAAATTTTTAGAAAACAAAAAGGAAATTTTTGAAAAACAAAAGAAAAAAAATAAGAAAATACCAAACTTAAAAATTGAAACAAGATTTAACCAAAGAAAAATTATTTTTGAAAAAAGTTTTAGAAAGAATGACTCAAAGCACTCAAAGAACTTACTCAATATCAAGATTATTGCCAAAGAGTTGAAAAACAGGAACATGTAAGACTCTAACCAAAAACATAAGCCAAGACTCTAACCAATTGAGCTAGAAATTTAAAAATATTTTGAAAATCATTTTAGAATTTTCGAAAAAATAGAGAAGAAGAAAATAAAAATAAAAGACTCAAAGATTCAAACCAAGAACGCAAAGATTAAGCGAAGAAAAGAAAAATGTTTTTGAAATTTTTTTTAATGATTTTCAAAAAAATAGAGAAAAAGATAACAACAATTAATGACTCAATTAAAATAAAATTACCTGATCTAAGGAGCAAGACAATCCTTCAGTTTGTCCAAACTCAATAATCTCGGCAATGGCGCCAAAAAATTGGTGCGCGTGTACGCAAAACCCACACTATTTCGTATAACAGCAGTAGTACCAGCAAGTGCACTGGGTCATCCAAGTAATACCTGAGCGAGTTTGGGTGGATTCCACGAGGATTGTGGCTTGAAGCAAGCTATGGTTGTCTTACAGGTCATAGTCAGGTAGAATCATAAGTTTGTTGATTATATGTTGATTGATTAAATGTCATAAATGTTGAAAGGGGTAAAACCAATTGGATTAGCTATTAGGAATTATATGCTAGGAATAGGAATCGGAGTAGAGTTGAGAGTTGGAAATGGTTTGCCTTTCTAAATTAACTCTGGTACTATTGCTCTCTTTGCTTGTGAATGATTTCTTCAAGGCAGGCTGTATGTGATTGATACTGGTTTGAGCAGCTGCCAATACTCCTCCGGATCTGAACCCCAGGTTTAGTGTGGATCCATCTCTAGTTGAAGGTGAAGATTCTGCAGGCTATTCTCCTTAATGATCCTACTCAAAATGCCACAAACAAGGTTGAATCTTCCAGATCAGAGAATGGCGCATCTTTGGGTTCTAGCCTCAACCACAGAGACCCTAATCTCCCCGAAAATTGGTTGAACGGATGTCTCGAGAAGTCCCTAATGAAGTCGTGGATTAGCCATCTGAGAGATGTATATTCAAGCTATTGGTCGTCCTTGACTGGTGAAAGATGCATTCTGACCCAAGTAGACACGGGTGTTTGTTAGGCACATTTGTCTTAATGTGATGAACAGAGCTAATTGGTTAGATCATCCTATTCACCATGATAAAGTACGAATATACATCTTAGAATTAATCAAACACGGATCGAAGAGAAACAAGAGTACCTTTATTAATTCATAGGACTCAGCAGGGATCCTCCCCTCAACCTAGGAGGTTTAGAAACTCATACTGAAGTAAAAATACAAGAGAAAATGAAAATAATGTGTATCCTCCAAAAGAGGTCTGAAGACATTGTGTAAAATAACTCTTAAATACTAAACAAATGACTAGTAAGGGTAAACCAGTCTATTTAGTGCTAAAATCCACTTCTAGGGCCCACTTGGTGAGTGTTTGGGCTGAGTTTTGATAAGATCCACGTGCTATGAGGCTCCTAGGGCGTGAAACACATGCTAGGGGGTCCTCTCTGGGCCTTTGGACACTGGGAACTGCTCTTTGGGCGCGCTGGGCACCTGGTAGGGGGGCAGGAAGCTGGCGTTGGATGCCAGTTTTAGGCCTTCTAATCCGAAGCAAATTATGGACTATTATATATATCTGGAAAGCTCTAGAAGTCAGCTTTCCATAGCCGTTAAGAGAGCTCCATTTAGACTTCTGTAGCTTTAGAAAAGCTCTTCCAAATACTGGCATTTCAGATCCAGACAGCATCTGCAGTGCTTTCTCTGTCTCTGAATCAGGCTTCTGCTCCAACTCAATTTCAACCAAAAAATACCTAAAACTGCCCAACAACAAAAAACTCATAGTAGAATCCAAAAATATGATTTTAACACCAAAACCTATAAAAACTTAATAAAAACTAAGTAAAAACAACTAAAAATTATATGAAAATGATGTCAAAAAGCGTATGAAATATCCGTTCATCAGTCCCATTACAACCTATGAATAAGTCCTCATGATATTTGTATGCTTGCATTAAATAATTGTTTATTGTTATATAAAAAATAAATCTTGGAAAGCATGATTAGAGGAGAATTGAGTGAATCAACTATAAGAACTGCAACTAATCAACCGGTTAATTAAGTGATTATATTGTCCAAATTAGATTCCAAAAAGTTAGAGTGAGAATTTGAGGATTTAAATGTGATTTTTGGACTCAGTAGGTCTTTCTAAGTAAGAAAATGTATTTTCTGTGAAAAACCGTGAAAAAACCTAAACCAACAATTAAACCGGTTCAAGTCTTCCCAGTCTTGCGTGAGAAAAAGTGAAAACAGCCAAAAACATTAGAAAAATATTAGAAACAGAAAACAAGCCGTTAATTTTAAAGGCTTGGTGCGAAGTTGGGCTAAATGGGCTAAAAACGCTAACGGGTTAGACCAGGCCCAAGTTGCGCCCAAGCCCAACATATATAAGGGCTCATTAATGAACCCTTACCCTATCATAAACACACACACATAAGAAATTGAAAAAGGGAGAGGAGAATAGATTGAGCACTATTTATCATCATCTTCTCAAGCTCATATGTTGAGCTGCAAAGCTCCGATCGCGGCACCGTTTGCGGCTACGTGTTCCTTGTGAAGAGCTGTACAAAACCGATATAAGAAACTGGTAAGGAAAGCTTGAATCCCTCTCAGTTTTTCTCCTCAAAATTTTGAAAATCTAGGGTTTTGATTTAGGTGAGGTTTTATGATTTTGGATGTTTAGGTTCACTCTAATCCTTGTTTAGCATTGGGTTTTGGCTTCCAAAGCTACTGGAAAAGGTAAGAGCTCTTGAACCTTTGTGAGATTATGTTCATGTTGAACCCTAGGTTGATTTGCACGCACAAACTAATGAGAAATTGCAACCTATGCGTATGCACAGCCCTGTGCACCTGCACAAGTTGGGAAGGCCAGTCTGTTAGGGGCGCTGGCACAGGTTGTGTAAGCGAACAGACTTTGTGAGTTTTGGCACCTGTGCATACGCACACTCCTATGCGTACGCACACGTTTTGAAATTTCTCCAGAGCGTGCGCGTGGGCACCCTTGTGCGTACGCACACGCCCTGTTTCTCAAATTTTCCTTTGTTTTCAACTATTCTACCTTCCCAACAATGTTGTAAGCTTCTATAACACCAATTTAGGACTCTTGTACTTAGTTTTGGACATTTAAAACATGGGAAAGATTTAAGGGTTAAATGAGATTATTTGGGAAAAATTAGAAAGTGGAGGTCTAGGTTTCTGGCGTACTGAGGATGGTGTGATGGTATGTGATGAATTGTTGATGTATGAGATGAGAAATGAGAAACTATAGAGTTCATAATGGAAATGTAAATTGACAGTGGTTGAGATGAGTCAAGGACTCGAATGGGTGATGTGGAATCACAGATATATTGAAAATCTTTTCTGAAAAACCACTGAAATATTGTTTTATATTGAGATTATGAGATGTTATGCAACCGGCAGGGATGGCGGTTGGATCCCGCCTGTCGATGTAGCGTCGGCAGCGTAACCACAGTGGTTAAGTCCCACTTACGTTGAGATGTGAGGTCTGAGGCAAGAGTATCCGCTCGCATCCCTTCGGATTAATAGAGCATACAGGCACAAAATCCTGGACAGTGATCCGAGCATTATATCTCGAGGGTTCCCATATGATGATTCCGAAGGGTGACATCTCCATGGAGGTGTGTCCGGTTGGCAGTTGAACCGACAATGTGATATCACAGCAAATAGGGCAGGCATTCATCATGTGTATTTTCTATCTATTTGTATGCTTTGCCAACTTGTAATTGTTTGCCTATTTGTGTAACATGCCTAATTGCTATTTGTATTACTTGCCTTATATGCTCCTACTTGTGTTTTACTTGCATTGTATATACTTGTGCTTTCTACTGGGATTTAGGAGGTTCGAAAGGCGGTGGAGATGGAATCGCATGGAGGATCGGTTGGTGAAGGCTGTGGGACAGCGGTGTTTGATTAGATTAGAAAATCCCCTAAGATATAGTACCCTGTTTAGTTATGTTAAGATTTATATAATTATGCTTATTTGTTTTAGAATGCTTTAAGTTTGAATTCTTGTGATGGATATGGAGTCTAGGATTGCCTTTGGCGTCCCGGGGTCTTATATCCTACATCACTGGGCACTGTTACCAAACTGAGAACCGCCAGTTCTCATATCATATTTTTGTTGTATTTTTCAGATGCAGGTCACAACCCACCTCGGTGAGTTGTTTGGTTGGTGACAGAATCAAAGGATCCGGATATCTTTTGAGTATTTTTGATTTATTTTGTATATGTCTCTCACTCTTGTATTTTGTTTTGCCTAGAGGCTTGTATTTGAGAGAACAAAATTTGTATAAGCTGTTTTTACTATGTTTCTTTTGATCTGTATATAGCTAGCCGGCTTAAACTCCGTGAGTCGTGGCTAGTTTCTTATGATATTGTATACTATTTTTTTGTTATATAACATTTGTTTCTTGCGCCTTAAGTTAGTAGCTCTGTTAGTGCATTTTGCGCTTTCAAAATCCTGTTTTCAAACTATACCTTTCATCAGGCTTTTAGATAATATTATTTCTTCTATATATTATATGTATGAGCTTAGAACTATTGTAATCTCTGATCAACCTTTGCTTTACGACGCGAGGTAAAGCTTAGGATAATTAGGGTGTTACATTTAGTGGTATCAGAGCGGTATTTGATTGATATATGCATAGCATGCTTGTTTGTGAGTGCCTATTTGGGATAATTGATGCACTAAGCTTTTGATATTGAGACTGATCACCTTGATATTGATTGTTTGGTGTAGATAGGAACCCTACATGGCCCCTCGCGGACGAGGTCGAGCACGTTCACGAGAAAGCAAGAATGAGTAACCAGCTGACAATCATGCCGAATTCATGGTGGCAATGATGAATCTCGCTAATAACATGGAGGCTAATGCTGCTGCGACTCTGCAAGCGGTGCAGAGATTGGGCCAACCGGCTGGGAACAGAAACGGGAATGGTGAAGAAAATGCTCATGATAATGTTGAGGGAAACGGCGATAAACTAATCAACTAATCCTATTGAATTGGACAACTAGTTTCAGGCTATGGAGTGTGCTTTACAGGCGCATCACGTTTCGAATATTCAATATGTTGAATTTGCTGCTTATCAGCTGGCAGGAGAGGCCCAGCACTGGTGGCAAGCAGAGTGCCGCTTGCTACAGCTCTAGAATACAGATGTCCCTTGGGATGTGTTTCAGACAGCCTTTTACAAGAAGTACTTCCCTGAGTCTGTAAGGGAAGCAAAGTAGATGGAACTGATGCAGCTGAAGTAGGGTTCCTTGTCAGTGACAGATTACACCAACAAGTTTTAAGGAGCTCTGTAGGGTTTCTAGGGTGTGTCAGGGTGCCCCGGAGGCCAACGAGAGTTGGAAGTGTATTAAGTACCAGAGGGGGTTGAAGGACAACATTATGATTACTGTGGCTCCTATGGAAATTTGCACTTTTTTTTATTTGGTGAACAAAGCAAGGGTGGTTGCATAGTATGCCAAGACCGTAGCGGCATCCAAGGATACTCATGGAAGGAATACTAGTAAGAGAGGTGGCAAGTATTTCCATACTAGAGGTCAGAGTTTCAATAGAAGAGGATATGCGCCTTAAGGGCAAGGAGGCTTCAGAAAGAACCCTCAAGATTAGTTTCAGCGTGGCAAAGGAAGAGGAAATCAGAGTAAGAATTCTCCGAATTTGACTTGTGTGCATTGTGGACGTTTTCATCCATATGACTCTTGCAAGATTGGTTTAAGTGGGTGCTTCAACTGTGGCTTGCCTGGTGATTTTGTGAGGGATTGCACACGCGGGAAGAATCCAAGTGCGGGTCAAGGTCAGCACCAGGGGCGAGTTTTGCTGTGAATGCCAAGGATGCTTCTAAAGCGGATCCTTTGATGAGAGGTATTTGTTAAATTGGTGATAAGACATTAATTGCATTGTATGATACTGGGGCTTCGCATTCATTTGTTTCGTTTACTAAAGTTGAGGAATTAGGCTTGAAAGTGTTAGAATTACCATTTGATCTGCATGTACATACTCCACATTAGACGGTCATGACTAGGTCAGGTTGTAGGCAAGTAGGAATTAAACTTGAGGGTAGAGACTTCGTGCATGATTTGATCTGTTTACCAATGGTTGGGTTGGAGATAATTTTGGGGTTTGATTGGTTGTCAAAGAATCGGGTTTTGTTGGATTGCTTTGAACGGACAATTTGGTTTATGCTGGAAGGAGAGAGTGGGGTAGTGATAGCTGAAGGTTACTACCTGAACTCTGTAAAGGTGCACTGTGGTAGGGAAGAGTGTTAGCGTTACAACTTGTTAACTGCTAATGCTTTGGGGGATGCCCAGTCCTAGATCAGATTCCGGTGGCTATAGACTTTCCAGAGGTATTCCCGGAGGACATTCCTGAATTCCCACCTCAAAGAGAGATTGAGTTTGCGATTGAGTTGGTACCGGGAGCCGAACCAGTGTCAATTGCGCCTTATAGGATGGCTTTGATAGAGCTGGCCGAGTTAAAGGTCCAGTTGGAGGAGCTTCTGAACAAAAGATTCATTCGACCGAGTTTATCACCGTCGGGAGTGCCAGTTTTATTGGTAAAGAAGAAGGATGGAGGAATACGACTGTGTGTGGACTACCAATAGTTGAACAAAATGACGGTGAAGAACAAGTACCCCTGCTAAGGATAGATGACTTGATGGAATCAGTTGCAAGGATCTGGGGTGTTTTCCAAAATTGATTTAAGATCCGGTTACCATAAGATAAGGGTGAAGGAGGATGATATCCCTAAGACAGCGTTTATGACACGCTATGGACACTACGAGTTTGCGGTGATGTCCTTTGGGTTAACGAATGCACCTACTGTTTTCATGGATTACATGAACAGAGTGTTTCGTCCTTTTTTGGACAAATTCGTGGTAGTTTTCATAGACGACATCTTAGTTTATTCTAAGACGGCAAAGGAGCATGAGGAACACTTGAGGATTGTGTTGCAAATTATAAAGGAGCGAAAGTTGTACTCTAAGTTGTCAAAGTGTGAATTTTGGAAGGAGGAAGTGAAGTTCTTAGGTCACGTGGTGAGCAAGGGAGGAATAGCCATAGATCCTTCTAAGGTAGAAGCTGTGATGGAATGGGAAAGACCAACAACGGTGATGGAAGTCAGAAGCTTCTTGGATTTAGCCAGATATTACCGGAGATTTATCGAAGGGTTTTCCCTTGATTTCACTGCCGATGACCAAGTTGACAAGGAAAGAAACGCCTTTTGTATGGACGTCGGAGTGTGAAGAGAGTTTTCAGACTTTGAAGCAAAAGTTAACTTCAGCACCTATTTTAATCTTTCCGGAACCGCATGAACTATTTGAAGTATACTGTGATGCTTCCTTGAAGGATTTGGGTTGCGTGTTAATGCAACACCGGAATGTGGTGGCTTACGCATCGCGTCAGCTGAGACCGCATGAGGTAAACTACCCAACTCATGACTTGGAATTAGTGGAAATTGTGTTTTCATTGAAGATTTGGAGACATCACTTGTACGGAGTAAGGTTTAGTGTCTACTCTGATCATAAGAGTCTCAAGTACATCTTTGATCAGAAGGAGCTTAATATGCGTCAGAAGAGCTGGATGGAGTTGCTTAAGGACTACAATTTTGAACTGAGTTATCACCCTGGAAAGGTGAATGTAGTAGCAGATGCATTGAGTCGAAAATCCTTAACAATAGCTTGGATGAGAATCAAGGAAGAGGAGCTAATGGAGAAGTTTGTGGATCTTAAATTAGATATTGGTGAAGTTGCCGAAAGAGCTTGCCTGAATCAGTTACAGATCTCAAGTGACTTTAAATCCGAACTCCTAAAGGCTCATCAAAACGATGACGTGTTACCTAAGGTGTTGCCAGCTATCGAGCAAGGGAAGCAGTGGAGAGTGTCATGTGATCAAGATGGATTGTGGAGAATCAAAGGTAGGATCATTGTGCCGGATGTTGGGATGTTGCGGCAAGATATATTGAAAGAAGCACACAAGAGAGGATTCTCTATTCACCCTGGGAGTACTAAGATGTACCACAATCTGAAGACTATGTTCTGGTGGCCTGGTATGAAGAAGGATGTGGCGGAACATGTCTCAAAGTGCCTGACGTGTCAGAAGGTGAAGATAGAACATCAGAAACTGTCGGGAATGCTATAGCCACTTGAAAATCCTCAATGAAAGTGGGAAGGAATTGTGATAGACTTTAGGACCGGTTTACCGAGGACTAGGTCGGGATTTGATGTGATTTGGGTGATTGTGGATCGCTTAACCAAATTTGCTCATTTTCTGCCTATCCGAATAAGTTGCTCTATGGAGGAATTAGCAGGTTGTATATAAAGGAGATTGTAAGGTTGCATGGTGTGCCATTGAGCATAGTGTCAGACCGTGATCCCCGATTCACTTCTAGGTTTTGGGGAGTGATGAGCGGATAATTTATACGCTTTTTGACATTGTTTTTAGTATGTTTTTAGTATGTTTTAGTTAGTTTTTAGTATATTTTTATTAGTTTTTAGTTAAAATTTACTTTTCTGGACTTTACTATGAGTTTGTGTATTTTTCTGTGATTTCAGGTATTTTCTGGCCGAAATTGAGGGACTTGAGCAAAAATTTGATTCAGAGACTAAAAAGGACTGCAGATGCTGTTGGATTCTGATCTCCCTGCACTCGAAGTGGATTTTCTGGAGCTACAGAAGCCCAATTGGCGCGCTCTCAACGGCGTTGGAAAGTAGACATCCTGGGCTTTCCAGCAATATATAATAGTTCATACTTTGTCCGAGATTTGATGGCCCAAACCGGCGTTCCAAATCAGCTCAAAACTGCCCGGCGTTAAACGCCGAAACTGGCACAAGAATGGGAGTTAAACGCCCAAACTGGCACAAAAGCTGGCGTTTAACTCCAAGAGAAGTCTCTGCACGAAAATGCTTCAATGCTCAGCCTAAGCACACACCAAGTGGGCCCAGAAGTGGATTTTTATGTCATTTACTCATCTTTGTAAACCTTAGGCTACTAGTTCTTTATAAATAAGACCTTTTGCTATTGTATTATCATCTTGGTAGCTATCTTTATTCCTATGCTATCTTAGATCATTGGGAGGCTGGCCTCACGGCCATGCCTAGACCTTTTTCTTATGTATTTTCAACGGTGGAGTTTCTACACACCATAGATTAAGGTGTGGAGCTCTACTGTACCTCGAGTATTAATGCAATTACTATTGTTCTTCTATTCAATTCA
>NC_029780.3:89096775-89099404 GCF_000817695.3 Arachis duranensis
ATCGGAATCTTCGTGGTATAAGCTAGAATTGATGGCGACATTCAAGAGAATCCGAAAATTCTAAACCTTGTCTGTGGTATTCTGAGTAGGATTCAATGATTGAATGACTGTGACGTGCTTCAAACTCCTGAGGGCGGGGCGTTAGTGATAGACGCAAAAGAATCACTGGATTCTATTTCGACTTGATTAAGAACCGACAGATGATTAGCCGTGCCGTGACAGGGTGCATAGAACATTTTCACTGAGAGGATGGGAGGTAGCCATTGACAACAGTGAAACCCTACATACAGCTTGCCATGAAAAGGAGTAAGAAGGATTGGATGAAGACAGTAGGAAAGCAGAGAGACGGAAGGGACAAAGCATCTCCATTCGCTTATCTGAAATTCTCACCAATGAATTACATAAGTATCTCTATCTTTATGCTTTATTCATATATCATCCATAACAATTTGAGTTTGCCTGACTAAGATTTACAAGGTGACCATAGCTTGCTTCATACCAACAATCTCTGTGGGATCGACCCTTACTCGCGTAAGGTTTATTACTTGGACGACCCAGTACACTTGCTGGTTAGTTGTAAGAAGTTGTGATAAATAGTTGAGATTACAATTGTGCGTACCATGCTGATGGCGCCATTGATGATCACAATTTCGCTCACCAAGTTTTTGGCGCCGTTGCCGGGGATTGTTCGAGTTTTTGGCAGGCTTTTTGGTCCGCTAACATCAGTGCCAAATTTCTGATCTGGCAACAGCACCAAGTTTTTGGCACCGTTGTCGGGGATTGTTCGAGTTTGGACAACTGACGGTTCATCTTGTTGCTTAGATTAGGTATTTTTCTTCAGAGTTCTTAAGAATGAATTCTAGTGTTTCAAGGTGATGTTCTTATCATCACCAAAGCTGATTGATCTTCATCAATTTAGCTCTCGAATGCAATGTTCTGCTGAAGCTTGGCTCCGAAGCTTTCTTTGAAAGCTTGGCTGGCTGTGAAGCCATGTCTAATTCCTGGACCGGAGTCTTAGACTAGCATTGCAATGATTCCTGGAATTCTCATTAAGAATTTTGATATTTTTATTTTTCCTCTTCACTTAATTTTCGAAAAATCCAAAAAATTTTTACAAAATCATAAAAACCAAAAATATTGTATGTTTCTTGTTGAGTCTAGAGTCTCATGTTAAGTTTGGTGTCAACTGCATGTTTCTGTTCTTCTTGCATTCATTCATGTGTCTTATGTGATCTTCAAGATGTTCTTGATGATTTCATTACTCTGATCTTTAAATTCTCTTGACTTGAGTGTTTTGTGTTTCTCATATGCATTCTCATTTTGTTAGTGTCAGTAGTATACAAACTACTAAGTTTGGTGTCTTACATGCATTGTTATTTGATTTTAGTTGCATTTTGATTATTCCTCATTATTAAAAAAATCCAAAAATATTTTTTATTTGTGTCTTTTCAAGTCAATAATACAGAGAATTGAAGATTCAGAACATACAGCAGAGGAATTACACAGAAAAAGCTGGGCGTTCAAAACGCCCAGTAAGGAAGGCAGACTGGCGTTTAAACGCCAGCCAGGGTGCCTGGCTGGGCGTTTAACGCCCAAAAGGGTAGTGGTTTGGGCGTTAAACGCCAGAATGTGCACCATTCTGGGCGTTTAACGCCAGGGTGGCACAAGAGGGAAGATTTTGTTTTCAAATCAAATTTTGTTAGTTTTCAAAATCTTTTCAAAATCAAATCCTTTTCAAATCAAATCTTTTCAATCAAATCTTTTTCAAAATCAATTTCTTTCCTTTTTCAAAAATACTTGCTATCAATTAATGATTTGATTCAACATTTCAAGTATGTTGCCTTTTCTGTTGAGAAAGGTTTAAATGTTTGAATCATATCTTTTCTTGTTAGCCAAGTCATTAATTTTTAAAATCAAATCTTTTTTTAAATTGTTTTTCAAATCATATTTTCTCAATCACATCTTTTTAAAACCATAACTTTTCAATCATATCCTCCTAATCACATCTTTTTCAAAATAGTTTTCAATCATATCTTTTTAATTTCTAATTTCAAAATCTTTTTCAATTATCCCTTGATTTTTTTTCACTCTTAGTTTTCGAAAATCAATTGAAGTTTTTCAAAATGTTTTAAAATCTTTTGCTTAATTTTCGAAAATTTCTTCCCCTCTTCTCACATCCTTCTATTTATGGGCTAACACTATTCCTCAATGAACAATTCGAACTCCATCTCTTCTGATAAGTTCGAGTTCTTCTACCTTTCCTTCTATTTTTCTTCTCCTCTGACACCCCAAGGAATCTCTATACTGTGACGTAGAGGATTCCATATTTTCTTATTTTCTTCTCTTTCATATGAGCAGGAGCAAAGACAAAAGCATTCTTGTTGAGGCTAACCCTGAACCTGAAAGAACCTTGAAGCGAAAGCTAAGAGAAGCTAAGGCACAACTCTTTGTAGAGGACCTAACAGAAATCTTCAAAGAAGAAGAAAACATGGCAGCCGAAAACAACAACAATGCCAACAATGCAAGGAAGGTGCTGGGTGACTTTACTGCACCTACTCCCGACTTCTATGGGAGAAGCATCTCTATCCCTGCCATTGGAGCAAACAACTTTGAGCTTAAGCCTCAATTA
>NC_029780.3:89100344-89101131 GCF_000817695.3 Arachis duranensis
CGTCCACTGGCCTCCAATGAGTTCCCTAATGAGGAACCATGGGAATCTGAGGCTCACACTGAGACCATAGAGATCCCATTGTATTTACTTCTGCCATTCATGAGCTCTGATGAGTATTCTTCCTCTGAAGAGGATGAGGATGTCACTGAATAGCAAGTTGCTAAATACCTTGGAGCAATCATGAAGCTAAATGACAAGTTATTTGGTAATGAGACTTGGGAGGATGAACCCCCTTTGCTCACCAAAGAATTAAATGACTTGTCTAGGTAGAAACTACCTCAAAAGATACAAGATCCTGGGAAGTTCTCAATACCTTGTGCCATAGGCACCATGACCTTCAACAAGGCCTTGTGTGACCTAGGGTCAAGTGTAAACCTCATGCCTCTCTCTGTAATGGAGAAGCTAGGGATCTTCGAGGTGCAAGCTGCAAAAATCTCACTAGAGATGGCAGACAATTCAAGAAAACAAGCTTATGGACTTGTAGAGGATCTTCTGGTAAAAGTTGAAGACCATTACATCCCTGCTGATTTCATAGTCATAGAGACTGGGAAGTGCATGGATGAATCCATCATCCTTGGCAGACCCTTCCTAACCACAGCAAAGGCTGTGATTGATGTTGACAGAGGAGAATTGATCATTCAAGTGAATGATGAATCCTTTATGTTCAAGGCTCAAGGATATCCCTCTGTCACCATGGAGAGGAAACATGAAGAGCTTCTCTCAAAACAGAGTCAAACAGAGCCCCCACAGTCAAACTTTAAGTTTGGTGTTGGGAGGCCACAACCAA
>NC_029780.3:89101270-89102071 GCF_000817695.3 Arachis duranensis
TGTCAAGCTAATGACATTAAAGAAGCGCTTGTTGGGAGGCAACCCAATCTTATTATATTTATCTATCCTCTTTTGTTATTTTATGTTTTCTGTAGGTTGATGATCATGAGAAGTCACAAAATCAATTGAAAAAGCAAAAAACAGAAAGAAAAACAGAAAGAAAAACAGCACACCCTGGAGGAGAACTTGCTGGCGTTTAAACGCCAGTAAGGCTAGCAGATGCGCGTTTAACGCCCAGTCTGGCACCATTCTGGGCGTTTAATGCCAGAAAGGGGCACCAGACTGGCGTTAAACGCCAGGAAAGGGCAAGAACTTGGCGTTAAACGCCAGAAATGGGAACCAGCCCGGCGTTTAACGCCAGAATTGGCACAGGGAGCAATTTTGCTCGCCACTTGGTGCAGGGATGACTTTTCCTTGACACCTCAGGATCTGTGGACCCCACAGGATCCCCACCTACCCCACCACTCTCTCTCTTCTTCTTCACCCATTCACCAATTACCTCAACACCTCTTTCCCAAAAACCCTTTACCTATCAAATCCCATCTTTCTCTTTACCACTCACATCCATCTTTCATAAAACCCCACCTACCTCACCATTCAAATTCAAACCACTTTCCCTCCCAAACCCACCCTCCCATAACCGAACCCTAACCCTCTCCCCACCCCTATATAAACCCATCTTCACTCCTTCATTTTCACACACCCTAAACACTACTTCTACCCATTTGGCCGAACCACAAAGCCATTTCCATCTCCTTCATTTCTTCTTCTTCTACTCTCTTCTTTTCTCTTTTGCTCGAG
>NC_029780.3:89104664-89110142 GCF_000817695.3 Arachis duranensis
AAGGTGTGGAGCTCTGCTGTACCTCGAGTATTAATGCAATTACTATTGTTCTTCTATTCAATTCCGCTTGTTCTTGTTCTAAGATATCACTTGTTCTTCTACTTGATGAATGTGATGATCCGTGACACTCATCATCATTCTCACCTATGAACGTGTGACTGTCAATCACCTCCGTTCTACCTTAGATTGGGTGGATATCTCTTGGATTCTTTAACCGGAATCTTCGTGGTATAAGCTAGAATTGATGACTGCACTCAAGAGAATCCGGAAGGTCTAAACCTTGTCTGTGGTATTCTGAGTAGGATTCAATGATTGAATGACTGTGACGAGCTTCAAACTCCTGAAGGCTGGGCGTTAGTGACAGACGCAAAAGAATCACTGGATTCTATTCCAACCTGATTGAGAACCGACAAAGGATTAGCCGTGCCGTGACAGGGTGCATAGAACATTTTCACTGAGAGGATGGGAGGTAGCCACTGACAATGGTGAAACCCTACATACAGCTTGCCATGGAAAAGAGTAAGAAGGATTGGATGAAGACAGTAGGAAAGCAGAGAGACGGAAGGGACAAAGCATCTCCATTCGCTTATCTGAAATTCTCAACAATGAATTACATAAGTATCTCTATCTTTATGCTTTATTCATATATCATCCATAACCATTTGAGTTTTCCTGACTAAGATTTACAAGGTGACCATAGCTTGCTTCATACCAACAATCTCTGTGGGATCGACCCTTACTCGCGTAAGGTTTATTACTTGGACGACCCAGTACACTTGCTGGTTAGTTGTGCAAAGTTGTGATAAATAGTTGAGATTACAATTGTGCGTACCATGCTGATGGCGCCATTGATGATCACAATTTCGCCCACCAGGGAGCTTTCCAAAGAGCTTTCGGTATGAAGCTATGTCTCAGTACCGCATATCATCCACAAACGGATGGACAGTCGGAAAGAACTATTCAGACATTGGAAGATATGCTAAGAGCATATGTATTGGATCAACCCGAAAGTTGGGACCGTTACATGCGATTGGTGGAGTTTGTGTATAACAACAGCTTTCATGCGAGCATAGGGATGGCTCCGCATGAGGCCTTGTATGGACGGAATTACCAGTCTCCACTTTGTTGGTATGAATCTTGTGAGGCAAGTATTTTGGATCCTGATTTGATAACAAAGACTATTGAGAACATTAAGAAGATCCGTGCAAGGATGTTAACTACTCAGAGTTGACAGAAGAGTTATGCGGACCAGAGAAGGAAGCCGTTAGAGTTTGAAGTGGGAGAGCATATATTCCTGTGGGACCGACTAATGGGATTGGAAGAGCGATTAAGACCAAGAAATTGAATCCGAGGTATATAGGACCGTTTGAGATTCTAAGGCGATTCGGGCCGGTGGCGTATCAAGTAGCTTTGCCACCTCATCTGTCTAACTTGCATGACATATTCCACATGTCACAACTTCGTAAGTACACATCGGATGAGGCTCATGTGTTGGAGCCTGAGTCGGTTGAGTTGAGGGAAAACTTAACTTTCCAAGTAACGCCAGTGAGGATCGATGACACTAGTGTGAAGAAGCTGCGAGGAAAGGAAGTCTCATTGGTTAAAGTTGCTTGGGTGCGTGCAGGAGTTGAAGAACACACTTGGGAGTTAGAGTCTGAGATGCAAAACGATAATCCTGAGAATTCTCAAGTAATTCAAATTTTGAGGGCAAAATTTCTTATTTGGTGGGGAGAATGTAAGAACCGCAACTAATCAACCGGCTAATTAAGTGATTATATTGCCCAAATTAGATTCCGAATATTTAGAGTGAGAATTTGAGGATTTAAATGTGATTTTTGGACTCAGTAGGTCTTTCTGCGAATCAGCAATTAAACCGGTTGAACCGGTTCAAGTCTGCCCGGTACTACGCCAGAAAAAGTAAAAAGAGCCAAAAACCTTAGAAAAATATTAGAAATAGAAAATCGGGTGTTAATTTTAAAGGTTTAGCCCGAAGTTGGGCCAAACAGGCTAAAAATGCTAACGGGTTGGACCAGGCCCAAGTCCAACATATAAAGGGCTCATTAATGAACCCTTACCCTATCACAAACACACACATCAGAATTTGAAGGAAGGAGAAGAGAAGAGATTGAGCACAATTCATCATCATTTTTTCAAGCTCATATCTTGAGCTACAGAGCTCCGATCGCCACACCGTTTGCGGGTACGCGTTTCTTTTTAAGAGGTATACAAAACCCATATAAGAAACTGGTATGAAAAACTTGAATCCCTCTCAGTTATTCTCCTCAAGATTTTGAAAATCTAGGGTTTTGATTTAGGTGAGTTTTTGTGATTTTGGATGTTTAGGTTCACTCTAATCATTGCTTAGCATTGGGTTTTGGCTTCCAATGCTATTGGGAAAGGTAAGAGTTCTTGAACCTTTGTGAGATTATGTTTATGTTGAGCCCTAGGTTGATTTGTGATGATTTATGTATATCTAGCTTGATTATTGTGAGTTTGGGAGCTATTGGAACTTGTTGGTGGCTTGGATTGTGTTGGAAAGCTTGTTGGTGATCTTTGTGGTGCTCATTTTGAGTTTTGGGACATATTGGGAATCGACCAAGGTATGGTTTCGGTTTCCTCTATGTAGTATATAATATTCATGGACACTTAGGCTAGTGACCCATAGGATAGGTTTGAATTAAAATGGTTGATGAGTTGTTGAATGTTGTTGTATGATGATTTATGATGAATTGATGATTGTTGAGTTTGATTATGAGGATTGATAATGATATGATGAGGATGAATGATTTGCGAAGATGAGAAGTGAATTGTGTTGATATATGTGATATTAATTTTAATGAATTGGTAATGTAGTTGGAAAAATGTTAATGGGGTTTGATTATAATGTGATAAATTGATGTTGAGGTTAAGGATGAGGAAAGATGAAAGGAAATGTGGTAAGCTTGGTGTAATATGACATAGAGTGTTGATTTTGATGAGAATTGGAGTTTGGAATGGTTTGGTATGGTTTTGGTTGTGTTTTACAAGGAATTGTGGAAAATGTGAAATTGGGTAAAAATTGGTTTTTGACGAATTTTGTCTGATCATAATATTTGCCTTGGTTTTTAAAATTGGTTGAAGTTTGTTTAAAACTAAAGCTCACTGAAAACCCTTTAAATTGATATAAAGTTAGCAAAATTTGGAATTTTGAGGAGAAAGTTATGATCATTCAAAGTTGGTGTTAAAAATCTAAAATTCTGCAAAATTGCAGAATTTTGTGATTTCTGGTATGTGCGCACGCACAACCCTGTGAAAATTTTGACCTGTGCGCACGCATAGACCCGTGCCTCCACACACGCAGGGAAAGGCTCTCTGCTTGCAGTGCTAGCACAGCTTGTGCGCGCACACACCAATGAGAAACTGCAACCTGTGAGTACGCACAACCCTGTGCGCCCGCACACGTTGGGAATGCCAGTTTTTTTGGGGCGCTGGCACAGGTTGTGTGAGTGAACAGACTTTGTGAGTTTTGGCACTTGTGCGTACGCACACCCCTATGCGTGCGCACACATTTTGAAATTTTTCCTGAGCATGCGCGTGCACACCCTTGTGCATACGCTCACGCCCTGTTTCTCAAATTTTCCTTTGTTTTCAACTATTCTAGCTTCCCAACAACGTTGTAAGCTTCTTGGTGCACGAAATTGTGAGGCCAATATTAATGGACTATTTAACACAGCTTCGCACAACTAACCAGCAAGTGCACTAGGTCGTCCAAGTAATACCTTACGTGAGTAAGGGTCGATCCCACGGAGATTATTGGTTTGAATCAAGCTATGTTTATTTTATTATTCTTAGTTAGGATATTAATTAAAATTATCAGTTGGAATTATTAGATTGGAAAAATAAAAGAGAATAAAAGCGTTACTTGTTGTGCAGTAATGAGAAATATGTTGGAGTTTTGGAGATGCTTTGTCCTCTGAACTTCAACTCTTCCTTGAAATCCTTTTCCACACGCAAAGTCCCTTTCATGGCAAGCTCTATGTAGGGTGTCACCATTGTCAGTGGCTACTTCCCATCCTCTCAGTGAAAACGTTCCTATGCTCTATCACAGCACGGCTAATCATCTGTCGGTTCTCAATCAGGTTGGAATAGAATCCATTGATTCTTTTGCGTCTGTCACTAACGCCCAGCCTTCAAGAGTTTGAAGCTCGTCACAGTCATTCAATCCCAGAATCCTACTCAGAATACCACAGACAAGGTTTAGACTTTCCGGATTCTCATGAATGCCGCCATCAATCTGGCTTATACCACGAAGATTCTGAGTAATGAATCTAAGAGATACTCATTCAATCTGAGGTAGAACGGAGGTGGTTGTCAGGCACACGTTCCTGGATTGAGGAAGGTGATGAGTGTCACAGATCATCACCTTCTCCATAATTAAGCGCGAATGAACATCTTAGATAAGAACAAGCATGTTTGAATGGAAAATAAAGGAATTGTATTAATTCATCGAGACGCTGCAGAGCTCGTCACCCCCAACAATGGAGTTTAGAGACTCATGCCGTCACAAAGTATGTAATTCAGATTTGAAAATGTCATGAGGTCCAAAATAAGTCTCTAAAAGTTGTTTAAATAGTAAATTAGTAACCTAGGTTTACAGAAAATGAGTAAACTAAGATAATTGGTGCAGAAATCCACTTCTGGGGCCCACTTGGTGTGTGCTGGGGCTGAGAATAAAGCTATCCACGAGTTAAGGCCTTTCTTGGAGTTGAACTTCAAGTTATAACGTGTTTTGGGCGTTCAACTCCGGATCATGACGTGTTTCTGGCGTTTAACTCCAGACAGCAGCATGTACTTGGCGTTCAACGCCAAGTTACGTCGTCTATCTTCGCGCACTCTATCTTCATGCAAAGTATGGACTATTATATATTGCTGGAAAGCCCTGGATGTCTACTTTCCAACGCCGTTAAGAGCGCGCCAATTGAACTTCTGTAGCTCCAGAAAATCCATTTCGAGTGCAGGGAGGTCAGGATCCAACAACATCAGCAGCCCTTTTTCAGCCTAACTCAGATTTTTGCTCAGCTCCCTCAATTTCAGCCAGAAAATACCTGAAATCATAGAAAAACACACAAACTCATAGTAAAGTCCAGAAATATGATTTTTGCCTAAAAACTAATAATATTCTATTAAAAACTAATTAAAACATGCTAAAATCTACATGAAATTACTCCCAAAAAGCGTATAAAATATCCGCTCATCACAACACCAAACTTAAACTGTTGCTTGTCCTCAAGCAACTAGATAAATAAAATAGGATGAAAGGAAATTAAGGAACAATAATATCTCAGAGTTTCAAGTGAAGCTCAGATTCTAATTAGATGAGCGGGACTAGTAGCTTTTTGCTTCCAAACAGTTTTGGCATTTCACTTTATCCTTTGAAATTTAGAATGATTAGCATCCGTAGGAACTCAGAATTTAGATAGTATTATTGATTCTCCTAGT
>NC_029780.3:89110227-89111391 GCF_000817695.3 Arachis duranensis
TCGTGGCCCTAAGCACTTTGTTTTCCAGTATTACCACCAGATACATAAATGCCACAGACACATAATTGGATGAACCTTTTCAGATTGTGACTCAGCTTTGCTAGAGTACCCAATTAGAGGTGTCCAGAGCTCTTAAGCACACTCTTTTTGCTTTGGATCACGACTTTAACCACTCAGTCTCAAGCTTTTCACTTGGACCTGCATGCCACAAGCACATGGTTAGGGACAGCTTGATTTAGCCGCTTAGGCCTGGATTTATTTCCTTGGGCCCTCCTATCCATTGATGCTCAAAGCCTTGGATCCTTTTTACCCTTGCCTTTTGGTTTTAAGGGCTATTGGCTTTTTCCTTTTCTTGATCCAATGATTTCTTGTAAATTTTTTTTTCGCAAGCTTGTTTTTTCACTGCTTTTTCTTGCTTCAAGAATCAATTTCATGATTTTTCAGATCATCAATAACATTTTTCTTGTTCATCATTCTTTCAGGAGCCAACAATTTTAACATTCATAAAATTCAATATCAAAATTATGCACTGTTCAGGCATTCATTCAGAAGACAAAAAGTATTGCCACCACATATAAATAATTAGAATTTTCCTTATTAAGAACTCGAAAAATTATTGCCTCTTTATTCTAAGAATCTACTAATTTATTCATGTTTGATAATGATGAGAAAAAATAAATTATAGCTTAATTGGAGATAAAATCAAAATAGAGATACTAATTACTACTACTCCTATATAACTTCTAAGGTAAATTTCTATAAAAATACTATCACAGAGTTAAAGCTTAAAATTAGGACTTAACAACCTGTATTTTGGGAAGTGGATGTTCTTCTAGTCTGTGGGGTGCTTGGTCCTTCAAGGAATAGCTTCTGACGCTTTAGTTCCTTCAGTTCACATCCTTGCTCTTCCTGTTCCCTTAGGTGCATGATCTTGATGAGTTTTACCTCAGTGATCATGGCAACTCACACCAAACTTAGAGGTTTGCTTGTCCTCAAGCAAAAAAAAGAAAAGAAAAAGAGAGGAATAGAGGGAGAGGCAATTTCGAAATCCAGAAGATATGATGAGTTGAAAAAGATTTGAAAAAGATTTGGATTGAAAAAAAGATTTGTGTTTATGAATTAAGATACATTTGACATTTTTGAAAAAGGGATTTTAGAAATTAG
>NC_029780.3:89112871-89113731 GCF_000817695.3 Arachis duranensis
GCTTCTTCTTTAGGCACACATCTACGGATTACTCCGTCTGCACATCTCTTGAAGAGATATGGTTCATTCCAAAGATAGTACTTTGCATCTGTGATCAATTTCTTTGATTGTTGCCTACTGTACTCTTTGGGTATGAATCTCACTGCCTTGTAGTTTGCAATGTCTGCAAACCATGGCACTTCCTAGATGGCAAAGAGTTGCTCATCAGGAAAGGTTTCAGAGATCTCAGTGAGAGGGAGGGACGCCCCTTCTACTGGTTCTATGCGGGACAGGTGATCTGCTACTTGGTTTTCTGTCCCTTTTCTGTCTCTTATTTCTATATCAAACTCTTGCAGAAGCAACACCCATCTGATAAGTCTGGGTTTTGAATCCTGCTTTGTGAGTAGATATTTAAGAGCAGCATGATCAGTGTACACAATCACTTTTGATCCTACTAAGTAGGATCTAAACTTGTCAATGGCGTAAACCACTGCAAGTAGCTCTTTTTCCGTGGTTGTGTAGTTTTTCTGGGCGTCATTTAGAACACGACTGGCATAGTAAATGACGTGCAGAAGCTTGTCATGCCTTTGTCCCAACACTGCACCAATGGCATGGTCACTGGCATCACACATTAGTTCAAATGGCAATGCCCAGTTTGGTGCAGAAATGATTGGTGCTGAGACCAATTTAGCTTTCAGAGTCTCAAATGCCTGCAGACACTCTTTATCAAAGATAAATGGCGTGTCAGCAACTAGCAGGTTGCTCAGAGGTTTGGCGATTTTTGAAAAATCCTTTATAAACCTCCTATAGAACCCTGCATGTCCCAGAAAGCTTCTGATTGCCTTAACATTAGCGGGTGGTGGTAATTTTTCAATTACTTC
>NC_029780.3:89113877-89115235 GCF_000817695.3 Arachis duranensis
TCCGGATGGACATGTGAATGCTATTTTCTCTTGATCCTGGGGATCTACTGCAATTTAATTATAACTTGAATATCCATCCAGGAAGCAGTAGTATTCATGACCTGCTAGTCTTTCTAGCATCTGGTCTATGAATGGTAAAGGAAAGTGATCCTTTCTGGTGGCTGTATTGAGCCTTCTGTAATCAATACACATACGCCACCCTGTAACTGTTCTTGTAGGAACCAGTTCATTCTTTTCATTATGAACTACTGTCATGCCACCCTTCTTAGGGACGACTTGGACAGGGCTTACCCAGGGGCTATCAGAAATAGGATAAATAATCCCAGCCTCTAGTAATTTAGTGACTTCCTTCTGCACCACTTCCGTCATGGCTGGATTCAGCCGCCTTTGTGGTTGGACCACTGGTTTGGCGTCACCCTCCAATAAGATCTTGTGCATGCATCTGGCTGGGCTAATGCCCTTAAGATCACTGATGGACCACCCAAGAGCTGTCTTGTGTGTCCTTAGCACTTGAATTAGTGCTTCCTCTTCCTGTGGCTCTAAGGTAGAGCTTATGATCACAGGAAAGGTATTACCTTCTCCCAGGAATGCATATTTTAGGGATGGTGGTAATGGTTTGAGCTCAGGTTTGGGAGGTTTATCCTCTTCCTGAGGAATTTTCAGAGGTTCTTCTATTTCCTCTGGTTCTTCCTGATCAGGCTGAACATCCTTAAAGATGTCCTCTAGCTCTTATTCGAGACTCTCAGCCATATTGACTTCTCTTACCAGAGAGTCAATAATATCAACGCTCATACAGTCATTTGGTGTGTCTGGATGTTGCATGGTTTTAACAACATTCAACTTGAACTCCTCCTCATTGACTCTCAGGGTTACTTCCCCTTTTTGGACGTCAATGAGGGTTCGGCCAGTTGCTAGGAAAGGTCTTCCTAGAATGAGAGTTGCACTCTTGTGCTCCTCCATTTCCAGCACCACAAAGTCAGTAGGAAAGGCGAATGGCCCAACCTTGACAATCATGTCTTCAATTACGCCTGATGGGTATTTAATGGAGCCATCAGCAAGTTGAAGACATATCCTGGTTGGTTTGATTTCTTCAGTTAAACCAAGCTTTCTGATAGTAGATGCAGGTATTAGGTTGATACTTGCCCCAAGATCACATAAAGCTTGCTTGGTACAAGTACCCTCTAATGTGCATGGTATCATAAAGCTCCCAGGATCTGTAAGCTTCTCAGGTAAGCTTTTCAGAATGACTGCACTGCATTCTTCAGTGATGTAAACTTTTTCAGTTTCCCTCCAATCCTTCTTATGACTTAAGATCTCTTTCATGAACTTAGCATAAGAGGGTATTTGCTCAAGTGCTT
>NC_029780.3:89115469-89116255 GCF_000817695.3 Arachis duranensis
GAATGATTCCCCACTGGCATTTGAATGCCAGGGGTGGAAGCTGGAGTGGCGTTAGACGCCACCTCCTTATTTGTTACTGGCGTTTGAACGCCAGAACCATGCTTCCTTTGGGCGTTCAACGCCGGATTCATGCTTGTTTCTGGTGTTGAACGCCAGGAATGAGCATGGTCTGGGCGTTCAGCGCCAGCATTATTCCTCTCTGGGCTCTGACTGTCCTCAGAGGGATTTTGAGTAGCCATTTGTTCATTTCTTGGCTTCCTGCTGCTTTAAAGTGAGGTATTTAATGTTTTCCCACTTCTTAATTGAACTGCTTGGCATTCTTCTGCTATTTGTTTTGATAGTTGCTTTTCTGTTTGCTTTAACTGTACTTCCATATTCCTGTTAGCCATTCTTGTTTCCTGTAGTATTTCCTTGAATTCGGCTAGTTGCTGGGTTAGAAAGTCTAATTGCTGATTGAATTCATTAGCCTGATCCACAGGACTGAGTTCAGCAATTACTGTTTTAGCTTCTTCTTTCATGGAAGATTTACTGCTTAGGTATAGATGCTGATTTCTGGCAACTGTATCAATAAGCTCTTGAGCTTCTTCAATTGTTTTTCTCATATGTATATATCCACCAGCTGAGTGGTCTAGAGAAATCTGAGCTTTTTCTGTAAGCCCATAGTAGAAGATGTCTAATTGCACCCATTCTGAAAACATTTCAGAGGGGCATTTTCTTAGCATCTCTCTGTATCTCTCCGGCATCATAAAGGGATTCATTATCTCCTTGTTTGAAGCCTTGGATGCT
>NC_029780.3:89116539-89120184 GCF_000817695.3 Arachis duranensis
ATACTACTCCCATATGAAGCAGTAGTGGGGTTAGCATATGACCCCAGAGTCCTCTTGGACTGTTCATTCCCACTTAGTTCCATAATGGAATAAAGGAGATGATATGTATGTCACTATTATTTATTTTATAAAAAATAATTTTTATAAAATAAAATAAAACGAAATAAATAAAAGAAATTGAAAATATTTTAAAATTGAAATCTGAATTTTTATATAAAATTTTCGAAAATGTAGTTCAAAATTAGTTAGAAAATATATATATTTTTTTTGAATTTTGAATTTTATGATGAAAGAGAAAAATATGCAAAAGGCACAAGACTCAAAATTTTTAGATCCAATGCTCCTTATTTTCGAAAATTTTGGAGGGAAAACACCAAGGAACACCAAACTTAAAAATTTTAAGATCAAAACACAAGAAAGACTCAAGAACACCTTGAAGATTCACAAGAACACCAAGAACAAAAGAAAGAACACCAAACTTAAAATTTTTAGAAAACCAAGAAAAAATGTATCATATTTATAGAAATGTATCATTTTTAGAAAACTTAAATTTTAAAAATGTATCATATTTATGGATAAAAATATAAATTTTTGAAAGTTAATGTTTTGAAAAAGCAGAAGAAAAACAAGAAAAGACACAAAACAAGAAAAACTTGAGATCAAACAAGAAAAATAAACAGGAACAACTTGAAGATCAATGAAGAACAAAGAACACAAGTTGAAAATTTTTAAAGAAAAATATCAAATATATAATTGACACCAAACTTAGAACAAGACACTAAACTCATGAAAAAAATTAAAAATTGACAAAGAAAAATAATATTTTTTTTGAAATTTTTTTTTAAAAAAAGGGATAATAAAAGATGCAATTCTAGTGAAAAGAGGATAAATTCTTCCTAATCTAAGCAACAAAATAAACCTTTAGTTGTTCAAACTCGAATAATCCCCGGCAACGGCGCCAAAAACTTGGTGCACGAAATTGTGTGGCCAATATTAATGGACTATTTAACACAGCTTCGCACAACTAACCAGCAAGTGCACTAGGTCGTCCAAGTAATACCTTACGTGAGTAAGGGTCGATCCCACGGAGATTATTGGTTTGAATCAAGCTATATTTATTTTATTATTCTTAGTCAGGATATTAATTAAAATTATCAGTTGGAATTATTAGATTGGAAAAATAAAAGAGAATAAAAGCGTTACTTGTTGTGCAGTAATGAGAAATATGTTGGAGTTTTGGAGATGCTTTGTCCTCTGAAATTCAACTCTTCCTTGAAATCCTTCTCCACACGCAAAACCCATTCTATGGAAGAAGCTCTATGTAGGGTGTCACCGTTGTCAATGGCTAGAATCTAAGAGATACTCATTCAATCTGATGTAGAACGGAGGTGGTTGTCTGGCACACGTTCCTGGATTGAGGAAGGTGATGAGTGTCACGGATCATCACCTTCTCCATAATTAAGCGCGAATGAACATCTTAGATAAGAACAAGCGTGTTTGAATGGAAAATAAAGGAATTGTATTAATTCATCGAGACGCTGCAGAGCTCCTCACCCCCAACAATGGAGTTTAGAGACTCATGCCGTCACAAAGTATGTAATTCAGATCTGAAAATGTCATGAGGTCCAAAATAAGTCTCTAAAAGTTGTTTAAATAGTAAATTAGTAACCTAGGTTTATAGAAAATGAGTAAACTAAGATAATTGGTGCAGAAATCCACTTCTGGGGCCCACTTGGTGTGTGCTAGGGCTGAGACTTAAGCTTCTCACGTGCCTGGGGCTGTTTTGGGCGTTCAACGCCAGGTTGTAACCTGTTTCTGGCGTTGAACTCCAACTTGTAACTTGTTTCTGGCGCTGGACGCCAGACTGCAACATGGAACTGGCGTTGAATGCCAGTTTATGTCGTCTATCTTCGCGCAAAGTATGGACTATTATATATTGCTGGAAAGTCCTGGATGTCTACTTTCTAACGCCGTTAAGAGCGCGCCAATTGAACTTCTGTAGCTCCAAAAAATCCATTTCGAGTGCAGGGAGGTCAGGATCCAACAGCATCAGCAGTCCTTTTTCAGCCTAACTCAGATTTTTGCTCAGCTCGCTCAATTTCAGCCAGAAAATACCTGAAATCATAGAAAAACACACAAACTCATAGTAAAGTCCAGAAATATGATTTTTGCCTAAAAACTAATAATATTCTATTAAAAACTAATTAAAACATGCTAAAATCTACATGAAATTACCCCCAAAAAGCGTATAAAATATCCGCTCATCACTTCTATAACACCATTTTAGGACTCTTGGGCTTAGTTTTGGACATTTAAAACATGGGAAAGATTTTAAGGGTTAAATGAGATTATTTGGGAAAAATTAGAAAATGGAGATCTAAGTTTCTGGCGTACTGAGGATGGTGTGATGGTATGTGATGAATGGTTGATGTTTGAGATGAGAATTGAGGAACTATAGAGTTCGGAATGAAAATGTAAATTGACAGTGGTTGAGATGAGTCAAGGACTCAAATGGGTGATGAGGAATCACTGATATATTGAAAATATTTTCTGAAAAACCACTGAAATACTTTTTTATATTAAGATTTTCAGACGTTATCCGCCCGACGGGACGGCGGTTGGATCCCGCCTGTCGAGGTTACGACGGCGGTGTAAGGACGGAGGTTAAATCCCGCTTAGGTTGAGATGTGAGGTCTGAGGCAAGAGTATCCCGCTCGCATCCCTTCGGATCAATAGAGCGTGCAGACGCAAAATTCTGGACAGTGATCCGAGCACTATATCTCGGGGGTTCCCATATGATGATTCCGAAGGGCGACATCTCCATGGAGGTGTGTCGGGTTGGCAGTTGAACCGAAATGTGATATCACAGTGGTGCGCGAAATTGTGATCAATACTTTTCACAACTCAAATAATCCTTGGTGATGAACCCAAAAACTTGGTGTTCAATACCATGGCATAAACACAACTTCGCACAACTAACCAGCAAGTGTACTGGGTCGTCCAAGTAATAAACCTTACGCGAGTAAGGGTCGATCCCACAGAGATTGTTGGTATGAAGCAAGCTATGGTCACCTTGTAAATCTTAGTCAGGCAAACTCAAATGGGTATGGTGATATACGAATAAAACATAAAGATAAAGATAGAGATACTTATGCAATTCATTGGTAGGAATTTCAGATAAGCGTATGAAGATGCTTGTCCCTTCCGTCTCTCTACTTTCCTAATGTCTTCATCCAATCCTTCTTACTCCTTTCCATGGCAAGCTTAAGCAAGGGTTTCACCGTTGTCAGTGGCTACCTCACATCCTCTCAGTGAAAATGTTCAACGCACCCTGTCACAGCACGGCTATCCATCTGTCGGTTCTCAATCAGACCGGAATAGAATCCAGTGATTCTTTTACGTCTGTCACTAACGCCCCGCCCTCAGGAGTTTAAAGCACGTCACAGTCATTCAATCATTGAATCCTACTCAGAATACCACAGACAAGGTTAGACCTTCCGGATTCTCTTGAATGCCACCATCAGTTCTAGCCTATACCACGAAGACTCTGATCTCACGGAATGGCTGGCTCGGTTGTCAGGCGAGCACTCGGTTGTCAGGCGATCAACCATGCATCGTGCAATCAGGAATCCAAGAGATATTCAC
>NC_029780.3:89120492-89125022 GCF_000817695.3 Arachis duranensis
CCCGCCATTATTACCCTGACAGAGTGGTATTTTGGTTGGTTAAAACGGCATTTTTGAACCGCCATTTTTACCCTGACAGTAGTGTTTTGGTTGGTTAAAATGGCATTTTTGAACCGCCGTTTTACCCTGACAGTGACATTTTTTATCGTTGTTTTTAACAATTTTTTCCGTCATTTTTATCGCGTTAAATAAATAATTTTGTGATTAAAATTTCATAATAGCAAAAAATCATAATCCATAAATGAAATATTATATAACTCATAAACAAAATATTAATATAATATATAATTTTTTATTATTGAAAATCAAAAGTAATAACTCCTATACAAAACTTTGCCTTACTAAATTTTCCAAAATACAAGCATTACAATAAACATTAATCAGTCAAATCTACCATCCAGTTCCCTAAACTATGTTAATATCTAATAATGTATTTAAACCATCTAATAAGTGGTGTTTTTACTACTTAGAATATGAATATACAAGACAAGTAGCTTAGCTAAGTTATGATGAATAAGATTTGGAGGCCAAAAGTTTCCTCCTTTTGTAATTAACTTTAAAACAAGCCTGCCTTAGTTTCTTGGTCTCTTGTGTGAATTTCATCCCGAAAACTTGCTCCAACATCTTTGTTTCTTGCTCCAACACTCCATTTTCATTATCCAAACTCATCTCTTACAAATATTTGTAGGAACCTCTCCTGTTAGGAAATTTCTATCTAGCCGGCTGTTATAAATTGAAATTATAACAAAGAAAAGATGTCATTAGAAACAATATATAACTAGTCAAATAATATAAAGAGAAAAAATAAAATTAGATTGATAGACCTGTCGCATTTTCTTTTTACCTACAATACATTTGTTCATTATCTTCTATCAAGAAGAAAATATTTTTGCTTCAAGTTAAAATTCTTAGTGATAATAAATATTCTATTATACTTATGAAAAATCTCTGGTCCGCATAACAAAAGTGAAAATGAAAGAGCAAACCTTATTGCAGTTTGGTATGAGATCTTGCAATGCACACGCATCTTCTCATTGATCCTGTCTCATCAAAAAAGGCATGGAGCTTCCTACCACCTGTAATGATCACTATTAGAATGTGCAACTTCTAATATATTTCTAAACTTTAAAAATATATATGTTCAAAACTTCAAAAAAGGCATTGGACTGTATGGGTCTTATTTTCCATAATTATTTTAATGCTGGCTAATTCAAAATAATACTAGTCACATTATTTGATTGGGGAAGAATCATAAAATGGAGTATCTAGCAGAACATGCTTATCATGGTACATTTAAATTTCTAATTATGCCACCCACTAATTATATAATTATCACAGTTTCTTCAACACTTTTCAATGCCTGATAAATGGCAGAGATAAGGCATAAATAAAAAAAAATGATATATTAAAACGAACTACCTATGCAGTTAAAGGGCTTTTGCCAAGTTAAATTAACTAATAAGCAAATCTGCCACATGCAGTGAATTTAAATACCAACCTCCACATACAATTGGAATGAACTAATGGATGAGAGCTGAAGGTAGTATAAAACGCTGCCTCCTATAAGGTACCTGTAAGAATAAAATAAGCAAATGTATAAATAATCATAGAATACAAAAACAAAGGTGAATAGGAAGATGGTGAAAATACAAGAATTTTGTAATACCCGGTCTAACCGAAATTAATTAAATAATGAGTTAAGTAGGAGCGAATATGGTTGGAATATTTGGCAATTGGAATTTGATGATTTAAATATGATTTTTGGATTCAGTGAATTTTTCCGAGTCGGAAGACATAGTTTTCTGCGTAAAAGCGCGCAGTGGAATTTTGACCGACAGTACCGGCTGAGACCTGTCTGGTACTGCAGCTGAGAAAATTGATTATGAGTAAATAAGATTAACAAATGAGGAATTATGATTAGGGGAGGTAGAAATATTTGAAGTGCGATTTAGAGCGCTAATCTTAAAGGTTTTGGTCCAAAATTGGGCCAACGGACAAAAATAAGTGAACCGGGCCTAAGTGGGCCCAAGACCCAACATATATAAACATTAGTTATGAGCATTTCAGCTCATTTTGCCCTAAAGAAGGGGTGTTGGGCGCTGAAATTGGGAGAGAGAAGAGGAGAGAGAAAACCTAACTCTCCTTGATCTTCAAACCACCATAACTTGAGCTACGGAGCTCCGATTGACGAGCCGTTTGCGGCCACGCGTCGCTCTTCTCATCCTCTACATTTCTATCTAAGTTTTGTGGTGAGTATTCCATTCATCTCTGCCCAGTTTTCGAAATTCCCCACCGTTACACGTTTTTGGGAAGTTAGTGTTGAAATTTTGTGATTTTGGGTGTTTAGGGATACTCCAACATGGATTCTAAGTGGGTTCTATCCCTACTTCATATGGACTGAGGTAAGAAGTGCTCAAACCCTTGTAATTTATCATCTTTATGAGCCCTAGGTTGATGTATGAATGTGATATTGGTTATGTTAGTGCATTTGATGGTTTTGGTGCACGATTGGGAGATTGGGGTTGCTTGAGGAGCTTTGGTGAGGCTTGAGGCTAAGGTTGGTGGAGACTTCCAAAGAAGAGGCTCAATTGATTTGGCTACAAGAGGTACGGTTTAAGTTTCATTTAAGTACCGTGTGGTGTGATGAGAATTCCTAGGCTAGATGCCCCTAAGATGAAGTTTGGATTGTGTAAATGGTTGGTGCTAATATGCATAGTTGGTATGTAATGTGAATTGATGATTGGGTTGAGAATTGTGTGGCCTTGTATGCTTGGTGTATTGAAAATTTGATATATTGGGTAATGAGTATTGATTTGTGGTTTATGCATTTAAATTGTGAAATTGGGCCGGAGGCCATGAATTTTGGGCCAGAGGCCGAAAAGAGGTAAGTAAGGTAAGTTGATGGGTGCATTGTAAGATGACACAAGTGATTGGATGAATTTCAGATAATGAATATATGAATGATTGGGTTGGTTATTGAATAATGAGGTTTGAGGAGTTGAAGTGTGGAAATTGGTAATTTTGGGTGAAATTGAATAGATGAGCTATGTTTGGTTTTAGTTGAGGTATGTTATGTGGTCATATATGTGATCATGATTATTGATGCCTTGATGGTATGATAATGCATGAGAGATATGTATGTTGTGATATATGTTTGAGGAATGATTGAGGTTGATTTGGGGATGAAACCACGTGATAGTGAGTATGATATTGACCATGTATAATGATGGTTGAATCGAAATAGTATTGTTGGAAATTGGGATGAGGAAGGGGGTATGACATGTTGATGTGTTTGTAATTTAGCCATTTGTTTGAAATGGGTAAAAATGGTCATATGGCGGTTTTGTGAATTGTGGTAATGTGTCAATGTGTGAGTTGAGGAGGCTTGACGTTGAATTTGATACATTTCAATTGATTTCAAAGAAAAGGGATGAAATTGGCATGTTTTGATTGATTTTGAAAAGGGTTGGAAATGGTTTGTTTTGAAATGGCACCTTGTGGTTTTCATGAAAAATATGGTTTTTGGGCATACTTTGGTGAGACATAACTTGGACTACGGATCTCTGTTTTGCGCCAAATCTGTTTAGAAATGAAATGGGATCCGGGATGTCCATGCCGTTCGAAGAACGGATGAAAAATGATTTAAAATGAGGAAGTTATGTCCATTGGAAGATTGGGGTCTAAATCTGTGAATTCTGCAGTTTTTAACTTAGAAAATTTTTAGCAGAATAACCCCTTGCGCGTGGGCGCACTTGGCGCGTACGCGCCGATCTTCCAGAAAGAGCCATCCACGCGTGCGCGTGATGTGCGCGGGCGCGCCGATAGTGCTGCACCCCAATACCCAGCCATTTTCCAGAGAGTTGTGCCAGAACTGTGCCAGCTTTGTGCCTGGGGCACGAGAGTATCCACGCGTATGCGTGGTTGACGCGTGCGCGTCGATTTGGCAAATTTTTAATCCACGCGTTAGCGTGCATGACGCTTGCGCGTCGATGAGTTTTTAAGGACATCCACGCGTGCGCGTGGAGTACGCGTACGCGTGGCATTGTTTTCATGCCAAAGTTGATATTTGAGTTTTAAAAGCCAAATCTCATACTTCTAAGCCTCCGATCTCCCAAATATCATACTTCTAAGCCTCCGATCTCACCCCTTATGTATTAAATCATTATGATATGCCTAGCAATGAGAAAGGAGCTAGGGGATGTGGTAACTTGCGAGTGAAGCAAGGGGAAAAGTTATGATCAATGATGATCAACGATGATTATATGAGATATGGAGGATGACGGTGGGAGTACCGTGTATGCCATGAGCCAAAGGGCTATATTTATTGATAAATGGCTGGTTCTTGATTGAACCATGAGCCGGATGGCTGAGTTATTGCCGGGTCACGGCAAAGCCATTATTGATTATGGCTAAGTATAAATGCATATATGATTAATGAATGAATATGTTGAATGGATAATAATGGAAAATATTGAAATGTGATGTGTAACCCCGGGTAGTAGGCAGTGGCGTTGTCCACTTGCTCCGGGT
>NC_029780.3:89126082-89137717 GCF_000817695.3 Arachis duranensis
GGTGAAAAGGAGTTTAGGATGCTTAGTGAGTTTTTATTGCAGTGCATTGTATTTATTTGGCATTTTTACCGTACTGGGAACCCATGGGCTCGGGGTTCTCATTCCGTATATATCTCTTGTTTTTCAGATACAGGTCCAGGTGCTCAGAAGTGAGCTGTGGTTCGTCTGAGAGCCGGCGAAGATCTTTATTTTCTCTACTTTGTGTTTTGCTTAGAATCTCTCCACATTTGTTTTGAAGATATTATATTATGTGTTGAACTCTTTTGGAACTTGCCTATAGAGGCTCTTATCTTTCCTTTGGGAGAGATTAGGATGTACTGTTGTCAGTTACTTTCATACTGTACCCTAGCCGGCCTAAACTTCGCGGGTCGCGACTAGTGGCTATTTACTTATGTTATATATATCTATCTGTTATCTATCTCTTAATCTCCTTTATGCCTTGTCCATATATCGCTTTCGGCTTCACGTTTTATCTTTCCGTTGTCGAAACGTGAGTGATACGTCTTCGCGATTTTATTTCTACTCTTTTCAGGCTTCTCGATTAATACTCCTTTCGAAATTACCTATGTTTATATATTTAAAAATCCACCTGAGAGTCGTACCACCGTAATATCATTGACTTATGACTCGAGCATAAGGATTTGAATATTAGGGTGTTACAAATTTGATGGAAAAAGGAGAAATGGGATAGTCTATACGGTTTATTATAATGAACTGATGATCCAATGTTCGTAAATACTAACCAAAAATACCTATTAATAATAATTATCTTGGTCAAGTACTACAACAAAACTACTAGTAAGCTCAGCACAAAGCTACTAATAATAAGATTAATAGAACTGTAAGAAACCTGACATTCTAAAGGAATAACATCAGTAGAAATTAAACCTGATGAAATCTTCTAGTGGATCATCAAGGGTATCAAAACCATTTGCCAAAAGAAAGGACAGTGTACTTCTTCCTAAAGCAATAAAGAATCTAAATATAGCCCAAATCCTTCTCCAAAACCTGCACCATGAAAAAGATTTATTGAAGCTCTTTGTTACGACAAAGTAAATACATGACAGGAAGATGATTTAGCTTTGCTATACTCAAATCAATTCATTTCTTCTCGCGCACTCTACTTGCTAAGCTAGGTTTGCATAAATGAGGTCTTTCTTTAATTAATAAAAGAATATATCGGCAGTGGTTCTAACCGCCGAAATCACAAAAACTGCCATATTCAACATGAAAGTTACGACAACATGTACCACCGAAAATAAAGAAGAAAATTATGGCATTTATAAAGAACCGCCCTAATAACAATGTTGTTTTAAACCAGTTTTTTTGTAGTGGCCTTTGCTGACTGTACGTTGCAAGTTGTGATTTTGTTGGAAAAAGAAAAAAGAACAGAAGAGCAGCTTATACTATCTTCAGTTGTATCTAACTATTTATTATTGGGGAAAACATTGATGGTTCAATCCCCATCAGAGCTAAGAATGAATAAGTGACAGTCAAGATAATGGAGCTTACATGTATCCAGCCTAAAGGAAATAGTGATAAGCTGTCCTGAACTTCAAATATTTTTTCTTCATTCAATGTTGAACACTGAACAAGAAATTAAATTAGACATACATTGCTCAACTGAAAATAATTAAAATTACAACAAACAGTTAAAAAAAAGCAAGAACGGATGACTCGAACTCATTTACAGAGCAAGGGCATATTTTGATTTCTAGAATTTATCCAAAAGATATAAATGAATAAAAAAATAAATGTTCAGTTAATGCAAAAAATATTGAACAGAACAAGGGCAGCAGAGCTAAACAACTACAGAAATTACTCATTTATAACTACCTAGGTGAGCAGATCGTGTGGTCAAACCTAGTGGTGTTTCCTTCTGCAAACACAAAGCAGCTAACATTTAGTTTATTAAAATAGAAAGAAGCAAATTCAGGATGACTGCAATCATGTTGATGAATTATTAGAAGTTTAAAAACAAATTTAAATCAAAACTACCTGCTGTTAGTGTATTAAACAGTTTAGGCATTTGGCATTTGGCAATCACTGCTGCATCAGGAGCATTCTTAAAGTAATAAAATTACAATAATGATGTTAATAGTACTTGATTTAGCATTCATGGAAATTAAACCTAAAATATGGCACCACAAAGCTTCACATGGTTACTAACTAATAAGATATATACTATTTATTGTTTTCAACAATTTTAATGTGCTAATTGTTACATATTTCTTGAGAACACTTAAGAAATTAAACGTAATATTATAGATGAAATATCAATAATCATTCCTCTCTTTTTACAAAATCTTGAAAACAAGAGATACTACTTTGTTAAAAATCAAAGAAACCATGTTCAAGTAAATTTGATCTGTTGCACTTATTTAAGCCTAAACCTGTTTTAGATTCCAACTGTGAACCTTTCAGCAGATTTAGTCTTCAATAAAACAATTGAACGAGCTCACCAATTTAAACTTTGAAGTAAAATGTCTTGTAACATACAAATTAATTTATGATATTGAACTAACCTAACAATTTTTTAGGGAAGGCGACAAATAATTTTAGGTCTGCAACATAAATCCCAATTCAAATATCCCCTACGAGAATACTATCAACTAAATCTAAATGTTTTTGCTTATTCTTACAGCATTCTTCTTCCCAGATTATCCTCTACGACATTATTAAATCAAATATAACCTCAAAAGGAAGTGCGAAGTGCAAAGTGTGAAGTGCAGAAAAGGAAAATCAAAAGGAAAAAGAGATGTTAAGTGAAGATTCGTGAACATGCAGCATAAAACATTAGAATAACCTCAAAGAAGCTGAGTAGCAATGGCGAGAAAGAGCCGTCGGCGGCAACAACAAGCTCGGCGGCGTGAAGGAGTGTAGTAACTAGTGGCAATGAGCAGCGTCGACGGAAGATCTGAGATCCGAAAGAAGGGAGGATGAAAGGTTGAAAGGTTGAGATCTGATATCTGAGATCAGAGATCTAAGGTGAATGTAGCCTAGAACAAGGGATGGTGAAAGGTTGAAGAGGAAGCGATAGTGGAGGTTGAAGAGGAAGCGACGGTGGAGATTGAAGAGGTAGCTACGGAGAGAGATGAAGGAGATCAGGGATAGAAGGGAAATTGTAAAGCGAGCCCTCATCTGTTTCAAGCTAGGGTTACTGTAAATTTTTATATTATATACGTGTGAAAACGGCAGTTCAAAACCGCCATAATCACTTGAACCGTCACCAAACTCAAAGTTCATTATGGAAGCAACTAAAAATGACATAATAACCGGTTATTAAGGTGGTTCTTTAAAACCGCCGTAATATTAATGCCATTTTAAACTCTTTTTTTTGTAGTGAATAGTAATTGCATTAATACTCGAGGTACAGCAGAACTCCACACCTTAATCTATGGTGTGTAGAAACTCCACCGTTGAAAATACATAAGTACAGGGTCTAGGCATGGCCGAATGGCCAGCCTCCCAATGATCTAAGATAGCATAAAGATAACTACCCAGATATCTAAGAACTAGATGTCCAAAGATTAAAATACAATAGTAAAAGGTCCTATATATAGAGAACTAGTAGCCTAGGGTGTACAGAGATGAGTAAATGACATAAAAATCCACTTCCGGGCCTACTTGGTGTGTGTTTGGGCTGAGCATTGAAGCATTTTCGTGTAGAGGCTCTTCTTGGAGTTAAACACCAGCTTTTGTGCCAGTTTGGGCGTTTAACTCCCATTTTGGTGCCAGTTCCGGCGTTTAACGCTGGAAATTCTGAGGGTGACTTTGAACGCCGGTTTAGGCCATAAAATCTTGGGAAAAGTATGGACTATCATATATTGCTGGAAAGCCCAGGATGTCTACTTTTCAACGCCGTTGAGAGCGCGCCAATTGGGCTTCTGTAGCTCCAGAAAATCCACTTCGAGTGCAGGGAGGTCAGAATCCAACAGCATCTGTAGTCCTATTCAGTCTCTGAATCAGATTTTTGCTCAGGTCCCTCAATTTCAGCCAGAAAATACCTGAAATCATAGAAAAATACACAAACTCATAGTAAAGTCCAGAAAAGTGAATTTTAACTAAAAACTAATAAAAATATACTAAAAACCAACTAGATCATACTAAAAACATACTAAAAACAATGCCAAAAAGCGTACAAATTATCCGCTCATCACACAGCCAATAGGGTAGGCATTCATCATGTGCATTTTCTATCTATTTGTATGCTTTGCCGACTTGTAATTATTTGCCTATTTGTGTAACATGCTTAATTGATATTTGTATTACTTGCCTTATATGCTTCTACCTATGTTTTACTTGTATTGTATATACTTGTGCTTTCTACTGGGATTGAGGAGGTTCGGAAGGCAGTGGTGATGAAATCGCATGGAGGATCGGTTGGTGAAGGTTGTGGGACAACGGTGTTTGATTAGATTAGAAAATCCCCTAAGATATAGTACCCTGTTTAGTTATGTTAAGATTTATATAATTATGCTTATTTGTTTTAGAATGCTTTAAGTTTGAATTCTTGTGATAGATATGGAGTCTAGGATTGCCTTTGGCGTCCCGGGGTCTTATATCCTATATCACTAGGCACTGTTACCATATTGAGAACCTCCGGTTATCATACCATCTTTCTGTTGTATTTTTCTAAATGCAGGTCGCAACCCACCTCAGTGAGTTGTTTGATTGGTGACGGAAGTGGAGGATCTGGATATCTTTTAAATCTTTTTTATTCATTTTGTATATGTCTCTCACTCTTGTATTTTGTTTTGCCTAGAGACTTGTATTTGAGAGAACAAACTTTGTATAAGTTGTTTTTACTGTCTGTTTCTTTTGGTCTGTATATAGCTCGCCGGCTTATACTCCGCGAGTGGTGGTTAGTTTCTTATGATATTATATACTATTCTTTTGTTATATCACATCTGTTTCTTGGGCCTTAAGTTAGTAGCTCTGTTAGTATGTTTTGCGCTTTTGAAATCCTGTGTTAGAGCTATACCTTTCATCAGGCTTCTAGATAACATTATTTCTTCTATATATTATATGTATGAGCTCAGAACTATCGTAATCTCTGATTTACCTTTGCTTTACGATGCGAGGTTAAGTTTAGGCTAATTAGGGTGTTACATCAACCCTATACACTTGAGCGACAAGAGCAGATACACATCCGGTGAGGGTTCGATTGGTCAATTACATGTTTCCACCCATGATCATCTCTTTTCTTGCAAGTTTGTAAAATCTTTTTACTAACTCAATTCAATTATGGGTTTGACTTGGTTGTTAATACCTTTAGCCCTCATGTGCATATATGTATTCTTGGAACTTGATTTATTTTGACTAAGTAGTTGTATTCATGTAGATAGATTGCATGTAGATAGATTACATGTAGGTAGATTGCATATAGATAGTTTGCATTGAATAAATGTTGATACTCTTTGTTTCTTTCTTGAGTTTAGCATGAGGATATGCTTAGTTTAAGTGTGGGGAGGTTTGATAAACTCCAATTTTGTGATTTATCTTGTGCTTAATTTAGGGGATTTTATCAACATATCCCACATTTATTCAATAAATTAAAATAGCATTGTTTTGTAATTCTCCCTAAATTTGTGCTTAAGTGTGAAAACATGCTTTTTAGGCCTTAAAATAGCCAAATTTAATTCACTTTAATTCCATTTGATGCCTTGATATATTTGATGAGTAATTTCAGATTCATAAGGCAAGTATTGGATGGAAAACGTGAAGAAAAAAGCATGCAAAGTGGAGAATTCATGAAGAAATGAGCATTTGGAGAATTGAAAGCCACGCGCATGCGTCACCCACGCGTACGAGTGAGGAGGGAATTTGCTAGCGACGTGCACACGTCGACCACGCGCATGCGTGATGCTGATCACATGACCTCATTAAAGTGAATTCGCTGGGGGCAATTTCTGAGCTTTCCAGGCCCAAATCCAACTCATTTCTGAGGCTATTTGATGCAGAATTCAAGATTGGACAAGGGGAGCAGTTAGATTAGCTAGGATGATGCTTTAGGTAGTTTTCTAGAGAGAGAAGCTCCCTCTTCTATCTAGAATTAGGTTAGAATTAGGTTAATTTCTCTTAGATCTAGGTTTAATTTCTTGTTTCCATCTTGTTTTCTTTACAATTCCTTGTGCTATTGTCTTGATTTTCCTATTTCTTCTTGTTAATTTCTCATTTTGGTTACTTTTATCTTCATGAACTCTTGTTAATTTTCATTTTATGTTTAATGTGCTCTTCTTAGTTGTTATTGTTAATTTCTTGCATTGGGTAGTTGTAGATTTTATTATTCTTGTAATTTTTCATGATTTCCTTTTATGCCTACCAAGTGTTTGACAAAATGCTTGGCTTAAGTTTAGAGTAGCTTTTTGAGCATTCTTGGCTTGGAAAGAGAAATTAGGCAATCTTGAGTCATTAACACCCAACTCATGTTGGTGATCTAGAGTTGTTAGTTGATATTGTTTTCATTGACTCTAATCTCTTGCTAATTCAATTAGTAAGTTGATTAGGACTTTTAGATTGAGATTAACTAGTCTTATTTGACTTTCTCTCAAGTGAAGTTAACATTATACCTTCTTCCTATTTGGAGATGACTAAATAGGATTAGCTCTTGTTAATTGTTGTATGATTAATGACTAGGATAGAAAGCCTAGATTCTCAATCCTTGCTATGAATACCTCTTTTTATTATTTGTTATCTTTAATTGCTTGATTTACTTTTCTTGTCATTTAAATTCATGTTTTGTCAACCCAACTCCTTTGAACTTCATAACCATTAATTAGGCATTCGATTGCAATTCCTAGGGAGAACGACCTGAGACTAATACTCTCGGTTAGTTTTATTGGGTTGGACTTGTGACAACCAAAAATTAAACTTTGATTTGAGGATCGATTCTCGGTTTGGGCTATGCTCAAAATGAAATTATTTGGTTAAATTTCGAACTGGTATAAATCTCCACATCAAACGTCGACACTCAGATTATAAAACTTTAAGGAATAAACTGAACCATAAATTTGGTAAAACTCTCTAAGGTACCCAAGTCACAATATAACTCTGCAGTTTACTTTCTGTCTCATTTAACTTTACCCCTTACTACTGACCCAACCGATCACGACCTATGGTCCAAATCAAACTAGCTCGACCTCTGGCCCAAATAAACTCAACCCGACCTCCAGCCCATTTCAAAACAAATTATCATTATTATTAGTCCACCACCACAGTACTCAAAACAGAAAGACAATCACAAATACAAGCAAATACAAGGAAAACATATTTAAAGAACAGTTACAATAAGTATCACAATTAGCAGTTATACAGAATTTATCAGATAGGCAAACCAAAACAAGTATGCACATCCAAACAAAGCAAACAAATTCAACATGATGCATACCTGTCCTACTGGCCGTGAGCTCGCGTGTCGGTTAAATCGTCAGAACCTGGCACATCTGGTAGCTAATCCATGCATTTGTCTCTAGGGTGCTCATCTTCAGGAGGATCATAAATAAAGGAGAGTGCCTTTCCACATCAAAAGAGCGTTCCTTTCCACCATCTCATGGAGGATATACGAAGGAGAGTGTCTTTCCACATCAAAGGAGCATACCTATCCACCTTGCAACTAGAGAAGAATGTGGGGGAAACAATATGAAGGAGAGTGCCTTTCCACCTTCTCCACATCCCCATCACGACAAGAGAGGAAATCATCCGTCCTCAACTTGCCACACAATTCACATCACAAAAAGAGAGGAAATCCTCCATCCTCAACTTGCCACTCGATAAAGTTTTAAGTTAACTCGCAGGTGGGATCACACCCAGACCCTGCCATCTCAGCCATTCCGGCCATACCTGGTCATTGCCACTCTCAACATTTACCTCTCAATACAATCACATCGTAAATAAAATCTTATCATTCTTAACTTGTCATTAACCATACATCATTATCAATTTTACACTTCTTCAACCATAATTTATCACCCAAACCTTTCTTCACTTCCAAGCTACCTCACCTTCCTTAACTTTACCTCATCACTAAGCTTACAAAAAAGTTTTAAGGGCTAGAAAAAGTGAAAATAGAGGTTCAAAATTACATTGTAAAACACAAAACTCACTTTGCTAATTTCAGGGGGCACACGTAACGTGTGGGCCACGCGTACGCATGGGTGAGTTTTTTCCTTGCTCGCGTACGCAAGCACCCTGCTCACGTACGCGAGATGCCCAACCCGAGAGGGTTGATCACATCACGTGCAGTGGTCGCGTACACCAGATCTGCAGATTGGTAAAAGTGTTGAATATTACAGAATTTTCAACTTTCCACTCCAAACTTCCGACATGCATAACTTTCTTGTTTGAAAATATTTTTCATCCATTCTTTGAATGGCGTAAACTCCACGGACTCAATTTTTATATGAAATAAGTTTGAAACAATTTGGGGGTCCGAAAGTCAAGTTATGGCTCACCGATGTTTGGCCAAAAATCAATTTTTACAAAACTTATCAAACCTCTATTTTCACCAATCTTATTTCTCAACACCAAAACTCTAAGCCTTTTTGACAATATCTAATCATACCAAGTCACATTTTAATGTCCAATTCATGTCCCAAAATATACCTAATCAATTCTCATTATCAACTCTCTTAACCCTCTTCAACTCAAGCCATACATAAATCATCATTCATACAAGCATCATTAATATAAATTCAATATCATCATTATCATTGCTTATACAAGTATCATTTGCCTTTCTTACCTTTTTCTAGCCTCTAGACCAATTTCATGGCCTCCGACCCAATATTTATCAATTTATTAGCATTCATATGTTCACATTCAAAATCCTCATCCATTAGTATCAAAATCATCATTCACCAATTTACTTTACCAACACCAACTACATTCACATCAATGAATCATTAATCTGATCATACCTCATTATTTTAACATACATTGACAACTAAAATCATTAAATATGCTCCAAACACATATTCAACTTATTCTATAGTCATTTATCCTGAGGTTTCAAGATACCATACATATTATATATGAGAAAGCAAAACCATACCTTGGCCAATCCCTTGTAAAACCTGGAACGTCACCATTTGTCACCGTTCCAAAAAGTCCAAGCTTACAAGGTCACACCGAACGGGTCTTCGTCTCTCCAAAATCCAATATCAAGTTTCCAACTCCACCAATTTGTTTCCAAATACATAATTCAATCCAGATTTTCATACAACAACAATAGAATTACCTTAGGATTCACAAATTCAGTAAGTTTACAAGGATTAAACATTTATTAGCTTACCAACAGAAGTTTGGGATAAGACCTGGCAAGCCCACAAGATTAATTTGATCCTAAGGCACCAAAATTACATAATTCTTCAAAATAAATCCTCAAATTTTCAAAACTAGGAGAGAGTGGCTTAGAAGAAAATACTAAGGTACTTACCAAATTGTTCTATGGGATTTGTAGAGCTCAACGTGATGAACAAGTGGTCTCAAACGGTATAGTGATCGGAGCTCTGAATTGAAATTGGAACCTAGGGTTTGCTTCCTCCAATCTCTCTTTCAGCGTGCTTCCTTATTCATATGGGAAGAAGAAGCTGAATGTTATATTTAAGGGTGAGTGGATTGGGTCTTGGGCCCAATACAGGCCCGGTTCGCTCGATTCGGTCCATTCAACCCAATTTTGGGCCAAATTTTTTAAAATTAGTGTCTAAATTCATATTTTAATTAACTCAACCACATTAAACTATAAAATTCTAATCTCTAATTTTCATGATTAATACTAATTTATTCACTAATTATTTACTAATCACTCGAGTTTTACATTTATACCGTCTGATTCCTTTCGACCGTAAATCCGACGGTATTTTAATTACTGTCGATTTTTTTCATTTTTCCAATAGAAAATCTGATGGTACTCATCATTTTTTTGTAGTTACGATTCGAACCCGCTTGGTCAATCCGCCAAAAAAGGCGGGTTGAGGTGAGATCTTGAACCGCCAATTTGAAAAAGCTTGCCAAACCTGCACCGTCGAACTTTCAATGCTACTTTTTAAGCACATTTTGATAATTTTACTAACAATATAAATTCCTAAAGAAAAGGAATCAGGGTTTCAATTTTCCTTCCTTACAGCCACACACTCATACTCTCTCCGTCTTTCTCACAAAAAGGGAGAAGAAAAAAAGGAAAAGGGAGTGGGGTGTGAGAGAGACGAAGAGAGTGTGGGTGTGTGGCTATGAGAGAGAAAAATTGAAACCCTAATCTCTTTTTTTTAAGCATTTATATTGTTGGCAAAATTACTAAAATATTCTTAAAAAAATAATGAAAGCCCGTCGGGCCAGTCCGTCCTATCCTGACAAAGCTCGCAGGTTCGACGAGTGGATTTGGCGAGCTTTTTCAGATTGGTAGGTTCAAAATCTCACACCAATCTTCCATTTTTGGCGTTTTTGATGGATTGACCTGGTGGGTTTGGTTCGTTTTGCCACCCTTAACACTAATACTAGTTATATTTTTACTATCTTTATTTCATATTGAAACAATCTATTATAAAAAATATAATTTAATAATTATATTACTTTTTCAAATTCAATAATGATTTTCATACTTATATAGGAATTTCAATAAAATATTATTAAATTTTTAATTATTAATTTGTTAAAATCTTTAATTATTGAAAATAGCTTATTAAATTTTACTTTTAAAAAATATCTTTTTAAAAATTGTAGCACCTAAATTTGGTAAATTAAATTTAAAATAAATTAAAAATTTTCTAATAAGCACAAGAAATAATAATTTTTAAAATTTAAAAAATCATAACATACACAAATATAAGAGTAAATTTGAATTTTATCAGTATATGAAGTTAGGTTAGATTTTAAAATTTTGATAAAATATAAATTAACTTTGAAAAGCATTCTAACTTTAAAAGTATGCAAACACATATAAATAATTGTATTAAATCAAATTAATTATAATTTATTAATATATTAGTTACTATTAGTGAATAATTGTTATATTTTTAAAATAAATAAAATCATTACTCATTGATTTTATTTTTTTAAATTAAAAGTAGTTAAATTTTAAATTTAATTGATTNTATTAGTTTTTGTTTAAAAATTAGAAGGATGAATTTATGATATATTATTATTTAAAGGTTTAATTATTCTATTGGTCCTTATAGTTTTGCGAAATTTTTAATTATGTCCTTATACTTTTTTACTTTTAATTGGGTCCCTGCACCAATTATTTTTTTAATTGAGTTTTTACATTTTTTTTCTTTTTATTTGAGTCCCTGCACCAATTTTTTTTTTAGTTGGGTTCCTATACAATTAAGCTAATTACTATCAAGAGGGATCTAACTGAAAAAAAATTGGTGCAGGATCCAATTAAAAAGAAAAAAAAAGTATAGAGACCTAATTAAAAATTTTACGAAACTATAGGGACCAACAGAATAATTAAACATTATTCAAAATAGTTAAGTGAGTAGTTTTAAATTTAATTAGTCTATAATCAGTTAATCGTATTGATTCACTGGTCTTAGTATGAGAACCTGCCAGTTTATTTTGAGGTTTATAATGATGGATTTTATAAGTTAGATTAGATTAATATATAATATAAAATAATTTTAATAATTTTATATTT
>NC_029780.3:89137722-89142114 GCF_000817695.3 Arachis duranensis
ATAATTACCAATTTTAAAATATTATATATTAAAATGTATTCATATATGTTTGCATTAATATGTTTTATATTTATAAAATCTATCAATACTTTCCCTCTAATGCGCACAAAATTGTTTGGGTGGTTTTAAACACCCATAGATATATATAAAAACAACGGAAAAGCTCTGCATACAAGCCATTAGGGCTTGTATGCTTTACAAGTTTATTAAATAATAAATTTAAAATACGCGCTCCTCCACGTACGTTGATTACACGCGCTATATAATATCCCGCGTATATCTAACTTCCAAATTTAAAATATTTGTTTCCTTCTTCGTTTTCCTTATTTTGAGATTTGGTTGTTCTTCTTCTCGCGCGTCTTCCCTCATTCTTCTCCATCGATCTTTTCCTCTTCTTTTCTCACTGGTATGTTCTTCGTTTACGTTCTCTTTTTCTCTCTCTCTGCAACTCGAGCTTCGTTTTCTCTTTTGATTTGTTGTTTTCTGAAATCAAAGTTTGAACTCGTTTTGAAGATAATGGATCCTTCAAGCTCAGATTGTGTGCTGAATCCAGGCGATGTGGATTATGAATTTGAATCTAACGAAGTTCCTGAGGTTTGATTTACAGTAATTTGTATAGCATTGTGTAGTTTAAAAATTGCTGAACATTGTTTAATTACCTGGAATTTATAGCAGACGCTCGGGTGTAGATCAATTCTTCTTTGGGTGTATTTTAGCTATAAGTGTGGGTGTATATACACTTTACTGGTTTTTTGTTATTTTTATTTGAGTTGTTGTTGTTCAGGTGTATTATATCAGACATGATTGGGTGTGTTTTTTGTTTTTGACATGGTGTATTCTGCAGCCTGTGTATTGACAGTTTATGGCTTTAAAGGTCATTCTGTAGTTGAGTTGTTTCGGTTCGGGTGTATCATATTAGACATGATTGGGTGTATTTATATCATATATATGGGTGTATTCACAGTTCTGACACGGTGTATTGTGCAGCCTCTCTCGGTTGTTGATGACGAGCTTGTTCCGAAGGTCGGAATGACCTTTACCACCCTTTAAGATGCCGGAAAATTTTACAGGAACTATGCCAAGGCTGCAGGTTTCTCTACAAGAGTTCAGTGCACAAATAGGAAGGGAAACGAGATTAAGAATCAACTGATTACATGTAGCAGATAGGGAAAACGGAAATCTAAAATATCTCCAACCGAGAAGACCAATCCGACAACCGGTTTAAACTGTCCTGCAAGAATTTATATACACACATTGAAGGATGTCGGTTCTTGGATCATTTCAAAGGTTGTGCTGGATCATTCACACCCCTGCTGTCCAAGCAAAGCAGAGATGCCCAAACAGCACAGGGAACTAAGCATGTCCATTCGTCGTACGATAGAGAATAACGACGAGGCCGGTATCAGACCAAGCAAAACCTACCAATCATTTGTTGCGGCTGCCGGGGGTCACCGCGAGTTAAATTTTATCGAAAAGGACGTGAGGAATTACATTACCAGGGAAGTGGGAATGTTTCCGAACAAGAAGATGCAAAGGAATTCGGGAAATATTTCTTAAGAATGAAAGAGAAGAATCCGAATTTCTTTTTTGAGCTCGAACTCGAGGAGGATCAATCGATTAAGCTGGCCTTTTGGGCCGATGCAAGAAGCAGAGCCGCCTTTGAGTATTTCGAAGACGTCATTTCATTCGATACCACCTACAATACAAACAGGTAACAAACTGTCCCTGTTTATGATGCTAAATTAATTTATTTTTATGAATCCGCAGCAGAGGTGTATATTGGCCGTTTCATTGGGTGTATTCTAAGCTTTTGTTGGGGTGTACCTAATGATTTTGCATTCTGCACTATGGTAATTTGTTTCAGGTATAATTTGGTCTGTGGTTCTTTTGTCGAGGTGAATCACCACGGTCAGTCAACACTTCTCGGATGCTCTTTGATGAAGAACGAAGAAATTGATTCATTAAAATGGTTATTTCAATGCTGGCTTCGTTGCATGGGAGGAAACGCTCCGAAAGGGTTTCTCACCGATCAGTGCACATCAATGAAAAGGGCTTTAGAGGCCTGTATGCCAACAATAGTTCACCGCTAGTGTATTTGGCACATCATGAAGAAGATTCCAAGCAAATTAAACGGGTACAAGGGACATGCCGATATCGAACAACAAATGAGCCATGTTGTTTGGAACTCTCATAGCAAAGACTCATTCGATAGGAATTGGAACGATTTTCTGGTGAATTTTGGTCTTGTGGACAACAAGTGGCTTTCAGGTAATGTGTTTTTAAAATTTGCAGCAGAGGTGTAAATTGTACGATCTCTCGGGTGTATTTTACTGTGTGTGTTTGGGTGTATTATGCAGATCTGTACGAAGACCGTCACATATGGGTTCCTATCTATCTGGACCACCATTTCTGAGCAGGGATGAGAAGCACACAAAGGAGCGAGAGCATGCATTCATTTTTTAACAAGTACATCACCCGGAACAGCTCGCTCATTCAGTTCGTCAAACAGTACGATAATTTCCTCGGAAGCAGGGATTAAGCAGAGAGAGAATCAGATGCTGCAGATTTTCATACGGTCATACCGTGTGCAACCAAATCCTCCATCGAAGCTCAGTTTCAAGATGCGTACACTCACGCAAAGTTTAGGGAAGTCCAAGCCCAATTCAGAGGAAAGGCGAATTGCATCACCAGATTAAAGAATTCCGCTCTAGGCTATTCAGTATACAAAGTCGGAGAACAAGTTTCCAGCTCAATATTTGACAAGTTCGCGGTTACCTACGACTCAGTTGCAGCCGAGGTAAAATGCCAATGCTTATTATTCGAGTCGAGAGGGATACTGTGCCGTCACGCACTAAGCGTGTTAAGCTTCGAACAAGTAAGCCAAGTGTCCCCTAGATACATACTGGAACGATGGAGCAAGAAGGTAAAGAGGCAACACACACACATCAAGAGCAGCCATGACGAGCCACTAATGGAGCCAAGAAGCAAGAGGTTCGACCAATTGGTTTTTCGTTCGCAAAATATTTGTGAATTTGCCTCCGAATCGGAGGAGCTGACTGCAATTCTGCACCGTGCGTACGATAACGTCATGGCCGAGATGGAAGCATTAAAAGCCAAAAGGAAGGGGACATCTTCTTTATCCCACGAAGACGCCAACTTGGAATCCGTTAACGAGCTTCAAAGCCCGCCAAGGATTCGAACAAGAGGACGTCCAAAAAACAGGCTAGGTTCAAAGCTGGAGAAACAGATTGCAAATACCACAAAGAAGAAGAAGACGAAAGTTTTAAGCGAGGTAAATGTAATGTTCTTTAAATTTGTGGCGATTGAGTTTATTTTTCTAGTTAATAGTTTAGCTAATGCGGGAGTGTTATATTCAGATAAATCTGTTTGATGCTGCATCAGCGGCGCATTCAAATTGCAGCCAATATCAGGGACAAGTTATAAATTATCAGTTCAGGGTACCAGCAGCAGGGGATAACTCTTTGGGTGTATAGTTATGGGTAGTATGGGTGTAAAAGCTCTGTTTCTTTTGGGTGTATTTTTGTTAATTGACAATTTACATATAGACACATATATAGATACATATAGAACAAAAGCTGTAAAAATTCACAGGTTATGGGCGATATATTTCAGTTGATGTTTTTTTTCATATTTTAGTACATGTAATTCATTCATTTTCAATACAGCACAGACAGTTGGGTGTATATTTTATTCAACCTCGGGTGTATTATTAGACTTGCATTGGGTGTAACAGTTTATAATTTACGTTTATATATGCCTTTATTTTTTCTTCATATTTTAGCACCTGTAATACAGCTTTTGAATACATCACAGGCAGTTTACCATCACAGATATTTTAACTATCGGAAAAAATATACATCGAATAGAAGTTGTTGATAAATGGCAAATATTTACATCATTTGTTCAATTTACAAACTACCCACCAGTTGGATTACCCAGTTTCTATATCAGCAGAATTAATCTGACAAAACGGACTCAATAATACAGAGGATGGCTTCGACAGCCTTATAGCACTACTCTCTCTAATTGCCCGATCTCTCTGTTTATTCATCTCACTGAATAGTATCCGGGAAGCATACTCCACTCTATAGTGGTCCACCTCCTCCTACAATTAAAAAGTATGTTATGTTTAAACAGAAATATTAATTCAGTAAAGTAATACAGAGTTATATAGTTCTAAAGACAGTTACCTGTGTCCAATTATCCCATTCATACTTCCCCTTTTTAATGTTTTCCGGCTCAATTAACTCAAGCCACTTCATTACATAGATAGCGCAGTCATAGCTGAAAACCAAGAAAATAAATTACAAATCTCATTTAGGAAAGTTTAATGTTCAGAGTCACAAATTTATACCTTGTTTTTTGGCCTGA
>NC_029780.3:89142172-89145582 GCF_000817695.3 Arachis duranensis
TCTCATCGCTTGGAGCTTTTTTGTGTAGCGGGTCAAGTATTTGACATTTCCGCTTTCTTGTGTTTATCAGCCATAACCACCAATGTCCCGAGTGGCAAACAGGAGCAAAAATCTGAAGGATTGCCACATTTCAACAGTGTGTTATTTTATTTGGCATATAAGTAAATAAGCGAACTAACAAATTTAGCAAACGAAAACTTACATATGGATGCGAACTTAATTTTTTTCTATCTATGAAGTGAATGAAACTCGGGTAGGCTTCCACCCTGAATTCCTTTTTCGTTTTTGGGGATATGAATTCCCCCTTTGGGTGATCCGAAAGTGCCATGCTCTGCAAGAATTGCGAAACAAGAAATGAAATACTGAAAATACACAACTTACACCCAATCTAAGCTAAAAAATACACCCAAATGAATGCATAAAATACACCCAAAGTTCGTAGAAGTAACACTTACCACAATATGGGGGGGAGACAGTATATTTGTTCCTGAAACCTCTTTTCATTTTTCTGGTTTAAGATGAGACAGATGGCAGATACAATCTAGAAATATATGCCGAAATCAATTTTAAATTAATAAACATTGCAGTTGACTTTGGTGTAAAAACATTAATGTTAGTCTAATATTACCTGAGATTCTATATCACTTTTTGCCTGGAGGGATGCAATGTGCATTCTTATCAAAATGTATTCTCCTTGGCCAATCAGAGTGCATATCTCCTCATACTCGTCAGTATCGCCTTTTGCATCTTCCTTCAGTCTCGTCCCCCAGATGTAGCACTTTTGTTTCATATCATCCGGAATTTGATTTATTCCCCCAGGAGTTTCAAATTTTGCAGAACTTTCTTCCCCAGTCTCCCTCTGAATTTGTGGACTTTCGTCTTTTCCCTTTGCCGCACTGCTTGCTAATTTTTGGACCAAACTGTCTAACTGTTCTAGCATAGTTGCAGTTTCTGGAGATTTTTCCCTTTCTGTCTCCTGCGTTGACGCCCCCTCCTGGCTTGAATCTGTCAATCCGAGGCTGAATGATGGCATCCTCGGATCTGTTTTAGGAACATAGCTTGCTGTCAGTGCCATCATCAACAGGGCAGCAGCGTCCTCTGCGTCTGGATGACTGCGTCATTATGTATAAGAATAAGAGTAAGAATAAGAATATACGGATGATAAGCAAAGATTGATTTTATTCTAATGAACTTACATTTTTGTTGGAGCTGGGGGAAGCTTGGGTGTTGTTTCTTGAAGTTGTTTGGGGGTTTCAGGAGTGCTGCACAGTTACACAAAATTAATCAGGAAGAATATACACCCAAACTATTAGCAAATATACAGCCAAACCCTAAATAAATATACACCCAATACTATTTTCTTACGTTTCTCTAGCCACTTCAATCTGTAGCATAGGGGTTGGTTCGAAATCTGCGTCAGTGGTTGTTTGTTGGGATGCCGGCACAAAAAACTGGATCGGGACTCTAAACAAGAATAAAAATGAAAGGTTAACAACATATTTGAAAATAATAAGGTTATAAGGTTGAAATATTCTTGGAAAACTCACATTGGAAGCGCTTCCGACGGCGTTTGTTCCCTAACAACCATCATATTCGAATGAGTCGGAGTCAACCTAAAATACACCCAAAGAAGATCAAAAAATACATCCGAACAATTCAAAAAGAAGACGGGCTTTGTTTTTTGAGAACTTACATACTTGCAGTTTTTGCTTTTTTTTGCTGCCTTTTTTCTTGAATAAAATAATAAAGGGCTTTTTTTCTAAAAAAAATATATACAGAAGTTATTAGAAGAACAAAAGTAACGGTTATTTGAAAGAGAAATTACATGCTCTGAGACGGCTGGTTTACACTACTCTGTTCTGTGCGTCCTTGAGAGGAAGGATCATCACTTCCCAAGTTCACAGCCGGTAGTCTAAACAGATTTCATGTTATTCAAACGAAATATACATCCAACTTAGTAAACAAGATACACCCAACTTGATCAATAAAATACACCCAAATTGTTTCACAGAATACATCCAAATGATGATAACAAGATTTTATTAAATAATAAAGCTTCTTACGTTTCAGAGGACACATAGCGACCTTCTGTCGATCGCAGGTCAGCTTGGTTCTCCCTGCGAAACAAGATACAATTATTAGCAAACAAAAGACACCAAAATCTCAAATACACAGCCCAGCAAGACATACCCCTCTGCAGCAGATTTATCAACGTTTTCCCTTAGCCATTCATCGAGTTCGTCACTTGATATTTCATATCTCTCACTACATTCATAAAATAAGACGTTAACAAAAATAATTACGATGATAGACCGTAGTATAGCTTACGAGGTACTGTACCCGTCAAAGTATTGATCTTCTTCAGGAGGTGAATCATCCACAACAACTTTTTTCTTTTTTTGTTGTGTTCTGGGTGGCAAAAAAAACAGTACCAATCAGAAATAAAAAATTAATTTTATCATAGAATTTTATCCAAAGAATTGCTTACTTTTTTGGAGTTGTTTTTGTTTCTTTCTTTTTCTTCTCCTTCTCCGCAGGCGATGATTCTTCGCTCCTATAAGTGAATAATAGACACTTCAATTAATACACGAAATCTTTATAACGAAGCCAAAAGAAAGGAGTATTAATTTCAGGACATTACTCATCACTTGGTTCAGATTCAGATTCTGTATCAGAATCTGACTCGTCTTGCCTTTGCTTTCTTTTTCTTGAGTCCATATCTCGCCTTCCTTTTTTTTGTTTTTTTTATTTCTTTTTTTTTTCTTTTTTTTCTTTTTTTCTCATTTTTTCTCTTGTCTCTGCCATCTTCACAATCCCCTGAAACATGAGATATTTTAGTTAGCACCATTCGGGTAAATAAAATACACCAACTTATTATGATTACTCACCAAAATTTCCTCTCTTTCTGCATTCATTCTTTCCACCAACTGCTCTTTAGTCCAGTTGGCAATCCATGGTTTTTGTGGTCTTTCAGCCCTGTTCTTGCCTTTGTTTTTTGAAAGATGAAAGTAGATTATCATCAGGGCGAAGAGGCAGCCATTGATTGCCTTCTTCTTCTTCTCTTGATAGTCTGTGATGCCCTTGACCATGAAGGTCAAAACATGCCCCCCCAGTTTCTCTCCGATATGCCGTCCATCTTAAAAATTGGGGCCAGGTGCACGGGCGATATTTTATTTATCGTCGTTGGCAAAAGGAACGCCATCTGTATGTAGAGGATGAATATCCTCTTGAACATCAGGCGTTCCTCTTCGTTGCCAACGCCGATTTCCATCATTTCATCGGTAAGACTTTTGAGGGTCTTACCCTGGAATCTTCTATAAATTATTTTGTCATCATCAGAAAGTTTCTTATACTCAACTTTCTCAGGAAATAGATCTCCTACAAAAAGGAAGACAACAAAGCATCCAAGT
>NC_029780.3:89146106-89157421 GCF_000817695.3 Arachis duranensis
GTAGAACGACGTAGAACTTAGAAGAACGACGTATAACTTAGAACAGTGTAACAAAGAAGCAAGAGTAATAGTAAACCCTAGAAGAACGACGTAGAAGAAAAGTAAAATATACAGTATTTTAATGGACTTACGTTGAGTATTCTTGGTTTGTTTTTTCTTCAGATTCTTCACAGAGAGTTTGATGGTGTTTTGATGCAGTTTTCGAACTACGATTTCTATATTTTGAAACTTGATTTTCGCTCAAAAATGGGAGGGTTTCGTTGTTTTGAAAGCGCCTTGAGAAATGGAAGAAGTGGAAGAAGTGGAAGAGTCTGCCATACGTAACCGTTCGAATGTTGAGCGCGTGATTTTGACGCGCCATGTTATCTCTCTTCATGCGCGTGATTTCTGTTTGGGCTGGGCCAACTTATTTGCTTGTAGGCTTGTATGTGTAGCAGGCCCATAAAAACAATACGTCCGTCTAAAGCTTATTTGTTTATTAAAGGAACCTTTTTTTGATGTAACTAGCTATATACTGCTATAATTGATTCATTTATTTCTTGTTTTAATAAACATTATTATTTTATTTTTTTCATTGACCAAAAAAATTTCACATCTTCAATTATATTGACATGCTTGTTTTTTACTGTGAGAAATCTGTAAACAAATTTGTATTTTTTAAACTTTATAATTAACAACTGACCAGGGAAGAACAAAAACAAGAAGCGACTTGTACCAACGAAATATCTTTTATCATAGAAGAAGAGTTCAAGGGGAAAAGAAGAGAGAGCATGTAGGACCATGTGTGTGCATATATTTCCTTCCATTAATTTCGTTTAGTTAGGTTGGGACCATACCTATTTGATTACTAATAAGTTATTTCCACATTCATATATTTTCCTCGATCTTATTGAGTTCAATGGCCTAACCAGAAAATAATAATACACATTCCATCATACACAATAGGAATTAATATACTAGGTAGCTATGATATCCGTTTATTTTAACTCCAATGATAATGTAACATCTTGTAGAGGACCAAAAACATTAGCAAAATTTTCATATATATAGCACATATCTAATTAAGGTGATTGCTCTCATAGCCTAATATTTTTGATAAAACTCATATTCTGTATATGTGAATTAATATAGCTCTCATATCCTAATATTTTTTATAAAACTCATATTCTGTATATGTGAATTAATATAATATAGATATGTGATATCATTAATCTCAATCAATTAATAATTAAATAATTTTAAAAATTTAAAATTTAATGTATTTTAAAAGTATATTAAATATTATTTGTATATACGTATATACTTTAATCATATATGATTAACTATGATTAAATAATTTTATTTATTAAAATTAATACAAAATTAAAATAAAAACCTTTTTCCTTTTCTATTAGCGTTCTCTTCCCAAAACATTGATTATTGTTTTTTGTTCTAAGTCAGACTCCTGAACATCCAACCTTTTAGATTTGAACCTCTCCCAACATCGCCATTCATCGCCGCCGTTCACCACCGCTCACCGATACTGCCAAATTCCTTCTATCTCTCACGCCTTTGTCTATCTCCATCTCCATCACCGTCTATGTCGTCTTTAGCCTCCGTAACTCCAATTACAGTGCTCCCTATTTCCGCCTCCAACACTAGTATCGCTGTCGTCTCTCACATCCTGAGCTTCCGTGATCCCTGTGTTCGCCGTCTCTGATCCACCAGCGTAGCCACGTTCTCCATCACCGTCTCTGACATCCACACCCGTGATATTAGGTTAGGTGTTCAGCTTCTGTTCAAACAATGAAAATATACACACAACCAATCATTTATTGTTTCTTCTGTAATTTGGAGTGATAATTAAAAAAGAATCCAAATAGCAATTTTAGGATTAAACAGTGAACTTATATTGGCTCAACAACTAAAAAGATAATTTCAATTAGGCGAGTGATTACTTCAAATTCCAGAGTAAATCATAACATATAGTGCAATTAATCTAAAAGATCAATCTTATATAGCAGATATACAGCTCAAAAAAAATTATTTATGGCAGCAAATTTGATCTATAAAGAAATCAACAAAATGAAACTCACGGTTTGAACATGCAAGCATCGAAACAAGTCCAGATAAAAAAAAAAGAAATTCATTGTTTGAATAGAGGGTGAACACCTAACCTAATGTCAGGGTGTGGACGTCAGAGACGGTGATGGAGAACGCGACAACGCTGGTGGATCAGAGGCGGCAAACACAGGGGTCACGGAGGCTCAGGACGTGAAAGACGGCGGCGATATTGCTGTTGGAGGCGAAAACAGGGGACGCTGTAATCGGAGTCACAGAGGCTAACGACGGCATAGACGGTGATGGAGATGGAGATAGACGAAGACGTGAGATATAGAAGGGATCTGGCGATAGTGGTGAGCGGAGGTGAATGACAGCGGTGAACAGTGATGGTGGGAGAGGTTTAGATCCGAAAGGTTGGGTGTTCAGGAATCTGACTTAGAACAAAAAACCCAGTGTTTTGGGAAGAGAACGCTGATGGAAAAAGGAAGAGATTTTTTATTTTAATTTTATATTAATTTTAATAAACAAAATTACTTAATCATAGTTAATCATATATGATTAAAGTATATATGTTTTTGTATTTGTATGCAAATAATATTTAACATACTTTTAAAATATATTAAATTTTAAGTTTTTAAAATTATTTAATTATTAATTAACTGAGATTAATGATGTTACATATCTATATTGTATTGATCTAAATATACATGGTATGAGAGCAATTACCTCTAATCAATTAAGCTTCTTGTTATACACGGTAGACAATATCCCCTGGAAAAAGGGGAAGTTCTTTTTACTAGCTTCTTGTTAATTATATGTGGTAGACAATATCCCCTAGTTTTGACACCAAAAAACTAACATCTTTCATGTGCCATATATATAGTTATAAAATTGGAATAGATCGTGATAAAGTAAGGATAACTAACATCAGAATAGATTTGTTAGAATTAGGATACGATTTGTTCAGATTTAATTTTAGTTTTTTATTTTATCACTATTCCGTAAGTTAACTTTTATCTATTTTGTTATCTAATTAATAAATTATTCCTGTAACTAGTTTTTGGCAATCATATATTTGGTATGTGTAACATGAAGCTTACAAAGTAAGAGAAAGTTTTGTTATTCCTCTTTGGATCTCCAATCAACAGATAGAAATGAGAAGGAGATACGACTCTTCTTGGACATATTGACCAAGAACAAGATTTATATATAATCTTCTCTTTCCAAAAGCATGGTGATTCTTTTCATCTTTTGTCAGCCACTCACGGATTCGGTATCCGCTTTGATATTAGAAAAGATTATCGGACAAAAATTTTTTACATAAATTATTAAGGGTTTAACTAATAACACGTGGTTTCAGAATATATGTTAAAGGTTATCAATTAATTTCTTTTTATAAAAAAGCATACAAAATTTTAAGTTTTATGTATTTGTTATGTAATTATTAAAGCAAAAAAATTTAAAAAATTTTACTAATAATAACTTTAATGTGTTTTTAAAAACACATGATAGTTGAATATAATTATTAATAATTAATTCGATATATTTGTCACATTAATAAAAGTGGTTACTTAATCATCAAAATCAACTATTTACTAGGTATTTCTCGCCAAATAAAAAGGTAACAAATATTTTCAATAATAAATATTTAAATAATCATATTACGTGTATATAAAAATTTAACTCTCAATTAGTCATTGATATAAGACTAAATATTTGAAATATATATTTAGGTTTATAAAAAAGTTTGATTATAGTATTCTAAAATAGTTTGCTTTTGTTTTTCCAAAGAAAATGAAATTTCATTAATAGAAATAAAAGAAGTCAGCATCCACATTATAAGAATTGAAATAAGCAAAAGGAGATCTCCCAAAAGGCCATCTGAATAGACCAAAATTTGACATCAAAAGGAGAAAGTAAAACATTGGTAAGAAAAACTAAAGGGGAGAGTAACGGGGAAAATCTCGCATTTCTCGGACTAGCTTCGTCGCCGAAGCTACTATTTTCGCTGGACTGCGGTGTATGCCCTCATAGAACCAGCTATTTTGTTCCTTTCAGATCAACTAAAGGGTTACAGCAATCTGTTGCAGCAGCGATTCACCTCTTGTTCTACCGTGTGCTCGGACTACCGCCAACCACCATGAGCTGAGTTCAATAACCTCTGAGCTAGGTAAGCACCAGTTGAGTTGAGATTGTCCCCAAATTTCTTGTGTTTCTCTGCATCTAACCAATCAATGAAGTTGGGTTTCCTCTGTTTCATGACAGAAAGGGCATATTCCACTAGTGGACGGGAATCGGTGATGGAAAAGAGAGAAGATTGGTAGACGTTCATGGCAAGCTTTCTAGAGAAAGATTTGGATTTTACGGGGGACTGGGAGCTTCCACAGGGACGTCCCAATGTTCTTCAGAGGTAGAGTTGGAGGGCAAAGCTCCAGGGGCTCGTGGAAAAAGTTGTAAGCAATCTGGTATCCTGCAGCAACACTGTAAGTGTTTGATCTGTGCAAAGCCCATTTAATTTTATCACTATCTCCTTCAATTAGAACTGATAAAATTTTGCTACTAATGTCTTCGGTAAAAAACTTGTTGAATCATATTTGTGTTCCACTGGCCTTTTAAAGTAATTAGATCTTTAACCTATAAAATTGTTGGATCTGTAGTTTGATGAGCTGATTGTGGAGGGACAGAGAAAGGATAAGGAGGTGGAAGCCACGGGTCTTCAAAAATTCTGATTTCTGAGCTTGTGCCAACACTCCAAGAGAGCCCCTTCTCAACCACTTTGCGCCCCTCTAGCAAGCTGCGCCACCCCATGAAGGTGTGTTTTCAATCTCGGCTTTTAACGCAATGCAATATCGATAATACTTTCCTTTTAAAATTCTAGATAGGAGTGAACTTGGTTGTGTTGTTATTCGCCAAAATTGCTTCCCCAGTAAGGCTAGATTCTGCACCCTGAGGTCCTTGATCCCAGGTCCCCCTTCCTTCTTAGGTCTTGTCATAGTATTCCAGTTGATCTACACCATTTTTCTCTCTGTACCTCGCTGTCCCCGCCAGTATTGAGAGAGCATGCTATGAATTTCTGAGACGAGTGTGTCTGGGAGCTTGAAACAGGACAGTGTATATATAGGGACTGCTTCTCCTACTGCCTTGAGTAGTGTATGTCAACCTCCTGCTGACAGTAGCTCTCTTTTCCAGCCTAGAATACGCTTCCTGATCTTATCCTTAATAAGGCTGAAGGTAGCTTTCTTAGATTTATTAACAATAGCAGGAAGACCCAAATATTTATCTGTAGCTGATAAACCACTATTTTATGGTTTATATTGTATTTAATTGAGTGGTTTTTATCAAATTCTTGCCCACTTATTAATATGATTTGTATGATTTTACAATTCCTTCCTAGTTTAGTTCTATGGTTGAAAACCTGCTTCCTAGAGATCTTTTAATTACGTATTTTAATTCTCCTTTATACCATTCGATGCCGTGATCCGTATGTTAAGTGTTTCATGCTTCATAGGGCATGAATGGCTTAGAGAATGGAGAGGAAGCTTGCAAAAATGGAAGGAACACAAGAAACTAAGGAGATGACCAGCGAACACCGACGCGGACGCATGGTCACGCGACCGCGCGAAATGGAGAAAATTGCAGTGACGCGTTTGCGTGCCTGACACGAACGCGTTAATTAGAGTCTGCACGAATGACGCATACGCGTGGCAAGAAAAAAACACTGAATGACGCGCACGTGTGGATGACGCGCACGCGTGACATGCGCGATCTGCAGAATTAAAAGAACACGTTGGGAGCAATTTTGGGCCGTGTTTTGACCCAGTTTTCGGCCCAGAAACACAAAATAAAGCCAGAGAACATGTAGAGACTCAATGAATACTAAGCATAAGCTGATAATTCACAATTTTAGGTTTAGATGTAGTTTTTAGAGAGAGAGAGGCTCTCTCCTCTCTCTTAAGTTTTAGGATTTAGGATTTCTTTTAGGATTAGGATTTCTACTTCTCAATTTCCAGGTTTAATATTCCTTTACTTTTCTTTATGTTTTTTTCTACTTTTATTTATTCTATTACTTTAGTTGATTACTTGATGTTGCCAATTTGGTTTATGGATTCTTATGTTCAATCTAACTTTCTATTTAATATAATTTGAGATATTTCAGATATATGATTTTAATTTAGCTTTTTACACTCTTAGCTTTGGTTGAGTAATTAGAGACTCTTGAGTTATCAAACTCAGCTCATGATTGAAAATTGAAATTCTTTGCTGATTGATTTGAATTTCCCTAACTCTAGTCTTTTCTTAATAATTGACTAGGACTTGAGGAATCAAATTGATTTATCCACTTAACATACCTTCACAGTTAGAGGTTGACCAAGTGGGAGAAAAAGCCAATTCTCATCACAATTGATAAGGATAACTAGGATAGGACTTCTAATTCTCATACCTTGCCAAGAGCTTTATTAGTTATTAATTTAATTTCTTGCAATTTACTTTTCTTGTTCAATATATTTAAAAACCCCAAAAAGATATTTTTTTCATAATCAATAATAAAATACACATCCCTACAATTCTTTGAGAAGACGACCTGAGGTTTAAATACTTTGGTTATAAATTTATTGGGTTTTGTTACTTATGACAACCAAAATTTTGTATGAAAGGATTTTCTATTGGTTTAGAAACTATACTTACAACGCGATTATATTCTTGTGAATTTCTTTACCGATAGAAATCAGTTCGTCAGTAGCCCTAATGTGGTTAATATTTAAAGCTGTTGTCCATTGATTTCTAAGTAAATCCGGAGTATTATGACTGAAGAAGAATGACGATTTGTTGAGATTCACTTTTTGTCCACTAAAGCCCTCATATGTATGTAAGAGTTCCAAAATATTTTCGCACGAGATCATAGAAGCCTTGCAATATAGGATCGAATCATTCGCAAAGAGTAGGTGGTTGACTCTGGTTAAGACTTACCAAATTTTTCATCAAACCTTGAAGTCTAAAAACCAGAATTTTAGAGATAATTTTATAGACCACCGTAGAGAGGCTAATAGGTCTCACCTGAGTCATGTTGCTAGTATATGAAACTTTAGGAATGAGACAAATATGGGTGTGATTTAAGCTTTTAAGAAGTTTTCCACCTGTATAGAAACTTCAAACTGCACGAAATAAGTCACTACTGATGTTGTCCCATTAACACTGGAAGAACTTGGATGTCATGCCATCTTCTCCCAAGGCACTTTGGGGATGCACACTGAAAGTAGCTCTCTTAACTTCTTCTATAGTAACCGGTCTTCACAACCTATAGTTCATGAAAGCTGTAACCTTAGGCTCAAAGTCAGTGAAATAAGGATCCGGTTCGGTTTGTGATGGCTTGCATCATCTACCCTTCTTTCTTGCATAAAGAAGACTATAAAGGAGTATAAATCTCATTTAATCAGTATAATTCATGCATTTTTTGATGAATATTATGGTACACTATTTTGAGATGAGTTGTGTTGATTTTCAGGTGAAAAAGGACATCAAAAATGGAAGAAGACAAACAAGAAGCTGGGCGTGTGAAACTGGCGTGCCACTTGAGAGCAAACGCCACAAAAATGCACTGGCGTAGCACACCAGGAGCTAAGCGTGGCACGCCAGTACTAAAATCCAGAAGGGAGATCCAAGCATGCAGGTGGGCGTGGCACGCCAGGGACTGGGCGTGGCACGCTAGCACAAAATTTCAGAAAGCAAAATGGAGAACACAAAAGGGGCGTGGCACGCCAGGTTGGACATGGCACGCCTGGCCCAACAACTACTATGGGCGTGCCACTTGGTGTCGAAGGCGTGGCATGCCAGCTCCAAAAAGTCACTTTGGCGTGCCACTTGAAGACCCAGGTGTGGCACGCCAAGCTTGAAGAGTGCACAAATACATGGGCGTGCCACTTGAGTAGTATGGCGTGGCACGCTGGTACAATGTTCCACTTGAAGACTGGGCGTGCCACTTGAAGTCGAAGGCGTGGCACGTCAATACCTCAACCTCACTTCAGTGTGCCACTTGAGCAACCAGGCGTGGCACGCCAATACACAAGACAACATGAGCAAGGATTGGGCGTGCCACTTGGTGTCGAAGGCGTGGCACGCCAATCTGAGCATGTCACTATGGCGTGCCACTTGAAGGCTGAGGTGACACGCCACTTACTGGAACGAGACAAGATCATGGGCATGGCACACCAACCTTTGGGCGTGGCACGCTGGTATAAATTTCTAGAAAAGATGGAAGAAGCAAATTACATGGGGCGTGCCACTTGGTATCGAAGGCATGGCACGCCATTCACTATTCTTCGCTAAGGCGTGCCACTTGAGCAACCAGGCGTAGCATGCCAGTGTCATTCAAAGGCCAAAGAAGCATTGGACCGTGCCACTTGAGATCGTGGCGTGGCACGCCAAGTAGAGGAACCATTCACTCACGAAGGGCGTGGCACGCCAGATCCTGGGCGTGCCACGCTAGTGCAACTTTCCAGAAGAGCTAGCCAATAACACAACAAGGGCGTGGCACACTAGACCCTAGGCGTGCCACGCTAGTTCAAGTTTTCAGAGGCAAAGGAAAGTGGAAAAAGCAAAAGGCGTGCCACTTGAGCTCGAAGGCGTCGCACGCCAACACAAGAATTCCACTATGGCGTGCCACTTGAGTTTGAAGGCGTGGCACGCCAAGGTTGACTAAGGGACGAGCGTGCCACTTGAAGGATTGAGCATGGCACGCCAAGCTATTTTGAATGGCACGTGACACGCCGGTGATGCGCCAGCCACACGCCAGCTAAGAAGTCACGCTTATTGAGTGTTTTCTTTCCCTCCAAAAATGTAATTTTCCCTTTTTCACTTTTGTAATTCTTTTATTTTCACTAGGAGTAGTATAAATACCCCCATGGAGTACTGAAGAGGGGTTAAGCAGTTAGTTCTAGATCCACTTTTATATTCCACCTTTGAGTACTTTTCAAGCTATGAGTAGCTAACTTCCCTCTCGTTGAGAGAGGGAGCTCTGTTGTACTTGATGGATTGATAATAGTGAAATTCTTATTCTCTTCATCTTCTCTTTGATTTGCTAGAAGGAATTTCGGTCTTAATGCTTAGTATTCAATTATCTTGGGAAAGAGATTGAATGCAACTGGGTTTCATGGGAACCTTGGGAAAGGAAACATGAAACCATGCTTGAAATCCCTTTTCACACTTGATTAGAATCTGGGTTTTGGTGATGGGATACGTGACATATAATCCCCCCTCTACCTGGCTCTACAAGGGTGTGTGGTATAATCGGGGACCAAGTATATCTCTCTTTGGTAGCGTTTGGTGGAGAGATAGATACTGAAAGACTGAGACTAAGAGATAGAGACTAAAATAAGTTTTAGTATTCTGTTTGGTGCCAAGTGAGAGACAAAAATTGAAACAAGAATAAAACTCTAATTTAATTTGCACAAAGGATAAAATTGGAATTAATTAATTAAAATGAGAGTATTTTAGGTATAAAATATTATTAAAGTTTTAGTCTCTGTTTCTAAAAATATCAGTCCCTTGTGTCCCTACATTTTTGAGGCACTGAAATACTGAAATTTTGGGGACAGAGACAGAAATTTTAGTACCAGTCTCTGAGCCAACAAACATGATACTGTGTCTCAGTCTCTCAGTCTCTGTCCTAGTACTGTAAAACAAACGCTACCTTCATGAGCAATTAGACCAAGGAATTGGCTATTGATCAAGATCGGAGAGATTGAGTTACCAAGGGATTAGGGCTCAATCAATCATGATTGCCAAGAGGTCAGTGAGTTGCATGATTGAAGAGGATCTAAGCTAGATTTGATCCAAAGAGACAACATCTCCCAATCTCAATGAATTTCCCCATTCTTATCTATCCATTTCTTTATTGCTTAATTTTACATTCAGCAATTCCCCATTTCCATTTACATTCAAGTCATTTATGATTCAGCATTTTACATTCAGCAATTCCTATTTCTGCACTTTATTGCTTTTCTTTTCATTCTAGTCATTTACATTTACGTCGTTTACAATTCTGCACTTCACAATCTTATTGATCCGCTTAACTAATTCATCAATGAATTAAAACTGCTTGGATTTGCCAATCTCTGTGGATACGATCCCACTCTACTGTGGGTTATTACTTGGCGAAAGGGGTAGTGAATTTTGGTCATCAAATTTTATGGCGCCGTTGCCGGGGATTGGCTTAAATTTGACAGTGATTAAATTGATTGGAGAGCTAGATTAAACAATCTAATTTCCCTGCTATTTTAATTTTCTTTTATTTAGCAGTTTTTTATTTTTTTCTCTTATTTTGAGCTCAATTTCCTTCTTCTTTGATTATCTATATTTCTACTCTTCTAACTGTTTGATCAATTGCACCACTCACACTAACAATCACTTAAACACAAGTAATTCATTCATCCACTTTATTTCTTACTTTTTGCCTTGATTGGTTGTATAACAGGTAGGAGAAGCGGAGCTTCAACTTCCTTTGATTCTGAACCTGAGAGGACCCTGGTATGCGAAATTGTGATCAATACTTTTCACAACTCAAATAATCCCCGGTGATGAAACCAAAAACTTGGTGTTCAATACCATGGCATAAACACAATTTCGCACAACTAACCAGCAAGTGTACTAGGTCGTCCAAGTAATAAACCTTACGCGAGTAAGGGTCGATCCCACAGAGATTGTTGGTATGAAGCAAGGTATGGTCACCTTGTAAATCTTAGTCAGGCAAACTCAAATGGATATGGGTGATATACGAATAAAACATAAAGATAAAGATAGAGATACTTATGCAATTCATTGGTGGGAATTTCAGATAAGCGTATGAAGATGCTTGTCCCTTCCGTCTCTTTGCTTTCCTACTGTCTTCATCCAATCCTTCTTACTCCTTTCCATGGCAAGATTAAGCAAGGGTTTCACTGTTGTCAGTGGCTACCTCCCATCCTCTCAGTAAAAATGTTCAACGCACCCTGTCACGGCACGGCTATCCATCCGTCGGTTCTCGATCAGGCCGGAATAGAATCCAATGATTCTTTTGCGTCTGTCACTAACGCCAAGCCCTCAGGAGTTTGAAGCTCGTCACAGTCATTCAATCATTGAATCCTACTCAGAATACCACAAACAAGGTTAGACCTTCCGGATTCTCTTGAATGCCGCCATCAGTTCTAGCCTATACCACGAAGACTCTGATCTCACGGAATGGCTGGCTCGGTTGTCAGGCGAGCGCTCGGTTGTCAGGCGATCAACCATGCATCGTG
>NC_029780.3:89157846-89160050 GCF_000817695.3 Arachis duranensis
TATCTTAGAACAAGAACAAGCGGAATTGAATGGAAGAACAATAGTAATTGCATTAATACTCGAGGTACAGCAGAGCTCCACACCTTAATCTATGGTGTGTAGAAACTCCACCGTTGAAAATACATAAGTGATAAGGTCTAGGCATGGCCGAATGGCCAGCCTCCCAAAGAGGGTTCAATCATCAAAACATGATCAAAAGCTCTATAATGATCCAAAGATCCAAAGATTCTCAATACAATAGTAAAAGGTCCTATATATAGAGAACTAGTAGCCTAGGATGTACAGAGATGAGTAAATGACATAAAAATCCACTTCCGGGCCCACTTGGTGTGTTCTTGGGCTGAGCATTGAAGCATTTTCGTGTAGAGACTCTTCTTGGAGTTAAACTCCAGCTTTTATGCCAGTTTGGGCGTTTAACTCCCATTTTGGTGCCAGTTCCGGCGTTTAACGCTGGGAATTCTGAGGGTGACATTGAACACCGGTTTGGGCCGTCAAATCTTGGGCAAAGTATGGACTATCATATATTGCTGAAAAGCTCAGGATGTCTACTTTCCAACGCCGTTGAGAGCGCGCCAATTGGGCTTCTGTAGCTCTAGAAAATCCGCTTCCAGTGCAGGGAGGTCAGAATCCAACAGCATCTGCAGTCCTTTTTAGTCTCTGAATCAGATTTTTGCTCAGGTCCCTCAATTTCAGCCAAAAAATACATGAAATCACAGAAAAACACACAAACTCATAGTAAAGTCCAGAAAAGTGAATTTTAACTAAAAACTAATAAAAATATACTAAAAACTAACTAGATCATACTAAAAACATACTAAAAACAATGCCAAAAAGCGTACAAATTATCCGCTCATCACAACACCAAACTTAAATTGTTGCTTGTCCTCAAGCAACTGAAAATCGAATAAGGTAAAAAGAAGAGAATATGCAATGAATTCCAAAAACATCTATGAAGATCAGTATTAATTAGATGAGCGGGGCTTTTAGCTTTTTGCCTCTGAACAGTTTTGGCATCTCACTCTATCCTTTGAAATTCAGAATGGTTGGCTTCTTTAGGAACTCAGAATCCAGATAGTGTTATTGATTCTCCTAGTTAAGTATGATGATTCTTGAACACAGCTACTTATTGAGTCTTGGCCGTGGCCCAAAGCACTATGTCTTCCAGTATTACCACCGGATACATACATGCCATAGACACATAATTGGGTGAACCTTTTCAGATTGTGACTTAGCTTTGCTAGAGTCCCCAATTAGAGGTGTCCAGGGTTCTTAAGCACACTCTTTTTGCCTTGGATCACAACTTTATTTCTTTCTTTCTTCTCTCTTTTTCTTTTTTTTCGTTTTCTTTTTCTTTCTTTTTTTTTTGAAATTTTATTTTTTTCATTGCTTTTTCTTGCTTCAAGAATCATTTTTATGATTTTTCAGATCCTCAGTAACATGTCTCCTTTTTCATCATTCTTTCAAGAGCCAACATTCATGAACCACAAATTCAAAAGACATATGCACTGTTTAAGCATACATTCAGAAAACAAAAGTGTTGCCACCACATCAACATAATTAAACTGTTATAAAATTCAAAATTCATGCAATTCTTTTCTTTTTCAATTAAGAACATTTTTTTTATTTAAGAGAGGTGATGGATTCATAGGACATTCATAACTTTAAGGCATAGACACTAAGACACTAATGATCACAAGACGCAAACATAGATAAACATAAGCAATAATTTTCGAAAAACAGAAAAATAAAGAACAAGGAAATTAAAGAACGGGTCCACCTTAGTGATGGCGGCTTGTTCTTCCTCTTGAAGATCCTATGTAGTGCTTGAGCTCCTCAATATCTCTTCCTTGTCTTTGTTGCTCCTCTCTCATGATTCTTTGATCTTCTCTTATTTCATGGAGGATGATGGAGTGTTCTTGGTGCTCCACCCTTAGTTGTCCCATGTTGGAACTCAATTCTCCTAGGGAGGTGTTTAGTTGCTCCCAATAGTTGTGTGGAGGAAAGTGCATCCCTTGAGGAATCTCAGGGATCTCATGATGAGTGGGATCTCTTGTGTGCTCCATCCTCTTCTTAGTGATGGGCTTGTCCTCATCAATAGGGATGTCTCCCTCTATGTCAACTCCAACTGAATAACAGAGGTGACAAATGAGATGAGGAAAGGCTAACCTTGCCAAGGTAGAGGACTTGTCCGCCACCTTATAAAG
>NC_029780.3:89160626-89161686 GCF_000817695.3 Arachis duranensis
TGGTCTTGATGCACCCTTGAGATGAATCTCTCCATCTCCCATGACTCGGAGGCGGAAGCTTTTGCCTTCCCTTTGCTCTTTCTAGAGGTTTCTCCGGCCTTGGATGCCATAAATGGTTATGGAAAAACAAAAAGCAATGCTTTTACCACACCAAACTTAAAAGGTTTGCTCGTCCTCGAGCAAAAGAAGAAAGAAGAGAGTAGAAGAAGAAGAAATGAGGAAGAAGGGAATGGCTTTGTGTTCGGCCAAAAAGGGGGAGAAGTGGTGTTTTGGTTGTGTGAAAATGAAGGAGTGAAGAAGGGTTTATATATGAGTGGGGGAGGGGTAGGGTTCGGTCAAGTGAGTGTGGGTTTGGGTGGGAAAGTGGTTTGAATTTGAATGGTGAGGTAGGTGGGGTATTATGAAGGATGGATGTGAGTGGTGAAGAGAAAGATGGGATTTGATAGGTGAAGGGTTTTTGGGGAAGAGGTGTTGAGTGGTGGGGTAGGTGGGGATCCTGTGGGGTCCACAGATCCTGAGGTGTCAAGGAAAAGTCATCCCTGCACCAAATGTCATGCAAAAATGCGTTTTGAGCCAATTCTGGCGTTAAACGCCGGGCTGGTGCCCTTTTCTGGCGTTGAACGCCAAGTGCTTGCCCTTTTCTGGCGTTTAACGCCAGTCTGGTGCCCCTTTCTGGCGTTAAACGCCCAGAATGGTGCCAGACTGGGCGTTAAACGCCCATCTGCTAGCCTTACTGGCGTTTAAATGCCAGCAGGTTCTTCCTCCAGGGTGTGCTGTTTTTCTTTCTGTTTTTCATTCTATTTTTGCTTTTTCCATTGATTTTGTGACTTCTCATGATCATCAACCTACAGAAAACATAAAATAACAAAAGAGAATAGATAAAATATAACATTGGGTTGCCTCCCAACAAGCGCTTCTTTAATGTCAGTAGCTTGACAGAGGGCTCTCATGGAGCCTCAAAAATGCTCAGAGCAATGTTGGAACCTCCCAACACCAAACTTAGAGTTTGAATGTGGGGGTTCAACACCACACTTAGAAGTTGGTTGTGGCCTCCCAACAC
>NC_029780.3:89165480-89167950 GCF_000817695.3 Arachis duranensis
ATGATGAGTGTCACGGATCATCACATTCATCAAGTTGAAGAACAAGTGATATCTTGGAACAAGAACAAGCGGAATTGAATAGAAGAACAATAGTAATTGCATGAATACTCGAGGTACAGCAGAGCTCCACACCTTAATCTATGGTGTGTAGAAACTCCACCGTTGAAAATACATAAGAACAAGGTCTAGGCATGGCCGTGAGGCCAGCCTCCCAAAGTGATCAAAAGATCTAAAGATCAAAAGATTCCAAAGATCCGAAGATTCCAAAGATCAGAAGATTTTAATACAATAGTAAAAAGGTCCTATATATAGAGAACTAGTAGCCTAGGGTTTACAGATATGAGTAAATGACATAAAAATCCACTTCCGGGCCTACTTGGTGTGTGCTTGGGCTGAGCATTGAAGCATTTTCGTGTAGAGACTCTTCTTGGAGTTAAACGCCAGCTTTTGTGCTAGTTTGGGCGTTTAACTCCTACTTTAGTGCCAGTTCCGGCGTTTAACGCTGGGAATTCTGAGGGTGACTTTGAATGCCAGTTTGGGCCATCAAATCTTGAACAAAGTATGAACTATCATATATTGCTGGAAAGCCCAGGATGTCTACTTTCCAACGCCGTTGAGAGCGCATCAATTGGGCTTCTGTAGCTCCAGAAAATCCACTTCGAGTACAGGGAGGTCAGAATCCAACAGCATCTGCAGTCCTTTTTAGGAATCAAAAGAAAATAAAAAGATTGATGCTTTTCCACTCTTATGAACACATTAAACACACAATGATGAAACCAATTTATTGAGATGCCAAAGAATTAAGTTTGGTGTCCCAAGGGACACCCATCAGTTGCAACCTAATTTGTTCTTGATGAGAAGGAATGTGAAGGGGTTATTTTATCATCACTAATAGGTTCAGTTTCAATTTCAGGAGAGCAGATGGTGCCCACATGGTAAACGACTCACAAAACAAGGAAGTCAAAGTGTACTTGCACTTTGGAACTCAACACATACAGAAGACACTGTGAGAAAAGAGTTGGCACCTCTTCCCATGCTAGGCGCCACTTCCCAAAGTGGGAAAACATTTTAATCTCTTTTATTTCGCACCTTCGAACCACATCATTCACCCATTATAAAAGCCTCACTCTCCCACTTCAACAACCCCTACACCACTCACCTTCGCTTCTCTTTTCATATTCTACTATCCCTTACTTTCTTCTTTTTCTTGATTGGGACAATCAATCCTAAGTTTGGTGTTGGAGCAAAACATTGTTTTGCCTTCTCTTTCTTTCAACTCCCCCCATTTTTTTCACACTCTCCCAACCTAATGGCACCACCAAAAAGCTCAACCTCAAAGAAAAGAAGAACCAAAGAACCAACCTCTGGATCCTCAAGCTCTTTTAATGACTACAAGTTCCTCTCCATATTCAACCAAAATCAATTTTATGGTTGGGTGAGTGAGAGGAAAATCATTCCAGAAGTTGGGTTTCAACTAGGGAGGAATGAACACATCAAAATCAATATTGAGATTGAACAGAGGGGTTGGTCACTTCTATGCAACCCACCAAGGAAAGTGGTAGAGAGCTTGGTGAGGAAGTTCTATGCTAACGCAGTACCTCAACCAGGGCAACAATATGGCCACATTAGCTATGTGAGAGGGAAATCCATTGACTACAGTCCCTCTGGCATAGAAAGAATGCTAATGGTGAAGAGGACAAGCTCTACTTGGAGCTTTGAAGAGAGAATAAAATAGCAAGACCTTGGGTTTGAGGGGATTCTGAGTGAAATCTGTGTGATGAATGTGCATTGGATCAATGACAAGGATGGGATACCCAACCAATTGAGGAGAAGATATTTGAGCCCCCAAGCTAGAGGGTGGCTAGAATTTGTGAGGAGGTCCCTGATCCGCACATCCAACACTTCAGAGGTGACCAAGGAGAGAGCTCTGCTTATCTACAACATCATGAAAGGAGAAAACATCAATGTGGGGGAGATGATCACTGATGAGCGGATATTTTATACGCTTTTTGGGGGTAATTTCATATAGATTTTAGTATGTTTTAATTAGTTTTTAGTAGAATATTATTGGTTTTTAAGCAAAAATCATATTTCTGGACTTTACTATGAGTTTGTGTGTTTTTCTGTGATTTCAGGAAATTTCTGGCTGAAATTGAGGGAGCTGAGCAAAAATCTGAGTTAGGCTGAAAAAGGACTGCTGATGCTGTTGGATCCTGACCTCCCTGCACTCGAAATGGATTTTTTGGAGCTACCGGAGTCCAATTGGCGCGCTCTCAACGGCGTTGGAAAGTAGACATCCAGGGCTTTCCAGCAATATATAATAGTGCATACTTTGCGCGATGATAGACGACGTAACTTGGCGTTGAACGCCAAGTACATGCTGCTGTCTGGAGTTAAACGCCAGAAAAACGTCATGATCCGGAGTTGAACGCCCAAAACACGTTATAACTTGGAGTTCAACTCCAAGAAA
>NC_029780.3:89168771-89170045 GCF_000817695.3 Arachis duranensis
GGGATTGTTGAGTTTGAACAATTGAAGGCTTATTTTATTTCTTAGATTAGGAATAATTTATTTTTGTTGTTATAGAGTCATTAAATTTTGATAGGATAGTCTCTTTTCAAAAATTTCTTTTCAAAAATATTATTTTTCTTAATTAGTTGTTAATTTTTCGTGAGTTTAGTGTCTTATTTTAAGTTTGGTGTTAATTGCGTATTTTATATTTTCTTTAAAATTTTCGTGTTAGTGTTCTTGGTTCTTCCTTGATCTTCAAGTGGTTCTTGTCCATTTTTCTTGATTGATCTTTAGTTTTTCTTGTTTTGTGTCTTTTCTTGTTTCTCTTGTGCTTTTTCAAACAGTAACTTTCAAAAATTTTTACTTATATCCATTTTTAAAATTAACTCTGAAGTTGCTGCCCATTTTGCTGGAGCTTTAGTAGTTCTTCTTCATAATTGGGTATCCTCTTTGGAATGTTTTTCAAAAATAATTTTTCTTTTATTGAATCTTGTGCCAAACTTTAAGTTTGGTGTTTTCTTGCTAAGTTTTCTTCAATTTTCGAAAATTTGTCTTGGTTTTCTAAAAATTTTAAGTTTGGTGTTCTTCCTTTTGTTCTTGGTGTTCTTGTGAATTTTCAAAGTGTTCTTGAGTTTTTCTTGTGTCTTGATCTTAAAATTTTTAAGTTTGGTGTTCCTTGGTGTTTTCCCTCCAAAAATTTTCGAAAATAAGGAGCATTAGATCTAAAAATTTTAAGTCTTGTGTCTTTTATGTGTTTTTCTCTTTCATCATAAAATTCAAAATTCAAAAAAATTTTATATTTTCTAACTAATTTTGAACTTCTTTTTTCAAAAATTTTATATAAAAATTCAAATTAGATTTCAATTTCAAAATATTTTTCAATTTCTTTTATTTGTTTCGTTTTTATTTTATAAAAATTAATTTTTTTTATAAAATAAACAATAGCAACATACATATCATCTCTTTTATTCCATTATGGAATTAAGTGGGAATGATCAGTCCAGGAGGACTCTGGGGTCATATGCTAACCCCACTACTGCTTCATATGGGAGTAGTATCTGTATACCCTCCATTGGAGTTAGTAGCTTTGAGCTGAATCCTCAGCTCATTATCATGGTGCAGCAAAACTGCCAGTATTCTGGTCTTCCACATGAAGAACCTACAGAATTTCTGGCACAATTTTTATAAATTGCTGACACAGTGCATGATAGGGAAGTAGATCAGGATGTCTACAGATTATTACTGTTTCCATTTGCTGTAAAAGATCAAGCTAA
>NC_029780.3:89170999-89171661 GCF_000817695.3 Arachis duranensis
AGAAGTGGGAAAACATTAAATACCTCACTTCAAAGCAGCAGGAAGCTGAGAAATGAACAAATGGCTACTTAAAATCCCTCTGAGGATAATCAGAGCCCAGAGAGGAATAATACTGGCGCTGAACGCCCAGCCTATGCTCATTCCTGGCGTTCAACGCCAGAAACAAGCATGGATCCGGCGTTGAATGCCCAAAGGGAGCATGGTTCTGGCGTTCAGACGCCAGTAACAAATGGGGAAATAGCGTCTAACGCCACTCCAGCTTCCACCCCTGGCATCCAAATGCCAGTAGGGGATCAGTCACATACAAGTGCTGATGACAACCCTTCTAAAAAGGCTTTCCAACCCACTTCTGTAGGTAATAAACCTGCAGCAACTAAGGTTGAGGAATACAAAGCCAAAATGCCGTATCCTCAAAAACTCCGCCAAGCGGAACAGGATAAGCAATTTGCCCGCTTTGCAGACTATCTTAGGACTCTTGAAATAAAGATTCCGTTTGCAGAAGAACTTGAGCAAATACCCTCTTATGCTAAGTTCATGAAAGAGATCTTAAGTCATAAGAAGGATTGGAGGGAAACTGAAAAAGTTTACCTCACTGAAGAATGCAGTGCAGTCATTCTGAAAAGCTTACCTGAGAAGCTTAAAGATCCTGGGAGCTTTATGAT
>NC_029780.3:89174711-89176791 GCF_000817695.3 Arachis duranensis
ATTACAAGTGTATCACCATATGGATACGTAGAGCTTCAGGATAATGACTCTAACAAAAAGTTCATTGTTAATGGACAAAGAGTTAAGCATTATCTTGAAGGTAATTTTGAGCAAGAATGCTCAAAACTGAGACTTGATTAGAGCTCAGTGGTAGTCCAGCTAAAGACAATAAAGAAGCGCTTGCTGGGAGGCAACCCAACTATTTACAAAGTTTATTTACTAATTAAATAAATTTCCTTTTTTTACAGGTATGAGTCCAAGTATCTTCAAAGGGTAAAAATAACAATTGATTGAATTCACAGAGTTACAGGGAAATTTGGAAGCTCACTGGCGTGAAAAAGCCAGTAAGAAACATTTTGGGCGTTGAACGCCCAAAAGAAGCACCCACTGGGCGTTCAACGACAGTAAGGGTAGCCATCTGGGCGTTAAACGCCAGAAAGGAGCATCTTCTGGGCGTTGAACGCCAGAAAGAAGCACCTTTTGGGCGTTTAACGCCAGATTGACAGCATCCTGGGCGTTCAAAAAAATGCCCAGTGACAAAGGACTTCCTGGCGTTCAATGCCAGAAAGAAGCATCAGCTGGGCGTTGAACGCCCAGGAGAAGCAACAATTGGGCGTTAAACGCCCAAAACATGCACCAGTTGGGCGTTTAACGCCAGGATGGTGGGGAGGAGGTAAAATTCACTTTTCTTTACAATTTTTCTAAATTTTTATGTTTCAATTCACGATTTCTTGCATACACGTGTTTCAAAATGTCATCCTTCAAAAATCAAATTAGTTTTCTAAGAACCCTAATTTCTAAAATCCCTTTTTCAAAAATATCAAATATATCTTAATCCATACAGCCAAATTGTTTTCCAATCCAATCCAACTCTTTTAAGTTTGTTTTCAAAACTCAATTATCTTTTTAAAATCTTTTTAAAATCTTTTTCAACTTATCATATCTTTTGATTTCGAAATTGCCTTTCCCTCTATTCCTCTTCTATCCTTTATTTTGCTTGAGGACAAGTAAACCTCTAAGTTTGGTGTGATTTGCCATGATCACTGAGCTAAAACTCATCAAGATCATGGCACCTAAGGGAACAGGAAGAGCAAGGATGTGACTTGAAGGAACTGAAGCGTCAAAAATTATATCTTGAAGGACCAAGCACCCCACAGACTAGAGGAACATCCACTTCCCAAAATAAAGGTCGTTGAGTTCTAATCTTTGCCTTAACTCTGTGATAACTGTTCTTATTAGAAATTTACCTTAGAAGTTATATATTAGTAGTAGTAATTAGTATCTCTACTTTGGAGCAGTAGTAATTAGCATATCTATTTTGATTTTATTTTCAATTAAGTTACAATTTATTTTTCTCATCATCATCAAACATGAATAAAATAGTAGATTTTTTTTAAAGAGGCAATTTAATCTTTTCGAGTTCTTAATAAGGAAAATTCTAATTATTTATATGTGGTGGCAATACTTTTTGTCTTCTGAATGAATGCTTGAACAGTGCATATTTTTGATATTGAATTTTATGAATGTTAAAATTGTTGGCTCCTGAAAGAATGATGAACAAGAGAAATGTTATTGATGATCTGAAAAATCATGAAATTGATTCTTGAAGCAAGAAAAAGCAGTGAAAAAAAAAATTTCTTGCGGAAAAAAAAAGTAAGAAAGAAAAAGCAAGAAGAAAAAGCCAAACAGCCCTTAAAACCAAAAGGCAAGGGTAAAAAGGATCCAAGGCTTTGAGCATCAATGGATAGGAGGGCCCAAGGAAATAAATCCAGGCCTAAGCGGCTAAATCAAGCTGTCCCTAACCATGTGCTTGTGGCATGCAAGTCCAAGTGAAAAGCTTGAGACTGAGTGGTTAAAGTCGTGATCTAAAGCAAAAGAGTGTGCTCAAGAGCTCTGGACACCTCTAACTGGGGACTCTAGCAAAGCTGAGTCACAATCTGAAAAGGTTCACCCAATTATGTGTCTGTGGCATTTATGTATCCGGTGGTAATACTGGAAAACAAAGTGCTTAGGGCCACGGCCAAGACTCATAAAGTAGCTGTGTTCAAGAATCAACATACTAAACTAGGAGAATCAATAA
>NC_029780.3:89177279-89178808 GCF_000817695.3 Arachis duranensis
TAATTAATGAGAAGGTGATGATCTGTGACACTCATCACCTTCCTCAATCCATGAACGTGTGCCTGACAACCACCTCCGTTCTACATCAGATTGAATGAGTATCTCTTAGATTCCTTAATCAGAATCTTCGTGGTATAAGCTGGATTGATGGCGGCATTCATGAGGATCCGGAAAGTCTAAACCTTGTCTGTGGTATTCCGAGTAGGATTCTGGGATTGAATGGCTGTGACGAGCTTCAAACTCCTGAAGGCTGGGCGTTAGTGACAGACGCAAAAGAATCAATGGATTCTATTCCAACCTGATTGAGAACCGACAGATGATTAGCCGTGCTGTGACAGAGCATAGGAACGTTTTCACTGAGAGGATGGGAAGTAGCCATTGACAACGGTGACACCCTACATAGAGCTTGCCATGGAAGGAACAATGCGTGTGGGAAGAGGACTTCAAGGAAAAGTAGAAATTCAAAGGACAAAGCATCTCCAAAACTCCAACATATTTCTCATTACTGCACACCAAGTATCGATTTGATTCTCTTTTATTTTTCCAATAATTTTAAATACTTTGACTTCTTACAATTAAATCCAAATAATCTTATTGGCATCCTGACTAAGATTCATAAAATAAACATTGATTGCTTCAAACCGATAATCTCCGTGGGATCGACCCTTACTCACGTAAGGTATTACTTGGACGACCCAGTGCACTTGCTGGTTAGTTCTGCGGATTACAAATTCGTGCACCAATCACCAAAAACATCAACAAAGTGCTGAAAAGCACCAGTGACAACACAAGGTTGGCATTCCCCAGTATTATACAAAGGCTTTGTGATGAAGCTGGAGTTGAAAAGATTATTGATGAGGTGCTTGTGAAGCAAGACAAGTTCATAACTGCCAAGAAGATGGCCAAAGTTGTGGCTGTCCATCCACTCAACAGGGCTAGAGAACAAAGAGCTCATGCTCATGAACCACAACAACAAGAAGAAGAAGGAGAAGCAGAAGAGCTGATGAGCGGATAATTTATACGCTTTTTGGCATTATTTTTAGGTAGTTTTTAGTAAGTTCAAGCTACTTTTAGGGATGTTTTCATTTGTTTTTATGTTAAATTCACATTTCTGGACTTTACTATGATTTTGTGTGTTTTTCTGTGATTTCAGGTAATTTCTGGCTGAAATTGAGGGAATTGAGCAAAACTCTGATAGGAGGCTGACAAAGGACTGTTGATGCTGTTGGAATCTGACCTCGCTGCACTCGAAATGAATTGTCTTGAGCTACAGAACTCCAACTGGCGCGCTCTCAATGACGTTGGAAAGTAGACATCCAGAGATTTCCAGAAATATATAATAGTCCATACTTTATTCGGGAATTGATGACGTAAACGGGCGCTCAACACCAGTTCCATGTTGCTGTCTGGAGTAAAACGCCAGAAACACGTCACGACCCGGAGTTGAGCGCCCAAAACACGTTACAACTTGGCGTTCAACTCCAAAAGAAGCCTCAGCTCGTGGATAGATCAAGCTCAGCCCAAACACA
>NC_029780.3:89178988-89179374 GCF_000817695.3 Arachis duranensis
CTCGGCCATGCCTGGACCTTTCACTTATATATTTTCAACGGTGGAGTTTCTCACACCATAGATTAAGGGTGTGGAGCTCTGCTGTACCTCAAGTTTTAATACAATTACTACTGTTTCTATTCAATTCTCTTTATTCCTATTCTAAGATATTCGTTGCACTTCAACTTAATGAATGTGATGATCCGTGACACTTATCATCATTCTCACCTATGAACGCGCGTGACTGACAACCACTTCCGTTCTACCTTAGGTCGGGCGCATATCTCTTGGTTTCCTTAAACAGAATCTTTGTGGTATAAGCTAGATTGATGGCGGCATTCATGAGAATCCGGAAATTCTAAACCTTGTCTGTGGTATTCCGAGTAGGATTCTGGGATTGAATGACT
>NC_029780.3:89179535-89182546 GCF_000817695.3 Arachis duranensis
CACTGAGAGGATGGGATGTAGCCATTGACAATGGTGATGCCCTACATACAGCTTGCCATGGAAAGGAGTAAGAAGGAATGAAGGAAGAAGTAGGAAAGTAGAAAAAGAAAGGGCAGAGTATCTCCATACGCTTATCTGAAATTCCCACCATTAATTTACATAAGTATTTCTATCCTATGTTATTTATCTTTATTTCCTGCTTATTATTTATTATTATTCGAAAATCCATAATCAATTATAATTCGCCTGACTGAGATTTACAAGATGACCATAGCTTGCTTCATACCAACAATCTCTGTGGGATCGACCCTTACTCACGTAAGGTTAATTACTTGGACGACCCAGTACACTTGCTGGTTAGTTGAACGGAGTTGTGTCCACACATAGCAAAGAGCCATTATAATAAATTTCATACAAGTACAAAGAGTACGAATCACAATTTTGTCCACCAAGTTTTTGGCGCCGTTGCCGGGGATTGTTGAGTTTGAACAACTGACGGTTCATCTTGTTGCTCAGATTAGGTAATTTTCTTTTCAAAATTTTTCTTTTCTTTTTCGTTTTTACAAACTTTATTTTTGAAAAAAATTAATAAAAATTAAAAAAATCATAAAATCATAAAAATAAAAAATATTTTGTTTTTCTTGTTCAAGTCTTGAGTCAACTTGTAAGTTTGGTGTCAATTGCATGCTTTAAATTTTTTTTTTTGTATTTTTCAAAAATTCATGCATTCATGGTGTTCTTCATGATCTTCAAGTTGTTCTTGACAAGTCTCCTTGTTTGATCTTGATGTTTTCTTGTTTTGTGTTGTTTGTTGTTTTTCATATGCATTTTTCGTTTGTTAGAGTCCATGCATTAAAGATTTCTAAATTTGGTGTCCTGCATGTTTTCTTTGCATCAAAAATTTTTTCAAAAATATGTTCTTGATGTTCATCATGATCTTCAAAGTGTTCTTGGTGTTCATCTTGATATTCATAATGTTCTTGCATGCATCATGTGTTTTGATCCAAAATTTTCATGTTTTGGGTCATTTTTATGTTTTTCTCTCTCATCATTAAAAATTCAAAAAAAATATCTTTTTCTTATTTCTCTCCAAATTTTCGAAATTTTTGGTTGACTTGGTCAAAAATTTTTAAAATTAGTTGTTTCTTACAAATCAAGTCAAATTTTCAATTTTCAAAATCTTATCTTTTTAAAATCTTTTTCAAAAATCATATCTTTTTCATTTTTTTAGTTTCAAAAAAAATTCAAAAATATTTTTCAAAATATTTTCAAAATATTTTTCTTATCTTTATATCATGTTTTTGAAATTACACTAACAATTAATGTGATTGATTCAAAAATTTGAAGTTTGTTACTTTCTTGTTAAGAAATGTTCAATCTTTAAAATTTTAGAATCCTATCTTTTAGTTTCTTATTAGTTAAGTAATTAATTTTAAAAAAAATAATTTGATTTAAAAATATCTTATCTAACTTCTTATCTTCTTATCTTTTCAAATTTAATTTTAATATCTTTTTCAACTAACTATTTGACTTTTTGTTTGTTTCTTATCTTTTTTAAAACAAAGTAACTACCTATTCCTCTCTAATTTTCGAAAATACCTCTTTCTTTTTCAAAAATTCTTTTAAATTTTAATTTTAATCATATCTTATTTTTAATTTTCGAAAATCACTAACCACTTTTTCAAAATTATTTTCGAAATTCTATCTCTCTTCTCCTTATATTTATTTATTTATTCACTAACACTTCTCTTCATCTCTCTTCATCTCAGATCACCACCTCTATTCTTACCCATTCTTCTTCACTCTTCTTCCCTTTCTTCTTCTACTAACAATAAGGATCCTCTTTACTGTGACATAGAGGATTCCTCTTTCTTTTCTTATTCTCTTCTTCCCTATATGAGCAGGAACAAGGAAAAAGGCACTCTTGTTAAAGCTGATCCAGAACCTGAAAGGACTCTGAAGAGGAAACTAAGAGAAGCTAAACTACAACAATCCAGAGGCAACCTTTATGAAATTTTCGAACAAGAGAAGGAGATGGCAGCCAAACCCAACAACAATAATGCAAGGAGAATGCTTGGTGACTTCACAAAACCAACGCCCAAATTTGATGGAAGAAGCATCTCCATTCCTGCCATTGGAGCCAACAATTTTGAGCTTAAGCCTCAACTAGTTGCTTTAATGCAATAGAACTGCAAGTTTTATGGACTTCCATCTGAAGATTCTTACCAGTTTTTAACTGAGTTCTTGCAGATTTGTGAGACTATTAAGACAAATGGAGTAGATCCTGAAGTCTACATGCTCATGCTTTTCCCTTTTGCTGTAAGAGACAGAGCTAGAACATGGGTGGACTCACAACCTAAAGATAGCCTGGACTCCTGGGATAAGCTGGTCACGGCCTTCTTGGATAAATTCTTTCCTCCTCAAAAGCTGAGCAAGCTTAGATTGGATGTTTAGACCTTCAAGCAAAAAGATGGTGAATCCCTCTATGAAGCTTGGGAAAGATACAAGCAGCTGACCAAAAGGTGTCCATCTGACATGTTTTCAGAATGGACCATATTAGATATATTCTCTTATGGTCTATCTGAATTTTCGAAAATGTCATTGGACCATTCTGCAGGTAGATCCATTCACCTAAAGGAAACACCTACAAAAGCTCAAGAACTTATTGACATGGTTGCAAATAACCAATTCATGTACACTTCTGAGAGGAATTCCGTGAATAATGGGACGCCTCAGAGGAAGGGAGTTCTTGAAATTGATACTCTGAATGCCATATTGGCTCAGAACAAAGTGTTGACTCAGCAAGTCAACATGATCTCTCAAAATCTGAATGGATGGCAACATGCATCAACAGTACTAGAGAGGCAGCTTCTGAAGAAGCTTATGATCCTGAAAACCCTGCAATGGCAGAGGTTAATTACATGGGTGAACCTTATGGAAACACCTATAACTCATCATGGAGAAATCATCCAAATTTCTCATGGAAGGATCAACAAAAGCCTCAACAAGGC
>NC_029780.3:89182569-89184550 GCF_000817695.3 Arachis duranensis
TGGAGGCACAAGTGGGCTAGCTGAGTAAGAAAGTCATTGAAACTCCTCCCAGTATTCTCCCAAGCAATACAGAAGAGAATCCAAAAAGAGAGTACAAGGCCATTGATATTATCAAAATGGTTGAATCCAAAGAGGAAGGGGAGGACGTGAATCCCAATGAGAAAGACCTCATGGGACGTCCCCCAGACAGGAAGGAGTTCCCTATTGAGGACCTAAAGGAATCTGAGGCTCATATAGAGACCGTAGAGATTCCACTAAATCTCCTTCTGCCATTCATGAGCTCTGAAGACTATTCCTCCTCAGAAGAGGATGAAGATGTAACTAGAGAGCAAGTTGCTCAATATCTAGGAGCTATCATGAAGCTGAATGCCAAGTTGTTTGGTAATGAGACTTGGGAAGGTGAATCCCCCTTGCTCATTAGTGAACCAGATACATGGATTCAGAAAACTTTACCTCAAAAGAGACAAGACCCTGGTAAATTCTTAATACCCTGTACTATAGGCACCATGACCTTTAACAAGGCTCTATGTGACCTGGGGTCAGGCATAAATCTTATGCCACTCACTATAATGGAGAAACTAGGGATCATTGAGGTACAGCCTGCCTTATTCTCATTACAATTGGCAGACAAGTCAGTAAGACAACCTTATGGATTAGTAGAGGACGTGTTAGTAAAGGTTGAAGGCCTTTACATCCCTGCTGATTTCATAATCTTAGACATCAGGAAGGAAGAAGATGAATGCATCATCCTTTGAAGACCCTTCCTAGCCACAGCAGAAGCTGTGATTGATGTTAGCAGAGGAGAATTAGTCCTTCAATTGAATGGGGACTACCTTGTGTTTAAAGCTCAAGGACCTTCCTCTGCAACCATGGAGAGGAAGCATGAAAAGCTTCTCTCAGTACAGAGTCAAGAAGAGCCCCCACAGTCAAACTCTAAGTTTGGTGTTGGGAGGCCACAACCAAACTCTAAGTTTGGTGTTGAATCCCCACAACCAAACTCAAAGTTTGGTGTTGGGATTATACAACATTGACCTGATCACCTTTGTGGCTCCATGAGAGGCCACTGTCAAGCTAGTGACAGTAAAAGAGCGCTTGTTGGGAGGCAACCCAATTTTTATTTATCTAATCTTAATTTTATTTTATTATTATTTTGTGTTTTATTAGGTTCATGATCATGTGGAGTCACGAAAAAAAGACTAAAATTAAAAACAGAAATCAAAAACAGCAGAAGAAAATCACACCCTGGAGGAAGGACTTACTGGCATTTAAACGCCAGTAAGGTGTATCTGGCTGGCGTTCAACGCCATAATAGAGCATGTTTCTGGCACTGAACGCCAGAAACAAGCAACATCCTGGCGTTTGAACGCCAGGAATGTGCCTTGAGGAAAGCTGGCACTAAACGCCAGTAACAAGCATGGAACTGGCGTTCAACGCCAGAAACATGCGGCACATGGGCGTTGAACGCCCAGAGTGTGCATCACTTCGGTGTTTAAACGCCAGAATGGTGTGCAAAGGCATTTTACATGCCTAATTGGTGCAGGGATGTAAATCCTTGACACCTCAGGATCTGTGGACCCCACAGGATCATCTCAGGATCTGTGGACCCCATAGGATCCCCACCTAACATATTCTCCCCTCTTCTCAACATTCATTCTCTCTTTCCAATAAACACACTTCCCAACAACTTCAATCTCTCTTCCCAATTACCCCCTTCACCACTCATATCCATCCATTCTTCCCCATAAACCCCACCCACCTTCAAAATTCAAAAATCTTTCCCACCCAAACCCACCCTAAATGACCGAAACTACACCCACTCCCCTCCCTATATATACCCTTCCATTCTACTTCATTTTCACACAACACAAACCCCCTCTTCTACACCTTAGCCGAAACCCATTCCCTCACTCTCCTCCATATTTTCTTCTTCTTCTTCTTCTTCTCTTCTTTCTTCTCTTGCTCGAGGGCGAGCAATATTTTA
>NC_029780.3:89184992-89185456 GCF_000817695.3 Arachis duranensis
AGAGAAATACTTAGATTTTAGTCCGGAAAATGTGAGGTTGGCATTCCACTTGCTCATGATGCAAGTAGATGAATGCTCCTACACTAGAAGGGTCAACTTTAATCAAAGGTTGGACCAAGTCCTTATGGACATATGTGTGGAAGGAGCTCAATGGAAAAGAGACTCCAAAGGCAAGCTAGTTCAACTGAGAAGACTGGACCTCAAGCATATAGCTAGAGGATGGTTGGAATTCATTCAACGCTCCATCATTCCCACTAGCAACCGATCTGAAGTTCTGTGGATCGGGCCATCATGGTTCATAGCATCATGATTGGAGAGGAAGTAGAAGTTCATGAAGTCATCTCCCATGAAATCTACAAAATAGCCGAAAAGTCCTCCAACACGGCAAGGCTAGCTTTTCCTCACCTTATTTTCCATCTATGTTACTCAGCTGGAGTTATCATAGAAGGAGACATCCTCATTGA
>NC_029780.3:89185505-89214579 GCF_000817695.3 Arachis duranensis
TAAGAGAAGATCAAAGAGCAATGAGGGAGGAGCAACAAAGGCAAGGAAGGGACATAGAAGAGCTTAAGGACATTGTTGGTCCTTCAAGAAGAAGACGCCACTAAGGTGGATTCATTCCTTGTTCTTATTTCTTTCTGCTTTTCGGTTTTTATGTTATGTTCATTTATGTTTTGTGTCTCTACTTCATGACCATTAGTGTTTAGTAACTATGTCTTAAAGTTATGAATAATTCCATTAATCCTTCTCCTCTCTTAAATGAAAAATGTTTTAATTCAAAAGAACAAGAAGTACATGAATTTCAAATTTATGCTTGAATTTAGTTTAATTATATTGATGTGGTGACAATACTTTTTGTTTTCTGAATGAATGCTTAAATAGTGCATATTTTTGATCTTGTTGTTTATGAATGTTAAAACTATTGGCTCTTGAAAGAATGATGAACAAAGAGAAATTTTATTGATAATCTGAAAAATCATAAAATTGGTTCTTGAAGCAAGAAAAAGCAGTGAAAAATCAAAGGCTTGCAAAAAAAAAAGCAAGCAGAAAAAGCCAATAGCCCTTAAAACCAAAAGGCAAGGATAAAAAGGATCCAAGGCTTTGAGCATCAATGGATAGGAGGGCCCAAGGAAATAAAATCCAGGCCTAAGCGGCTAAACCAAGCTATCCCTAACCATGTGCTTGTGTCATGAAGGTCCAAGTGAAAAGCTTGAGACTGAGTGGTTAAAGTCGTGATCCAAAACAAAAAGAGTGTGCTTAAGAGCTCTGGACACCTCTAACTGGGGACTCTAGCAAAGCTGAGCTACAATCTGAAAAGGTTCACCCAGTCATGTGTCTGTGGCATTTATGTATCCGGTGGTAATACTGGAAAACAAAGTGCTTAGGGCCACAGCCAAGACTCATAAGTAGATGTGTTCAAGAATCAACATACTTAACTAGGAAAGTCAATAACACCATCTGAAATTCTAAGTTCCTAGAGAAGCCAATCATTCTAAACTTCAAAGGAAAAAGTGAGATGCGAAAACTGTTCAGAAGCAAAAAGCTACAATCCCGCTCATCTAATTATAATTAATATTCATTGATATTCTGGAATTTATAGTATATTCTCTTCTTTTTATCCTATTTGATTTTCAGTTGCTTGGGGACAAGCAACAATTTAAGTTTGGTGTTGTGATGAGCGGATAATTTATACGCTTTTTGGTATTATTTTTAGGTAGTTTTTAGTAAGTTCAAGCTACTTTTAGGGATGTTTTCATTAGTTTTTATGTTAAATTCACGTTTCTGGATTTTACTATGAGTTTGTGTGTTTTTCTGTGATTTCAGGTAATTTCTGGCTGAAATTGAAGGAATTGAGCAAAACTCTGATAGGAGGCTGACAAAGGACTGCTGATGCTGTTGGAATCTGACCTACCTGCACTCGAAATAAATTTTCTGGAGCTACAGAACTCCAAATGGCGCGATCTTAACGGCGTTAGAAATTAGACATCCAGTGCTTTCCAGCAATATATAATAGTCCATACTTTATTCGGGAATTGACGACGTAAACTGGCACTCAACGCCAGTTCCATGTTGCTGTCTGGAGTAAAACGCCAGAAACACGTCACGACCCGAAGTTGAGCGCCCAAAACACGTTACAACTTGGCGTTCAACTCCAAAAGAAGCCTCAGCTCGTGGATAGATCAAGCCCAGCCCAAAAACACACCAAGTGGGCCCCGGAAGTGGATTTATGCATCAATTACTTACTCATGTAAACCCTAGTAGCTAGTCTAGTATAAATAGGATGATTTACTATTGTATTAGACATCTTGAGATGTTTAGTTCTCAGATCATGGGGGCTGGCCACTCGGCCATGCCTGGACCTTTCACTTATGTATTTTCAACGGTGGAGTTTCTACACACCATAGATTAAGGGTGTGGAGCTCTGCTGTACCTCAAGTTTTAATACAATTACTACTGTTTCTATGCAATTCTCTTTATTCCTATTCTAAGATATTCGTTGCACTTCAACTTGATGAAATGATGATCCGTGACACTTATCATCATTCTCACCTATGAACGCGCGTGACTGACAACCACTTCCGTTCTACCTTAGGCCGGGCGCATATCTCTTGGATTCCTTAAACAGAATCTTCGTGGTATAAGCTAGATTGATGGTGGCATTCATGAGAATCCGGAAAGTCTAAACTTTGTCTGTGGTATTTCGAGTAGGATTCTAGGATTGAATGACTGTGACGAGCTTTAAACTCCTGAAGGCTGGGCGTTAGTGACAGACGCAAAAGAATCAAGGGATTCTATTCCAACCTGATTGAGAACCGACAGATGATTAGCCGTGCTGTGACAGAGCATTTGGACCTTTTTCACTGAGAGGATGGGATGTAGCCATTGACAATGGTGATGCCCTACATATAGCTTGCCATGGAAAGGAGTAAGAAGGATTGAAGGAAGAAGTTGGAAAGTAGAAAAAGAAAGGGCACAGTATCTCCATACACTTATCTGAAATTTCCACCATTAATTTACATAAGTATTTCTATCCTATGTTATTTATCTTTATTTCCTGCTTATTATTTATTATTATTCGAAAATCCATAATTAATTATTATTTGTCTGACTGAGATTTACAAGATGACCGTAGCTTGCTTCATACCAACAATCTCTGTGGGATCGACCTTTACTCAGGTAAGGTTTATTACTTGGACGACCCAGTACACTTGCTGGTTAGTTGAACGGAGTTGTGTCCACACATAGCAAAGAGCCATTATAATAAATTTCATACAAGTACAAAGAGTACGAATCACAATTTCGTCCACCAAGAGCAACCTCAATTTTTAGCACTTCAACCACCACCACACTACCAATATCAACAATTTCCAGAGGGATTCAACTGGAAGCAATTGTAAGGAGATGTACACCAAATGAAGGGAGATCTACACCACTTGAGGGAAGATTTCAACCAATTCAAAGAGGCTCAGCAACAACAATGGAGCCAAGTCAACCAAAACATTCAACAACTCCAAGAGAATTGAGAGCATATGATGAAGGAGTAGCAGAAACAATTTGACTGGGGAGAGGTGCAAAGCACACTGGACAAAGTAACAGAGCAAGGCAAGTGGCAACAGAGGAACTTGGCTGAATTTAGGCATCTCTATGATGCCAGGACCATATCCAGGAGGCAGTATGACATCAACACACAAGCAAAGCTGAATCACTTGTGTAACGCTGTTACCGCTCTGAACCTAGGATATCCAACCTTCATGCAAGGGATGGAAGAGCTAAGTGCAAGACAAGAGGAAATCCTAGCCAAACATAAGGAAGATGAGAAAAACTACCTGAGAAGGCTAGGATTTTGGAAGCCCAAGGATACCAAAGCTCAAGAAGGTTCCTCCAAGCTGGGTGAAGGTGGCTCATCCCCTCCCAAGAAGAAAGACAAAGGGAAGGGGCCAATGAATTGAAGATGAAGCTGCTCAAGGTTGTTGAGTCCCATGGTTGACACTTTCCAATTTCTGAATTCTGTTTAAGCTTTTGTTTTATTTACATCTTGAATAATCATGCTAGGATAGTTTATGTTTTATGCTTAGTTTCAATTCCTGTTTGAAGTCTTTATGAGTTTTTTTTACAAGAAAGAAAATGCCATGTATTTCAAGTCTTAATTACAACTTAAATAAAAGTAGAGCTTGCTTCCATAAGAGTTACTGTGAGTTGTTCAAAAACAATACGAGAGAACAAAGCCAAGAAGGATCATCAAACAAACTAAGAAACTAAGTGTAGAATTTTGGATGAACTAAAAAGAAAATTAGTCCTGGAGAGTCACTAATCCTAGACGGTATAACAAAGGGAAGACTAAGGGGTGTTCCTTGAATATCCATAGAACCAAGAGGTAGTAAGCAATAAAGACCCAAGGCTCTGAGCATCAACTACTGGGATAGAAAAAACAAAGAAACATTAAAAAGCTCAAAAAGAATCAATGATCCTAGTAGATGCTTGTGGTGAAGATGTGTCAAGAAGAGACCTGGGCAAGTAGATTCTTAGGGGTGTCTCAACACCAGTACCCTAAAACCAACTGGTTTGGGAGTGCTAGTTGAAAGCCTAATTAAAGGGTTGTCTTGAGACAAAACACTCAGAGTCATGATCAAGAAAGTAAAACAACCTTTACTACCTCAAGGTGACAATCAATAGAAAGGACCCCTAAAGCCTATACCTGAGGGAACCCTCAAGGATCCAAGAGCTTTCCATGACAATTAAAGTATTCATGCATGTGTTAGACACTTAGTTTTACTCTTAGTTGTTTTGCAATCATTCGAAGCCAAGGCCTCAATACATAAAAGTTCACTCACATTGATTTGCTTGGGACAACCAAAGCTTAAGTTTGGTGTTGTGATGACTTGCATCATCTACCTTTCTTTCTTGCATAAAGAAGACCATAAAGGAGCATAAATCTCATTTGATCAGTACAATTCATGCATTATTTGATGAATATTATAGTACACTACTTTGAGATGAGTTGTGCTGATTTTCTGGTGAAAAAGGACATCAAAAATGGAAGAAGACAAACAAGAAGCTGGGCGTGTGAAACTGGCGTGCCACTTGAGAGCAAACGCCACAAAAATGCACTGGCGTAGCACGCCAGGAGCTAAGCGTGGCACGCCAGTACTAAAATCCAGAAGGGAGATCCAAGCATGCAGGTGGGCGTGGCACGCTAGCACAAAATTTTAGAGAGCAAAATGGAGAACACAAAAGGGGCGTGGCATGCCAGGTTGGGCGTGGCACGCCTGGCCCATCAACTACTATAGGCGTGCCACTTGGTGTCGAAGGCGTGGCACGCCAGCTCCAAAAAGTCACTTTGGCGTGCCACTTGAAGACCCAGGCGTTGCACGCCAAGCTTGAAGAGTGCACAAATACATGGGCATGACACTTGAGCAGTACGGTGTGGCACGCTGGTACAATAATCCACTTGAAGACTGTGCGTGCCACTTGAAGTCGAAGGCGTGGCACGCCAATACCGCAACCTCACGTCGGCGTGCCACTTGAGCAACCAGGTGTGGCACGCCAATACACAAGATAACATGAGCAAGGACTGGGCGTGCCACTTGGTGTCGAAGGCGTGGCACGCCAATCCGAGCATGTCACTATGGCATGCCACTTGAAGGCCGAGGCATGGCACGCTACTTACTGGAACAAGACAAGATCATGGACGTGGCATGCCAACCTTTGGGCATGGCACGCTGGTATAAATTTCCAGAAAAGATGGAAGAAGCAAATTACATGGGGCGTGCCACTTGGTATCGAAGGTGTGGCACGCCATTCACTATTCTTCACTAAGGCGTTCCACTTGAGCAACCAGGTGTGGCATGCCAGTGTCATTTAGAGGCCAAAGAAGCATTGGAGCGTGCCACTTGAGTTCATGGCGTGGCACGCCAAGCAGAGGAACCATTCACTCACGAAGGGCGAGGCACGCCAGATCCTGGGCGTGCCACGCTAGTGCAACTTTCCAGAAGAGCTAGTCAATAACACAATAAGGGCGTGGCACACCAGACCCTGGGCGTGCCACGCTAGTTCAAGTTTCCAGAGGCAAAGGAAAGTCGAAAAAGCAAAGGGCGTGCCACTTGAGCTCAAAGGCGTGGCACGCCAACACAAGAATTCCACTATGGCGTGCCACTTGAGTTTGAAGGCGTGGCACGCCAAGGTTGACTAAGGGACGAGCGTGCCACTTGAAGGATTGAGCGTGGCACGCCAAGCTATTTTGAAGGGCACGTGACACGCCGGTGATGCGCCAGCCACACGCCAGCTAAGAAGTCACGCTTATTGAGTGTTTTCTTTCCCTCCAAAAATGTAATTTTCCCTTTTTCACTTTTGTAATTCTTTTATTTTTACTAGGTGTAGTATAAATACCCCCAAGGAGTACTAAAGAGGGGTTAAGCAGTTAGTTCTAGATCCACTTTTATATTCCACCTTTGAGTACTTTTCAAGCTATGAGTAGCTAACTTCCCTCTCGTTGAGAGAGGGAGCTCTGTTTTACTTGATGGATTGATAATATTGAAATTCTTCTCTTCATCTTCTCTTTGATTTGCTAGAAGGAATTTCGGTCTTAATGCTTAGTGTTCAATTATCTTGGAAAAGAGATTGAATGCAATTGGGTTTCATGGAAACCTTGGGAAAGGAAACATGAAACCATGCTTGAAATCCCTTCTCACACTTGATTAGAATCTGGGTTTTGGTGATGGGATACGTGACATATTATCCCCCCTCTACCTGGCTCTACAAGGGTGTGTGGTATAATCAGGGACCAAGCATATCTCTCTTCATGAGCAATTAGACTAAGGAATTGGCTATTGATCAAGATCTAAGAGATTGAGTCACCAAGGGATTGGGGCTCAATCAATCATGATTGCTAAGAGCTCAGTGAGTTGCATGATTGAAGAAGATCTAAGCTAGATTTGATCCAAAGAGACAACATCTCCCAATCTCAATGAATTCCCCCATTCTTATCTATCCATTTCTTTACTGCTTAATTTTACATTCAGTAATTCCCCATTCTCATTTACATTCAAGTCATTTATGATTCAGCACTTTACATTCAGTAATTCCTATTTCTGCACTTTATTACTTTTTTTTACATTCTAGTCATTTACATTTACGTCATTTACAATTCTGCACTTCACAATCTTATTGATTCGCTTAACTAATTCATCAATCAATTAAAATTGCTTGGATTTGCCAATCTCTGTGGATACGATCCCACTCTACTGTGGGTTATTACTTGGCGATAATTTTGGTGCGCTTGCCAAAAGAACTAATTCACTAAATTTTTGAAAGGGGTAGTGAATTTTGGTCATCTGTTTGGCATGTGGTAGAGAAGATCTCCTTAAAATATTCCTCAGCTACTATTGCAATTTCTGAATTTGTAGTTGCTGTTTCACTGTTTACACTCTCTAATTTCCAAATTCTGTTCCTTACTCATCCTGTTTCTGAATTTTTGATGGAAGAATTGAGTGTTGCGGTCCCCTTCTTGAAGCCATTTAACCCTGGATTTCGCCTTCCAATACATCTCTTCATCATGGTAGGCTATTTCCAATTTTCACTCTAGTTCCAGCAGCTCCTCTCCATCATCCATGCCCACTGATCTCAGCTCTTCAATCTGACGACTTAGTTGCTCAATCTACTTTTTAGAGCCATGCTTTCCCTTCCGTTGCCATTGAACGATACGGTGTCTTCATCTTTTTAACTTTTGGGCCAGAATGAACATTAGAGAGCCTGAGATTTCTTCTTTCCAAGTATCACAAATAATTTGTCGCAAATAATCTATCAAAAGAGGGGCATGGTCTGAACCCAACTCCGAGAGCCTAAGGACCACTGAATTAGCGTACATCAACAGCGAATTAGTCCGACGAGGGTCCTATCCAATCTTTCCTGTACCAAGTCATCTTCGCGGTGCCTATTTGACCAAGTGAAAGGTCTCCCTACCATCCCTATGACCACAAGAGTTCAATCATCAATAAAGTTGAGAAATACAGTGATGGAAGATGTCGATTTAGCAATACCTCCCAATTTCTCAGCTTGCAAAGTGATGGCATTAAAGTCTCCGGTGACTACAACCTTTCTTCCAAATTGTTGGATAACCACCTGTAATTGGGAGAATTGCAATGAACGCACCTGCTCATTGGTGTTTAAGTGGACCCTATCAAACCCCAGCTTTCATTAAGACACTGATCAGTAACTCTTACCACAATAAAGAATTGGTCTGATTGCACAACTTGCATTGTCACCCCTTCCCTCCAAGCCAACGCCATTCCTCCCACCACACCATTAGTGTCAACGATAAACCAATTACTAGAACCAGCTGCCTTTAATTTTTGCTCCACATTACAAGCCTGGTTCTTAGTTTCACAGAAGAAACCAAGCTCGGGGAAGTGGGATCTTGACATCCCATTCAAATGATGGACTGTCAAGGGTCTTTACAAGCCCTGTCAGTTCCAGTAGAGTGATAAACCCCATTTTTAGGGTTTATCTTGTTCTTAATTTAGAGGATTTTATCAACATTTCTCACATTTATTCAATGAAATATCATGGTTTCATGACTTTCTCCTAATTTGTGTTTAAGAGTGAAAACATGCTTTTTAGGCCTTTAATTGATTAATTTTAATTCACCTTTAATTCTACTAAATACCTTGATATATGTGTTAGTGATTTCAGGTTTAAGAGGCAAGGAATGGATCAAAGGAGTGAAGAGAAGCATGCAAAGTGGAGAATTCATGGAAAAAACAAGGATTTGGAGTGCATACATCGACGCGCATGCATGACAGACGCGCACGTGTGAATATGAAGTCGCATGGCGACGCGTACGCGTGAAAAGCAAAACGCCAAATGACGCGTACGCGTGGCCCATGCGTATGCGTCATAGCTCGCACATGACCTCATTAAAGTGAAAACACTGGGGGCAATTTCTGAGCTTTCCAGGCCCAAATCCAACTTATTTCTGAGACTATTACATGCAGAATTCAAGATGGGTCAGGGGGGAGCAATTAGTTTAGTTTTCACCATGCTTTAGGTAGAATTCTAGAGAGAGAAGCTCTCTCTTCTCTTTAGAAATTATGTTAGGTTTAGATTAGGATTTTCTTAGATCTAGTTTAATTCTTGTTCCCATTTACTTTCCCTTGCAATTTGTCGTTGCTACATCTCAATTTGTTGTTGCTACATCTTGTTTCTTTTATCTTTTGTTGTCATCTCCTTTATTTTGTTTACTTTGTTGTTGATGCACTCTTGTTCCTTTTATTTTCCTTTAATGCAACTTATATTTTGTGTTCTTTATGTTTAATTGAATTGTTGTGTTAATTGTAAGACCCATAATTTTAAAAAAATATCCTTATGAGTTAATTTCAATTTATTTATTTATTAAAGACTTTATTTTTAGAAATTATTTTATTAAAAGTAATTAAATCAAGTTTTGACAATTAAATTAGAAATTTTACTTAATGTTATAGTTATTGAATAATTTTCTATATATATAAATTATACAGCTTAACAGTTGCAAAAGAATAAGAACTTTATACAATTTAGTTAAATAATAGAGATTCTAGAATTTAATATTTTAGTTTTTATAAACAGAAAATAAATTATATTATTTCTAATTTTTAAATTAGAATACTTGATTAAAAGCTTATTAGTAAATTGATAATTAAGTAGTATTTTTAAGTAATTTTAAGAGATCAAATTAGATTTCAAATTTATATAATATACTTTAATTTTATTAAAATTGACCAAACCCCAATTTACCCAAAATTCTTAATTTCATTTTTGTCCCAAATTGAACCCTACCCTAATCCCTAGCCACCACCGCCACACTTTTTCCACTTTCTCCCAAAAGAAGGGAAATGGAAACAGGGGAAGCAGGGATGGGAAAGTGAGATCCGAGAAAGCCAAGAGGGAGAGAGGGTTGCGTCGGGGAAGAAAAGGAGAGGAAGAAAGGTCCGAGGGAGAAGTGAGTTGTGTCGCAGGGGAGAAGAGGGAAACCGAACTGTCGCACCTACCGCCGTCCATCTCACGTCGCCGCCGTTTTGCCGAGCTACTTCGTGGTGCCGTCCTGCCCCGACTGCTGCCATCGTGCCACGATCGAGGAGGCCGAGGGTCACTGTCTTCGAAGCTTCCATCGTCACTGTGCAAAGCCGCCGCATTTGGGTCCGTCACCGTTGAGCAGAGTCGCCTCCTCTGGGTCCGTCACCACCGCTGTTTTCTCTGCCAACACTGAGCTTGACCTTGCGCCTCGCCGCCGTGTTTCTATTAAGGGAGAAGATAGAGCGCATGCAGAGGAGGTAAAGTCGTCACTGTCACCATCGCGTGTGGAGTCGCCGCCGTGCCCAGCCGTCGTCACTACCATTCCTCCACTGTCGCCGAAAGTCTATCACCACAATGGAAGCCTCTGCCTTCTCAAGACGTGCACCGCTGTTATGAGTTTCTCCTGCCCTTTGGTTCTGATTTGGTGGAAATCCATTGCGCCAGATCTATCCTAAGTGGTTCATGATGATTCTGTTCTTACCGGCGAGGACCACCGGAGCTGCCACTGTGCTGCTCTTGGTTCCTTGCTATGCGGTAAGTTGCTTTTGCCTCGAAAACTCCTTTGTTACTATTCTGTTATAGATTATTGAGTTTTACGCGACGTTAATGTTTGAGGGTTGAACTATGCTCTTATGTGCTGTGCTTAGAGACTGTGATTGCTGGAGGATGGTCGGATTTGATGCCTCTACTGTGAAATCAGAGTTTTAAGGGTTTCATCGCGTAATTAAGTCGTGAATGAGGTAGGGGCGCTTTTCTTAAACTTGTTTTACCTTGAAGAGTTGTTATAAATCGATATTAATGCGTAAGATATATTTTTTGTGATTTCGTAAGTCTTATGAATTGAATTGAGTTGCTTTGGATGAATGAGATTATTAGTTTGATTGATAAACTGATCGATTGAGAAAGTTGGATATTTGGATTAGTTGATTGATGTTGCTAAAGTGGTTTTCCTTGAATTATCAGAGAAGATTTATTATTGACTTTTAGGTTAATTTTGGAAATGGTTTGATTTTAGAAAAGATTTAATATTGAAATTTGATTTGATATCGGAATTTGATTTTAAAATAAATTTGGAAATGACTTGATATTTGGAAATGGGTTATTTATTGAGAATGATTTGCTATTTTAGAAATGATTTGAAAAGTGTTAAGGAATAGTTTGGTTTGAAACTGTTTGAGAAGACCGAGAATTCTTAACTATTGGTTGATGCTGTTGGTTGAAGTTGGCTTAAATTGCGAGTTATAGGATTGGTTGATTGAATTTTGGATTTTGCAATTTCCTTGGATTGAGTGTTGTTGTGATAATGGTTATTGGAAGTGATTTGACTGATTAACAGGCGTTTGGTTTGGTTTGGTTGGGACCCGAAAAGGGTGGCAATACCTTAGTTTTAGAGGAGATGCTGCCGAAATTTTATAAAATTGGAAGTTTTATTTGAAGTAATTAATTAAAAAGATTTGTTTTTAAACATTATATGTTTTAAGATTGATTTATTTATCAAAGAAAGAATTATGTTTTGAATTGGGATTGTTAATGGACAGAGTGGAAAGAAAGATGATGAGGATTTTCTTTGAAATATTGTTTTTGAATGAATTTGGAAATGAGATTTAGATTGATGAATGATTATGATGTTGAGAATGTTGAGAATGTTGAGATATGATCTTTGAATTATTTATATGGCTTATGAATTTGAATAATATGAGAAACGAGGTTCCCTGGATAAAGTACCATGGCTTGCCACCACATGTAACAGGTTGAAAACTCGATACTCTGACCCTATGACGTAAGTGTGACCGGGCACTATATAAATTCCCAGGAATGTAACCCCCCCATTGAGCAATATTGATTATTTGAGAAAAAGCTATGCATAGACTGTTGGGGATGCACGTCGGGGGACAGTCTAAGTTCAATTCAGACTTGTCGGGTTGGCTGGATAACCGACAGATGAGCCTCATCGGCCATAGGACAGGCATGCATCATATGCATTTGTATGTTTTGTTTGGGTTTGAACTTGTTTTGGTTTGCCTAATTGCTAAACTGTTTTTAACTGCTACTTGAACTATTTGCTGTAACTGCTACCTAAACCTGTGCTTTCCTTGTCTGTCTTGCCTGTGTTTGTCTTGGTGTGCTACATTTGAGAATGAACTTTGGTGCTGAATTAATGATTGTGTTGTTTGGTTGCGTGGTTGACTTCTGATTGAGATTTTCTTATAAGAAAGGAAAGGTTTCTGATTTCTGAAAGATTAAACATTGTTTCTTCGAAAAGGTTTTGAACGATTACCTGTTGGTTTTTAAATGATTTATAAGGCAATGATAATCACTGAGCTTGAAAATAGTTTTCTTATTAAATATCTTCTTATGACAACTTTGAAACTCCGTGGTGAGACTGTGTGGTTAGGTTCTCACCCCCTACAGCTTTACCTTTTCAGGAACCAGATGAATCATGATGAAGAGTTATACTACGTTTGGTTTATATGTTGTTGTATTAATTAGATTATTTTTCCCTCGTCTTTATTATTACAGGTTTGTAAGAGGGATAGGAGTTGTATGTTTTATATGTATATTATATTATAAGATATTATGTAAGAAGTCTTGTATATGAATCTATGCCAGCTTGTATTTTTCTTAAGATAAAGTATTTATTTTCGGTTTTCAAAGAAATCAGCGATACGGTGTCGAGTCACATGCTCCTATTTTAATATTTAGTATATAAAGTAGTCGTAACACCTCTTGCTATCAGAGTGGCGCAACCGGAAGCGTGACATTCTGGTAGTGAGGGTATTACATCTTGCAATTGGTTGTAGATTTACATTTCTTGTAATTTTATTATGCTTTCCTTTTATGCCTTCCAAGTGTTTGACAAAATGCTTGGAAGGATGTTAGAGTAGATTTTTGTGTTCTTGACTTGGGATGGTAACTTAGGTGAACTTGAGTTGTTAATGTCCAAGTGATTGATGATTGGTGTCCATTGACACTAGCTTTCACTAAGCTAATTAGTGAGTGGCTAGGACTTATGGATTGAGATTGATAAAGCTCATTTAACTTCCCTTCACTTGTTAAAGGATGACTTAATGGGATTGATCCTTACAATTATCATGTTGTGGTTATTAACAAGGATAAAGATCCTTAACCATCAACCATTGCCAAGACTTTTTTACCATTTGAGTTTCATTTACTTTCTTGTCATTTATGTTTCATGTCCCTTATTCAAAACCCCAAAATATACATCTCATAACCATTAACATGAACACTTCCCTGCAATTTCTTGAGAGACGACCCGAGGTTTAAATACTTCGGTTATTTTTATTAGGGTTTGTACTTGTGACAAACAAATTAAATCTTGATTGAGGATTGTTTGTTGGTTTAGAACTATACTTGCAATGAGATTTCATTGAGAAATTCTTTACCGATAATTTTCTTCTATCAAATTTTTGGCGCCGATGCTGGGAAATTGTAAATGTGTGCCTTGTTATTGGTTATTGTGTATATGTGAATATTGTGAATATGCTTCTTTGTTAGTTGTTGCTAATTTTAGGAGTTCGCTTTCATTATTTCTTATTAGCTTTTGATTTTATTTTGTCTTTTTACTATGAATTCTCACCCCTTTGGCTATGAGTTTGGTTCAAATTATGTTGTAGGAAATGGGAATTTCAATGAGAATATGCATAAAGGATGGAACAATCAAAGGTGGGAGGAGCATCAAGCTTATGGACAACCTTCTTGGCAACAACCTCCTCCGGTCTCTTATAGGTATAATTCCACTCCTAATGCATATCAATCTAATGGATGTGGTAATCCTCATTGTGGTTGTCAACAACCGCCACTATATGCCTATGAACCTCATCCTCAACATAGCCATCAACTATACTCACAAGCCCCTTTTTACCAAATACCTTCCCATGGTCCTCATCCATCATACAACCAAATGCCCCTACCACATCCTTGTGACCATATGTAAGAAAATCCTTAGAGCCACCACAATTCCAACCCGTTTACTCCCAAGAACCACCTCAATATAAACCACCTCTATATTTCCACAAAAAAGAACCACCTTCTGCAAAGGGAGTTACTAGAATTCACGGCCGCTTTGGCCGAGGTGGTAAACCGATTGGCCTCCCAATGCTTGAACACTCAAAGCACTCCCATGGCCACATGTGGAGAATCAATTGAAGAGCATAACATGAATGAGAGATTGGAAACTCCGGTGGAAAATGAGGAATATTACTTTGTGTTAGAACAATTGGAGGAACATATGATTGTTGAAGAAGAGGAAGAAGTGGTTAAAGACTTAAGAGATGCAGAACCTCCATGGAAATCTAAAGTCATAGAAAATTCCTCCATGAAAATAGAATTTGATGTTAAGGAGGAGAGTGCACAACCTCCAAAATAATTTTTGAATGAAGACTTGGAGGGAATGAAGCAAGAATTGAGTTCCCTTGGTGACGAAGATCATGCATCAAACCTTCTTGGTGGTGAATCCTTTGAACTTGAAGAACCTTCTCCCGGTGAGATAGGAAGTAATGTGGAGGTAGATTTTTCTCATCCTCTCATTTATTATTTGAGTGATGGATAAGAGTTTGATGAAATGGAAGAATAAATGATTGAATTTGAGAAATCTTGTTAACAGGTGGAGGACCTTAGAAAAAGAAGGACGGGAGTTGAATACTGACGTGGCAGAAATTGGCAGATTAAGAAATTAATATGAGAGATATGTTGCAAGTACAGTTCTTAACCAACAAAAATCCACTTATCAATTTAGAAGGGTTGTCACAAAATTAGAATTAAAATACTGGGAGTATAAATCCCAGGTCGTCTCCCAACGAGTTACAGAAAGGTGTGCTATTCTATTAATCAGAGGTTTTCCAAGATGGTTTTGAGTTTGGTAAATAGAAAATTAAATCAGAGAATTTATGTAATTTAAATAAAAATCTTGACCGGGAGTAGATTAATCGGAAGTTCTATCCTTGTTGGAGTTCTCTCAAGATCAATTGATAATTGAAGGTTGTTCTACTTAGTTATCCTTTACTAGGTAAAGGAAAGTCAAGTAAGTTGGAAGTCTACTTTATTCACAAGTTCTAATCCTCTCCCTTGGGAAGGATTAGCGTTAGTGACTAGAGAGCCATCCAACAATAAACCCAATTACAATTTTACTCTTGAGCATTCCAACTCAATGTTCTCCTTTAAATCAACTCCCAATCAAGTTAGAGAACTACTCGCTCATCATGAATGTAAATTTCACAAAATAAAAATAAGAAATAAAGAAAGACATGATAGACAATAATAAAAAAGATCAATTAAAAATAAAAATGGTTCTTGTATTAATAAATTCTAAAAATAATCCAATTGTAACTCTGAACAAATGAAGGATATGAAAGAGTAAGCAAAAAGTAAAGAAAACAAACTAGAGTGATGAAGTCTTGCGGAGGTAATAACTCTTCTCAATATCCTAATCTAAAAAGCAATAAAAACAAAATTCTAAGAACTATGAAAACAAAATTCTAAGAATTATGCGGAATGAATGTTGTCCCTGGACTCTGTATATTCCCTGGCTCTAATCTATGTTTCTGAGCCAAACATTGGGTTGAAACGCGGCCCAGAATCCACGCCAGCATTTTTATAAATTCTGTAGATCGCACACGTCATGCGTACGCGTCGTCCACACGTGCGCGTCATTCAAGGTTTTTCCGTGCCACACGTACGCGTCATCCACGCATTTGCATCACTCGTGCAGCTTCCAATCCACGCGTTCGCATCAGGCACGTGAGCGTGTCACTGCAATTTCCTCCATTTCGCGTGGTCGCGTGAGCCATGCGTCTGCATCGCTTCTCACTGGTCATCTCCTCAATTTCTTGTGTTCCTTCCATTTTTGCAAGCTTCTTCTCCATTCTCTAAGCCATTCCTACCCTATGAAGCCTGAAACACTTAACACACAGATCACGGCATCAAATGGTATAAAGGAGAATAAAAATATACAATTAAAAGATCTTTAGGAAGCAAGGTTTCAATCATAGAACAATTTTAGGAAGGAATTGTAAATACATGCAAATCATATGAATAAGTGGGTGAAGACTTGATAAAACCACTCAATTAAACACAATATAAATCATAAAATAATGGTTTATCAACCTCCCCACACTTAAACATTAGCATGTCCTCATGCTTAGTCGAAGGAGATAAATATGAATGAGTAGGGACATGTAAGACTCATGCAGTGCAATGCAACCTATATACATGAATGCAACTATATGATTTTGTCTATCTGATTAAAAATAAATAAGTTCTCTAAGACAAAACATGGAGCAGATTCCACTAGTTCAAATCATACAGTAAAAGCAGGTAAATTTGTAAGAAGACAGCTCGTGAAAGCAGGGGACATGGAATCAAGCATTGAACCCTCACTAATGGTGTGTGTACACTCTAATCTCTCTAGTGTATAGGGTAATCACTTTATCCTTCTCTAATCATGCTCTCTAATTTTTATTCTTCACCTAACCAATCAACAACATTTAATGTACCAATGCAAACATCATGAGGTCTTTTCAAGGTTGTAATGGGGCTAAGGTAAGGGTTAGAGTATATATGGCTAAGTGAGCTTATAAATTGAATCTTTAAATAACCTAAGCTTTCACCTAATCATATATGTATATTCTATATAACTTCAAATTTCATACCTATCTATCCAGAATTTCCTTTTCACATTCTATACTCATGCATCAACCTTTATTTTAATTTTATTACATGTGCATTGATTGTTTAATTTAGCATTGGGGTAATTTTGTCCCCTTATCTAAAATTTTTTTTTGAACATGAAAATAAACATAGCTTATCAATGCACATAGATTTTTAATTTTTCTTTTATAGTTTCACATGAGTAGGTACCTAAATTCCCATTATTTTATCATGATACATTCCTTTATTAACCCTTGTTCCCACAATCTTCCCATACTCAATTAACACACAATTTCTATCTTAAGCTAACCAAAGATTCAATTGGGATATTTAATTATTTTTCTGCTTAAGGCTAGTAATGTGGTAAAATGTAGAACAAATGGGATTGAAACGGCTCAAAATGGCTAACAAAGGTAATTTAAAGGGTAGGCTTATTTGAGATAAGTGAGCTAAACAAATAATGGCCTCAATCATATGCATGCATATAACACATTAACATTGGACATATAGGATAAAACAAAATTCAAATTACAATCATAGAGGAGTAAACACACAAGAATAAAATAGTTATGGTTAAATAATGTAACCATGTATTTAGGCTCAAAGTCTCACAGGTTGTGTGTTCTTTAACTCGAAAACCATGTTCCAATTATAACTTCAAACAAATCTAACATAAAAGTTTTGATTTAAATTAGTGAAATTTTTTTCAAAAATAGGGTCTTTAAATAAACTTATTATCTTTTTAATCAAGTAGAACATGCATACAATTAACCTATTACTATGCAATATATCCTATTATAAAAAAAGAAAATTGGTGTTAGGGAAGAGAAATTACCTCTGGAAGTCAGGTACTGACCGACCTCCCCACACTGAAGGCTTTACACCATCCTTGGTGCCATCTGTCAGGAACAAAGGTGGGCTGGTAGCAGTATCTCCACAGTCGGGACCGTCATGGCTCCCTGTGCTGGTAAATGAAGTGGAGTCTGGAGTGTCTGGGTCTTTGTCAGGTTTGTGGTTGCCTGTAAGTAGCTCCTTGAGGTATTTGAATCGGCGCTGGTTGCGGTGCTCTTGTAGCTTTGTTTTCTGGTCTTGCCGGTCCAACCTCTCTAGTATTTGATGGAGCAGCTGACTTGTTGAAGGTGCTTGTGGTGTGGAAGGGGGAATGTCTGCAGCTTGTTCGGCAGACTGGCTGGTAGTAGCTGTTGGTGATCTGAGATATTTCCCGTTAGGGATGTACTGATCATCCCGTGGAAGCATGGCTTTGGTGTCCCCAGCTCTGTAGGAGACTCTGGCTGCCGAGACAAGATCTGAGACCAAGGTGGGAAAAGGTAAGTTGCCCGCAATTTGTACGTGTCCCATGGAATTCTGGATGTGTCTTGGTAGGTTCAGAGGCTGGTTTATAAGGATGCAGCATAGTAAAACGGCCATGTCTGCAGTGAAGGAGAACTCATGAGTGCTTGAAAAGACGTAATGGGACATAATCTGTGCCCATACGCGAGCCTCCAAGGTAAGTGCGGAAGCCAATATTCCCTTAGGCCAGGAACGATGGTATCTATAAATCCATCTGCTGTCAGGTTGTGCGATAATGCTGAGAACAACGTCCCAGTCAAATTGGTACGTCTGGCGCTTGAGTGCGGCTTCTTGGAATGCGTCTAGTCCTTCTGGAGCAGGGGGAAGATCTAAAGCTCGTTGAATGGCCTCTTCTGTAATGGGGACTTACTTCTGACAAACATAGACAGACTGCAGGGTTGGCAAGTGGAAATTAGAGTAGAACTCAACTACCCATGAAAGATTAACCTGCCGTGGCTGTCTCTGTAGGAATCTCCATTGTTGTTGCTCAATTCGCGGCTCAATAAATTCAGCAATACGGGTCGGGAGGATAAGAAGGTGTTCGTTGTTGTAACTCCTTTCTGCCAGGATGGGGAACATCTGCTCACAGTAGCAGTTGGGAAATCGTGCAGTGTCCTTTGCTGGGAAGGCTTTCTCTTTTTCATCGACCTTTATAATCCTCTTAATTCTTTTTGTTAAGGGCTTAACTGTAGTTGAAGATGGCTCTGCCACTAATGCTCTTTTTGTTCCTCTCCTTGCTGTTGATTTGGGAGTAGCTTTCTCCTTGTCTTTCTAGGTGAATATCTTAAAAAAAGAAAAGAGAAAGTACGTTAAAACGTCAAGGGTTAGAGCAAGGAAGAGAACAGGAAAGGTGGTAATCAATGCACAGGAAAGAAGAATGACGTTAACACATAGTTATGACTACAGGTGAAAAGTCATCAATGAAAATATAGCAAGTGCATGGGATGACAGTTAAATGCAAGGTGTTTATTGGCATGCCGGCAAAGGCATGAGTAGCATAAATCAAGCATTCAATGTCCAAGTTAGATTACCAAGCCTGTCAAACTAACAATCTGTTTGTAATAACAATTATATTTAGTAAAGAAAATATAAAAAGGGTTTTTGTGAAAAGCAAGCATTTAGAGTAATAGATGAAAAGAAATCTAAAAATAGTGCACAATGCCATACGGGTGTTTTCACAAACACATAGCATGCATGGTAAATAAGGTATGGAAAGTATTAAATTAAACATGCAAGCAACCCTATAAAAATAATATATAATTGTTAAACAATTCCTTAACAATCCACAAGCAAAGTATAGAAAATAATGACCCAAAAAAATTTCCAACACCAATTAAAAGAAAAAGAAAGAAGAAGAGAACATAGATAAAAAGTAGAAAGAAAAAGAAGAAGAAAACATAAAAATAAGAAGAAGAATAGAAAAGTAAGGAAGGAAGAAGAAAAGAAAAACCTTGGTAATGGTGGTGAGAAAGTAGAAAGTGAGAAAGAGGGAAGAAAGAAGAAAAGGGGGGGAAGAAATAAGAAGGGAAAAGAAAAAAAATAGGATTTGGGGAAGAAGAACACAAGATATTGTGGCAGATTTAGATAAGTTGTGCGGCGCATGCGACACAGACGCGTGGGTCACGCGTTTGCGCGAATAGTGCTTGGATGAAGTGACACGGAAGCGTCGGTCACGCGGACGCGTGACATGATTTGTGCTAGTGGCGTGAGGGCATCCTCGTGTTCGCACAACACTCTGTGTGAAAACTCATTTTGCCAAATATCAGGGTGACGCGTTCGCATGGTTGACGTGGTCGCATGAATGACCATACTTTGGAAAATGACGCGGACGCGTGGGGCACGCGTTCACGTGGTAGGGCTTGTGCTTCTAGCACGAGTCCAGCCCAACTCCATCTCAACTCTCTGCCAAACAACCTTTTTATGTCGATTTATTAAGGAACGCATTCGCGTGGGTGACACGGACGCGTGGGAGGAATTTTTCCCACATGACGCGGATGCATCAACGACGCGGTCGCGTGGGTCAAATTGTGCCAAAGGCACTCCTCTAGCCACGCTTTCGCGTAACTCTCTGTTCAATCTTGTTTTCTTCCCAACGCACTTGTGACGCGGATGCGTCGGTGACGCCGTCGCGTCGCGTGCGAAAAAATTTTTTTTATGCAATATGCAAATGCAAACTGTATGAACTAATACAGAGAAGAGGTATATTAAAAAGAAAACTAGGAAGAGAGAAAGGAACGATCATACCATGGTGGGTTGTCTCCCACCAGCACTTTGTTTTAACGTCCTTACGTTGGACGCTCCACTAGCTCAGTCTTCTGCTGTGGGTGGATCTTCCAAGAGGAATATCTCTAGCTCCTTCCTTTTCTTCATATTTTCACCATGATATAGCTTTAAGCGATGTCCATTGATTTTGATGAATTTAGGGCTTGAAGGATGACTCAGGTGGAAAACTCCGTATGGCTCAGCCTTCTCTACTCTATAAGGGCCGTCCCATCTGGATCTCAACTTGCCTGGCATGAGCCTCAATCTGGAGTTGTAAAGGAGGACTAAGTTCCCAGGTTGGAACTCTCTCTTCTTGATGTGCTGATCATGTATAGTCTTCATCTTTTCCTTGTAAAGCTTGGAGTTCTCATAAGCTTCTAGGCGAAGGCTTTCTAATTCTTGCAGTTGCAACTTCCTTTCAGCTCCAGCCTTCTCAAATCCCATGTTGCACCCCTTTACTGCCCAAAAGGCTATGTGCTCTACCTCAACTGGGAGGTGACAGGCTTTTCCATAAACTAAGCGAAAGGGACTCATCCCAATAGGTGTCTTATATGTTGTCCGATATGTCCAAAGCGCATCTTGGAGCCTGGTGCTCCAGTCCTTTCTATGAGGCTTGACTATCTTTTGCAGTATGCGCTTTATCTCTCTGTTAGACACCTTTGCTTGCCCATTAGTCTGGGGGTGATAGGCTATTGATACTTTACGAATTATTCCATGCCTCTTCAATAATCCTGTTAGTCTCATGTTACAAAAGTGAGTGCCTTGATCGCTAACGATTGCTCGTGGTGATCCAAAGCGACAAATAATATGATTTCTAACAAAGGAAACAACAGTGTTAGCATCATCAGTATGGGTCGGAATTGCTTCCACCCATTTAGAAACATAATCTACAGCTAACAGTATATAAAGGTAACCATTAGAATTTAGAAATGGACCCATGAAGTCAATGCCCCAAACATAAAAAATTTCACAGAAAAGCATAATCTGTTGAGGCATCTCATCCCTCTTGGATATATTACCAAACCTTTGGCATGGGGAACAAGATTTACAAAATTCAGCAGTGTCTTTAAAAAGAGTAGGCCACCAGAATCCACAGTCTAGAATTTTTCTAGCTGTTCTTTTAGGACCAAAATGTCCTCCACTCTCAGATGAGTGGCAGGCCTCTAAAATGGACTGGAATTCTGATTGAGGCACACACTGTCTAATTACCTGGTCAGCACCACACCTCCATAAATATGGATCATCCCATATATAATATTTGGACTCGCTTTTTAGCTTGTCTCTTTGATGCTTAGTAAAATTTGGAGGGAAAGTGTGGCTGACTAGATAATTAGCTACAAGCGCATACCAAGGGACTACTTCAGATACTGCTTGTAAGTTATCAAATGGGAAGTTATCATTTATAGGAGTGGAGGCATCCTTAATGTGCTCAAGGCGACTCAAGTGGTCTGCCACTAGATTCTGGTTACCACTCCTATCCTTAATTTCTAAATCAAATTCTTGTAGTAGCAGTATCCAACGTATAAGCCTTGGTTTGAACTCCTTTTTAGCTAATAAATACTTTAGAGCTGTGTGGTCTGAGTACACTACTACTTTAGTACCAAGTAAATAGGCTCGAAATTTATCCAAAGCAAACACAATAGCTAAGAGCTCTTTTTCAGTAGTAGTGTAATTAGACTGAGCAGCGTCTAAAGTCTTAGACGCGTAAGCGATTACGAAAGGATCCTTACCTTCACGCTGAGCCGGCGCTGCTCCTACTGCATGATTGGAAGCATCGCACATGATTTCAAATGGCTGGTTCCAGTCTGGTCCTCTCACAATTGGAGCTTGAGTCAAGGCGGTCTTCAGCTTATCAAAAGCTTACTCACAATCTTCACTGAACTCGAACTCGATGTCTTTCTGCAGTAATCTGGATAAAGGTAATGCTACCTTACTGAAGTCCTTAATGAATCTCCTGTAAAAACCTGCATGGCCAAGGAACAAACGGACTTCCCTCACAGAGGAGGGGTAAGGTAAATTAGAAATAACATCTACCTTTGCTGGGTCTACAGAGATACCAGTATCAGAAACAACATGTCCTAGAACAATGCCTTGTTTCACCATAAAATGACACTTTTCAAAATTTAAAACAAGGTTTGAACTAACACACCTGTCCAATACTCTAGATAAACTATCCAAGCAAAGGCTAAATGAATCACCATATACGCTAAAGTCATCCATAAAAACTTCCATACAGGTCTCAATGAGATCAAAGAAAAGACTCATCATACACCTTTGGAAAGTAGCTGGTGCATTGCATAAGCCAAAGGGCATTCTCTTATAAGCATAAGTTCCAAAAGGACATGTAAAAGTAGTATTTTCCTGATCTTCAGGGGCTATATGGATTTGAAAATAACCTGTATAACCATCTAAAAAGCAGTAATGAGATTTACCTGACAGGCGATCAAGCATCTGATCAATGAATGGCAAGGGGAAATGATCCTTGCGAGTGGCTTGGTTGAGATGCCTGTAGTCAATGCAAACTCTCCATGAGTTCTACACTCTGGTTATCAGAAGTTCTCCCTGCTCATTTCTTATTGTTGTGACTCCAGACTTCTTGGGCACCACTTGTACTGGACTGACCCATTCGCTATCTAAAATGGGGTAAATGATATCTGCTTCAAGTAGTCTGGTTACTTCCTTCTTGACAACTTCTAAGATGGTTGAATTCAATTTTCTCTGAGGTTGACGGACAGGCTTTGCTCCTTCTTCTAAGAATATTCTATGTTCACAAACTTGAGGGCTGATGCCTACTATATCCGCCAAGCTCCATCCAATTGCTTTCTTATGCGTCCTCAATAAATTAAGCAGTTGTTCTTCTTGTTGGGAAGTGAGCTTCCTTGCAATAATAACTGGAAACTTCTGCTTGTCCTCAAGGTAAGCATACTTAAGGTGTGGAGGAAAGGGCTTTAATTCCATTTTCTGCTCATGGCTTGGCTCTGGATCATCTGGGGCTGGTGATAATGGTGAAGTGCTCTCATTGTCTTCTGAAAATGTCCCCACACTTGGACCTTGCCCTATATACTTCTCTTCTTATTCTTCCTGGTGAACTTTAGCTACAGTTTCATTAATGATGTCACACTGGGAGATAGAATGATCCTCCGGAGGGTGCTTCATAGCTTCATTTAAACTAAATTTCACTATTCTGCCATCTATTTCAAAAGAATAAGTTCCTGAAAACGCGTCCAGCTTAAACTTTGAAATCTTCAGGAATGGTCTTCCAAGCAGGATTGATGATGGCCTCCCGGAGTCATTAGGGGGGCATTTCCAGGATATTGAAATCAATGGGAAATGTGAGCTCCTTGATGCTCACTAATACATCTTCAGCAACTCCAATCACTGTAATAATGCTTTTATCTGCCAACACAAAACGAGCTGCTGACCTTTTTAAGGGAGGGAGCCTTAAAGCATTAAATACAGACAAAGGCATTATACTAACACACACTCCTAGATCACACATGCAGTCAGAAAATATCACACCTCCAATAGTACAGTTAACCATACATGGACCTGGATCACTACATTTTTCAGGTATACCTCCCATTAAAGCCGAGATAGAACTACCTAAAGGAATAGTTTCTAATTTATTAATTTTATCTTTATGTATACATAAATCCTTTAGAAACTTTGCATATTTAGGTACCTGTTGAATAACATCAAAAAGGGAAACAGTTACCTCAACCTTTTTGAATATTTCTACCATTTTAGGATCAAGTTCCATCTGCTTCCTGGGCTTCTTTGTGAGTTGTGGAAAGGGGACAGGACGGGCGTTATCTGCAGCTTCAGCATCCGTTGGTGCTTCACTCTATGGTTGGGTTTTCTCTTCTTCAACAATGTCCTGTATGTCCTCCTCCTCTTCAGCACCTTCCATTTCCACTGCAACTTCAGCTGGGGTATGTTCTGGTGGACTTGGCTCCTCTTGGTTCCTCTCCTGCAATGTGGTTCCAAATCTCAGAGTGATGGTGTTGATGCCACCCTTGGGATTAAGTAAAGGTTTAGAAGGAAGTCTACTAAGCTTGAAGGTTGGTTGGTGGAGTTAGGTAGTGAATCTAACCAAGAGACGAGAGCTTGTAAAGTTGTAGTCAGACCATTTAAAGTAGAGTTTAGCTATGTCTGCATATCTTACTACCCTTGTGCAAGAGAACGGAGCATCTCGTTGTGTGATGAGGAATTAGAATAAGTGATCTGAGGGGCTTGTTGTTGATTGTGCTGTGGTCCTTGAGGTTGTCTTAGGTGAGGTGCTCTGTAAGGTTGATTCTGATTCTGCTGTCTGATGTTGTTATTGTAATTCCACCTTTGGTTTCCATTGTTATCTCTGCCTCCTCTGTTATGATTGTCCCTCCAACCCTGGTTAGAATTATCTCTCCAACCTTGGTTGGAATTATCTTGCCATCCATGGTTGTAGTTACCAGCTTGATTGTATCCTTGATTGGGGCGGTCATAGAAGTTATGAGTGGCTGCCACAGTGTTGTCTTCCTGTTGGAGCTGCGGACATTCATCAGTATAATGACTATAATCAGCACAGATCCCACATACTCTTTATGGAACCAACTGTTGGCCTTGTTGTGGTGGGGGAGGCTGAGCTTGTTGAACCTTTTATTGATTCAACTGCATCTGCTTCAGTAGGTTGGTCATTTCACATATACTCTGAGTCAGAGCAGCAGTTTCTTTGCTAGAGGATACCTCTGCAATAGCTTTTGACCGGCTTTGTTTCCGCCTGTGATTCTTAGTAGATTCAACTAAGTCACTGATCAATTGTCATACCTCATTAGTGGTGGTCTTGTACTTTTTTATAGACCCATTACTAGCACCTTCCAATGTGGTCTTATCTTGAGGCTTCATGCCCTGTGTGAAGTAGCCAAGCAACACTATCTTGTCAATCATATGGTGGAGACATGCTTCCAGAAGATTGTTGAAGCACTCCCAATATTCGTAGAAAGTCTCGGATTCGTCCTGAACAATCATGGAAATGTCTTTCCTCAATTTATCAGTAACTTCAGCTGGGAAGAATTTTTCCAAAAATTCTCTTCTAAGCGTATCACAGTTAGAAACAGTTGTTTCGGGTTGAGTGTAGTACCACTCTCTTGCCTTTCCCTCAAGAGAGAATGGAAAGGCTTTTAACAGAATAGAAGTTTCATCAGCACCATCACGCTTAACAGTAGAACAAGCTGTCTGAAAATTCCTAAGGTGCTTGATAGGCTCTTGAGCAGGTAAGCCATGAAACTTAGGCATTAAGTTGAGTAGTGCAGTCTTTATTTCAAAATCTACAGCCACCACTGGGTGATGCGCTTGATACGGCTGCAGTGTGGAATCTGGGGCTCCAGCTTCCTGGATAGTAACTCTCCTAGGTACTGCCATGTTATCTGTACGTGAATCAACTGAATCAGTAGAAAGGGAGCTTGTTTCTTCCTTAAGTGACGTTTCAGATTTGTCCTCGGAGAGGACTAACCGACGCCGAGCTTGCCTTATACGTGAAATAGTTCTTTCAATCTCAGGATCAAATACTGGCAAGCTTGGATCAGGAAGTGAACACGTCATTCAATGAAAGAAACATGCAGCTCATAGTAGCAAAATAAAAAGAAAAATGCAAATAAATAAATCCCAATCAATAAATTAGCACTCTATTGCAACTCCCCAGCAACGGCGCCAAAAATTGACGTGGCAGAAATTGGCAGATTAAGAAATTAATATGAGAGATACGTTGCAAGTACAGTTCTTAACCAACAAAAATCCGCTTATCATTTTAGAAGGGTTGTCACAAATTAGAATTAAAATAATAGGAGTATGAATCACAGGTCGTCTCCCAACGAGTTGTAGAAAGGTGTGCTATTCTATTAATCAGAGGTTTTCCAAGATGGTTTTGAGTTTGGTAAACAGAAAATTAAATCAGAGAATTTATGTAATTTAAATAAAAATCTTGACCGGGAGTAGATTAATCGAAAGTTCTATCCTTGTTGGAGTTCTCCCAAGATCAATTGATAATTGAAGGTTGTTCTACTTAGTTATCCTTTACTAGGTAAAGGAAAGTCAAGTAAGCTGGAAGTCTACTTCTATTCACAAGTTCTAATCCTCTCTCTTGGGAAGGATTAGTATCAGTGACTAGAGAGCCATCCAACAATAAACCCAGTTACAATTTTACTCTTGAGCATTCCAACTCAAGTTTCTCCTTTCAAACAACTCCCAATCAAGTTAGAGAACTACTCACTCATCATGAATGTAAATTTCACAAAATAAAAATAAAAAATAAAGAAAGACATGATAGACAATAATAAAAAAGATCAATTAAAATAAAAATGGTTCTTGTATTAATAAATTCTAAAAATAATCCAATTGTAACTCTGAACAAATTAAGGATATGAAAGAGTAAGCAAAAAGTAAAGAAAAAAACTAGAGTGATAAGTCTTGCGAAGGTAATAACTCTTCTCAATATCCTAATCCAAAAAGCAATAAAAACAAAATCTTAAGAACTATGAATGTGTAGAGAGAAAACCTAGAGGAGGAGTAAAATCAGATCTAAAAACTAAGAATTATGCGGAATGAATGTTGTCCCTGGTCTCTGCATGTTCCCTGGCTCTAATATGTGTTTCTGGGCTAAAAATTTGGTTGAAACGCGGCCCAGAATCCATGCCAGCATTTCTGTAAATTCTGCAAATCACGCACGTCACGCGTACGTGTCGTCCACGCGTGCGCGTCATTCAGCGTTTTTCCATGCCACGCGTGTGCGTCGTCCACGCATTCGCATCACTCGTGAAGCTTCCAATCCACGCGTTCGCGTCAGGCACGCGAGCGCGTCACTGCGATTTCCTCCATTTCGCGCGGTCGCTTGAGCCATGCGTCCGCGTCGCTTCTCGCTGGTCATCTCCTCAATTTCTTGTGTTCCTTCTATTTTTGCAAGCTTCCTCTCCATTCTCTAAGCCATTCCTGCCCTATGAAGCCTGAAACACTTAACACACAGATCACGGCATCGAATGGTATAAAGAAGAATAAAAATATACAATTAAAAGATCTTTGGGAAGCAAGTTTTCAATCATAGAACAATTTTAGGAAGGAATTATAAATACATGCAAATCATATGAATAAGTGAGTAAAGACTTGATAAAACCACTCAATTAAACACAATATAAATCATAAAATAATGGTTTATCAAATACGCTTTGTCAAGATCCTTGGAAGCTTCTTTACCTAGGTTGTCATCTACTCTTTCATTTGAGTGGATAAAAATCATTTCTATTAGCTTTATTGTTTCACTTGAGTATGGCTTGTTTGAAACAGATGGTCAATTTAGGGCGCTTTGTGGGATGAAGCATAAGAGAAGGATATTTAGTGGTTGGCGTTGCAAATCAAGGCTCATCATGGTTGATACTTCAAGGATTAGATGCAAGGGCTGGGCTAGTGCTCAATTGGATGGGTTTAGAAGGAGAGTTTGGTATTACATTGAAAATTCCTCTTGCTTGCCACCCAGATAGATCAATGATGATCAACTTGAAGATGGGTGTAGAAATAAGATTTAGGATCCTGGCAAACATGAGGATCAATTTTGGGAGCCCTTAGCTTGTGCAGAACTCCATCAAGGCTTGGTGGCATTAATTTTGAAGAATGGAGCTTATTGGAGATTTAAGCATTGGTGGATGTTCAAGGATAGATACAAGCACAAGCCACCATGACAAGGAGCTCCCCAAATTTCCAACTTAAGGACAATAAATAAAAGTGCTAGGTGGGAGACACCCCACCATGGTAATATCTTTTCACTTTTCTCTTTTGTAAATATCGGTAAAAATAGGTTTAATTTCATGTTTTGTTTAGCTAGTTGAGTTTATTTGGGAGTCTAGTAGGTTAAATAAGGTTTTACGGTGTTTTAGTAGCTGTTTGGAGGTTAGGAAGGCTTGGTTTGGTGCAAGAACTTGAAAAATTTTGAAAAACAGAGTACCATGCCACGCGTACATGTCACCCATGCGTACGCATCACCCACGCGTACGCATGGATTCAAAATTTTCACCTCCTATACAAAAACCCGAGAGTTGTGCGAGTTTTGGGCTAGAAATGTACGTTTAGCAAAAAATCCACCCCGCGTACGCATCACCCATGCGTACGCGTCGCCTCTCTAAATAACCCATCACGCGTGCGCATGATCCACGCGTACGTGTCGCACCCATTTCAACCCTCCACGCTTACGTGTCGCACGACGCGTACGCGTGGACTCCTTATTCCACTCACCCTCTTTTCTTCTCTTCTTTCCATTCTTTTTCTTCTTCTCTCTACTCTTCTTTTCTTTCCCTTCTTCAGCCATCATCCAACACTACCAAACACCATCTATAACCGTTTCTTTTAGTTAGTTAGTTAGTTAGTTGTTTAGTTAGTTAAATTTTCATTTAATTTTCTGGTTTTCATTATAAGTGTTGGATTATTGATATTGTTTGCTGTTTATTATTGCTAATTAATAATAAGATGTTGTTCTAACATCATTTTTGTTCATATTCCTTGTTGGATCCTTTATTGAGGTTATAATTTGTTACTTGGTTTTGAGTCTTCATGCTTAATTTTATGCATACCAAGTGCATGAGAATTGCCTTTCAAGCATTCTAAATTTTTTGAATTGCATGTTGTAGCTAGCCAACATGTGATTGGGATCCCTTTCTTTGATTAGAAATTTTCTTTATGGATGTTGTGCATTTATCTTAATGCATTGTGTTTCTTGATCATATGCATCCATATGTTATGCTTATGCCTTAATGACATGATTGACCATTAATTGTTTACTTATGTGCTCCACATATATTTGAAACTAGTTATTTTGGCACAATGTTTCTTTTGTGAAATTGGATTGGAAGCTCACTGATGAGCGGATAATTTGTACGCTTTTTGGCATTGTTTTTAGTATGTTTTTAGTATGATCTAGTTAGTTTTTAGTATATTTTTATTAGTTTTTAGTTAAAATTCACTTTTCTGGACTTTACTATGAGTTTGTGTATTTTTCTGTGATTTCAGGTATTTTCTGGCTGAAATTGAGGGACCTGAGCAAAAATCTGATTTGGAGACTAAAAAGGACTGCAGATGCTGTTAGATTCTGACCTCCCTGCACTCAAAGTGTATTTTCTGAAGCTACAAAAGCCCAATTGGCGCGCTCTCAACGGCGTTGGAAAGTAGACATCCTGGGCTTTCCAGCAATATATGATAGTCCATACTTTGCCCAAGATTTGATGGCCCAAACCGGCGT
>NC_029780.3:89215224-89215461 GCF_000817695.3 Arachis duranensis
ATAACCATTTGAATCCGCCTGACTGAGATTTACAAGATGACCATAGCTTGCTTCATACGAACAATCTCCGTAGGATCGACCCTTACTCGCGTAAGGTTTATTACTTGAACGACCCAGTACACTTGCTGGTTAGTTGTGCGAAGTTGTGATAAAGAATTGAGATTACAATTGTGCGTACCATGTTGATGGCGCCATTGATGATCACAATTTCGTGCACCAAGTTTTTGGCGCCGTTGC
>NC_029780.3:89215669-89217309 GCF_000817695.3 Arachis duranensis
CGCTGAAGCTTGGCTAGCCATGTCTAATTTCTTTAGACTGAAGCTTTAGACTAACATTGCATGATTCCTGGAATTCTCATTTAGAATTTTGATACCTTTATTTTCTTTTCCACTTAATTTTCGAAAAAGCACAAAAAAATTTACAAAATCATAAAATCCAAAAATATTTCTTGTTTGAGTCTAGTGTTTCATGTTAAGTTTGGTGTCAATTGCATGTTTCTGTTTTTCATGCATTCATTCATGTGTTTTAAAGTGATCTTCAAGATGTTCTTGATGATTTCATTACTCTGATCTTTAATTTCTCTTGACTTGAGTGTTTGTGTTTCTCATATGCATTCTCATTTTGTTAGTGTCAGTAGTATACAAACTGCTAAGTTTGGTGTCTTGCATGCATTATTATTTGATTTTAGTTGCATTTTTTGGTGTCTTGCATGCATTGTTATTTGATTCTAGTTGCATTTTGATTATTCCTCATTATTAAAAATCCAAAAATATTTTTAATTTGTGTCGTTTCAAGTCAATAATACAGAGAATTGAAGATTCAGAACATACTGTAGAGGAATTACACAGAAAAGGCTGGGTGTTCAAAATGCCCAGTGAGGAAGGCAAATTGGCGTTTAAACGCCAGCCAGGGTGCCTGGCTGGGCGTTTAACGCCCAAAAGGGTAGTGCTTTGGGCGTTAAACGCCAGAATGTGCACCATTCTGGGCGTTTAACGCCAGGATGGCACAGGAGGGAAGATTCTGTTTTTAATTCAAAAATTTTTTCAAGTTTTCAAAATTTTTCAAAATCAAATCTTTTTCAAATCAAATCTTTTCAATCAAATCTTTTTCAAAATCAATTTCTTTCTATTTTCAAAGATACTTGCTATCAATTAATGATTTGACTCAACATTTCAAGTATGTTGCCTTTTCTGTTGAGAAAGGTTTAATGTTTGAATCATATCTTTTCTTGATAGCCAAGTCATTAATTTTCAAAATCAAAATCTTTTTAATTTCTAATTTCAAAATCTTTTTCAAACATCACTTGATTTCTTTTCGACTCTTAGTTTTCGAAAATCAATTAGTGTTTTTCAAAATGTTTTCAAAATCTTTCACTTAATTTTCGAAAACTACTTCCCCCCTTCTCACATCCTTCTATTTATGGACTAACACTATTCCCTAATGCACAATTCGAACTCCATCTTCTTTGATAAGTTCGAATTTTGTGCTTCTGCCTTCTATTTTTCTTTTCCTCTGACACCTAAAGGAATCTCTATACTGTGACATAGAGGATTCTATATTTTCTTGTTCTCTTCTCTTTCATATGAGCAGGAGCAAAGACAAAAGCATTCTTGTTGAGGCTGATCCTGAACCTGAAAGGACCTTGAAGCGAAAGCTAAGAGAAGCTAAGGCACAATTTTCTGTAGAGGACCTAACATAAATCTTCAAAGAAGAAGACCCCATGGCAGCCGAAAACAACAACAATGCCAACAATGCAAGGAAGGTGCTGGGTGACTTTACTGCACCTACTCCCGACTTCTATGGGAGAAGCATCTCTATCCCTGCCATTGGAGCAAACAACTTTGAGCTTAAGCCTCAATTAGTTTCTCTAATGCAACAGAATTGCAAGTTCCATGGACTTCCATTGGAAGATCCTCAT
>NC_029780.3:89217413-89219804 GCF_000817695.3 Arachis duranensis
TGAAGAAGATGCCTACAGAGGCTCAAGAGCTGATTGAAATGGTTGCAAATAACCAATTCATGTACACTTCTGAAAGCAATCCTGTGAACAATGGGGCTAATCAGAAGAAAGGAGTTCTTGAGATTGACACTCTGAAAGCCATATTGGCTCAGAACAAAATATTGACTCAGCAAGTCAACATGATTTCTCAAAGTCTGTCTGGAATGCAAAATGCACCAGGTAGTACTAAGGAGGCTTCATCTGAAGAAGAAGCTAATGATCCTGAGAACCCTTCAATGGAAGAGGTGAATTACATGGGAGAACCCTATGGAAACACCTATAATCCTTCATGGAGAAATCATCCAAATCTCTCATTGAAGGATCAACAGAGACCTCAACAAGGTTTCAACAACAATAATGGTGGAAGAAACATGTTTAGCAATAGCAAGCCCTTTCCATCATCTTCTCAGCAACAGACAGAGAGTTCTAAGCAGAACACCTCTGACTTAGCAACCATGGTCTCTGATCTAATCAAAACCACTCAAAGTTTCATGATTGAAACAAGGTCCTCCATTAGCAACTTGGAGGCACAAGTGGGTCAGCTGAGCAAGAAAATTACTGAACTCCCTCCTAGTACTCTTCCAAGCAATACAGAAGAAAATCCAAAAGGAGAGTGCAAAGCCATCAACATGGCCGAATTAGGGGAGGAGGAAGAGGCAGTGAACGCCACTGAGGAAGACCTCAATGGATGTCCACTGGCCTCCAATGAGTTCCCTAATGAGGAACCATGGGAATCTGAGGCTCAAAATGAGACCATAGAGATTCCATTGGATTTACTTCTGCCATTCATGAGCTCTGATGAGTATTCTTCCTCTAAAGAGGATGAGTATGTCATTGAAGAGCAAGTTGCTAAATATCTTGGAGCAATCATGAAGCTAAATGACAAGTTATTTGGAAATGAGACTTGGGAGGATGAACCCCCTTTGCTCACCAAAGAACTGGATGACTTGTCTAGGCAGAAATTACCTCAAAAGAGACAGGATCCTGGGAAATTTTCAATACCTTGTACCATAGGCACCATGACCTTCAAGAAGGCCTTGTGTGACCTTGATTTCATAGTCCTAGAGACTGGGAAGTGCATGGATGAATCCATCATCCTTGGCAGACCCTTCCTAGCCACAGCAAGGGCTGTGATTGATGTTGATAGAGGAGAATTGATCATTCAAGTGAATGAAGAATCCTTGGTGTTTAAGGCTCAAGGATATCCCTCTGTCACCATGGAGAGGAAGCATCATGAGCTTCTCTCAAAACAGAGTCAAACAGAGCCCCCACAGTCAAACTCTAAGTTTAGTGTTGGGAGGCCACAACCAACTTCTAAGTTTGGTGTTGAACCCCCATATTCAAACTCTAAGGTTGGTGTTGGGAGGTTCCAACAGTGCTCTGAGTATCTGTGAGGCTCCATGAGAGCCCTCTGTCAAGCTACTGACATTAAAGAAGCGCTTGTTGGGAGGCAACCCAATGTTATATTTGATCTATTTTCCTTTGTTATTTTATGTTTTCTGTAGGTTGATGATCATGAGAAGATACAAAATCAATTGAAAAAGCAAAAACAGAAAGAAAAATAGAAAGAAAAATAGCACACCCTGGAGGAAGATCCTGCTGGCGTTTAAACGCCAGTAAGGCTAGTAGATGGGCGTTTAATGCCCAGTCTGGCACTATTCTGGGCGTTTAACGCCAAAAAGGGGCACCAGACTGGCGTTAAACGCCAGTAAAGGGCAAGAACTTGGCGTTAAACGCCAGAAATGGGCACCAGCCCGGCGTTTAACGCCAGAATTGGCATGAAGAGCAATTTTGCTCGCCACTTGGTGCAGGGATGACTTTTCCTTGACACCTCAAGATCTGTGGACCCCACAGGATCCCCACCTACCCCACCACTCTCTCTCTTTTTCTTCACCCATTCACCAATCACCTTAACACCTCTTCCCCAAAAACCCTTCACCTATCAAATCCCATCTTTCTCTTCACCACTCACATCCATCCTTCATAAAACCCCACCTACCCCACCATTCAAATTCAAAACACTTTCCCTCCCAAACCCACCCTCCCATAACCGACCCCTACCCCTCTCTCCACTCCTATATAAACCCATCTTCACTCCTTCATTTTCACACAACCTAAACACTACTTCTTCCCCTTTTGGGCGAACCACAAAGCCCCCTCCATCTCCTTCACTTCTTCTTCTTCTACTCTCTTCTTTTCTCTTTTGCTCGAGGACGAGCAAACCTTTTAAGTTTGGTGTGGTAAAAGCATTGCTTTTTGATTTTCCATAACCATTTATGGCACCTAAGGCCAGAGAAACCTCTAGAAAGAGGAAAGGGAAGGCAAAAGCTTCCACCTCCGAGTCATGGAAGA
>NC_029780.3:89221544-89221846 GCF_000817695.3 Arachis duranensis
GCTTTTAGTTAAAATTCACTTTTTTGGACTTTACTATGAGTTTGTGTGTTTTTCTGTGATTTTAGGTATTTTCTGGCTGAAATTGAGGGACCTGAGCAAAAATCTTATTTGGAGACTAAAAAGGACTGCAGATGTTGTTGGATTCTGACCTCCCTGCACTCGAAGTGGCTTTTCTAGAGCTACAGAAGCCCAATTGGCGCGTTATCAACGGCGTTGGAAATTAGACATTCTGGGCTTTCCAGCAATATATGATAGTCTATACTTTGCCCAAGATTTGATGGCCCAAACCGGCGTTCAAAGTC
>NC_029780.3:89222109-89237443 GCF_000817695.3 Arachis duranensis
ACCTTGTTCTTATGTATTTTCAACGGTGGAGTTTCTACACACCATAGATTAAGGTGTGGAGCTCTGCTGTACCTCGAGTATTAATGCAATTACTATTGTTCTTCCATTCAATTCCGCTTGTTCTTGTTCTAAGATATCACTTGTTCTTCAACTTGATGAATGTGATGATCTGTGACACTCATCATCATTCTCACCTATGAACACGTGCCTGACAACCACCTCCGTTCTACCTTAGATTGGGTGGATATCTCTTAGATTCTTTAACCGGAATCTTCGTGGTATAAGCTAGAATTGATGGCGGCATTCAAGAGAATCCGAAAGGTCTAAACCTTGTCTGTGGTATTCTGAGTAGGATTCAATGATTGAATGACTGTGATGAGCTTCAAACTCGCGATTGTGGGGTGTTAGTGACAGACGCAAAAGAATCACTAGATTCTATTCCGACATGATCGAGAACCGACAGCTGGATAGTCGTGTCGTGACAGGGTGCGTTGAACATTTCCACTGAGAGGATGGGAGGTAGCCACTGACAACGGTGAAACCCTTGCATACAGCTTGCCATGGAAAGGAGTAAGAAGGATTGGATGAAGACAGTAGGAAAGCAGAGAGACGGAAGGGACCAAGCATCTTCATACGCTTTATCTTTATGTTTTATTCATCATTCATATCCATTTGAGTTTGCCTGACTAAGATTTACAAGGTGACCATAGCTTGCTTCATACCAACAATCTCTGTGGGATCGACCCTTACTCGCGTAAGGTTTATTACTTGGACGACCCAGTACACTTGCTGGTTAGTTGTGCGAAGTTGTGATAAAGAATTGAGATTACAATTGTGTGTACCATGTTGATGGCGCCATTGATGATCACAATTTCGTGTACCACTCACCTAGGACACCCTTTTGAAATTCTCAAGCTATATGGACCATGCTTGCTATGTGGTTGACTTTTCACCTCTAGTATCTTTTACTACTTTTCATAGTAACCATGTTTCCCATCTTATGTCCACTAGGTGATGTGAGCCCAAATTCAAGGTTTGTCATTGATTGATGTGTAAGTTTCATATATCATTTGGTCCATAAAGTTACCTTGCACATCAATCAATGTCCATCCATTATCCAATTCACAATTGTCTGATTTTTGCTTGAATGCTTTTATGCCTCTTTATTACTTGGTTGGTTGACTTAACCTACAAGTGTTTTGAAGTATTTCAAGCACACTAGAATGAGTAAGGTGCATGCTTCTTTTGTGTACTTGTGACATAGGTCTTTTTTATACTAGTGTGTGTGTTCTAAACCGCATGCAAACTTAGAACTCACACACTTGTTTCATCAATGTCACACTAATTCACTCACTCAATTCTAGTGATTTACCTCATCCCAATAATTTATGTTTCCTTACTTTTGCATTTACTTTTCTTACTATCCTGTCTCCTATTTTCAAGATAAGTCATCGTAAGCAAAAATGGAAGCAGGAAAAGAACATGTAACACCGGTTGACCTACCAGCTGAAGGTAGCAACTTGGAAAGTCGCCGTACCCCTTGCTCATCTTTGAATGCACTGAGGACGGTGCAAACTTTAAGTGTGGGGAGGTCATCCGACCACTCGGCATTTTTGGGTGACAAATTTCTAATCCCAACAGTTTTGCATTTCAATTTTTTTAGGTCTTTTAGGATTTTTAGTTGCATACATATATATAATAAGCTTAGTTAAAATAATGAAATTCTCCAAGAAAAATATTTTTAATAAGGAATTGACATCCCAATTGATTTGAGTAAAAATTTTTCATTGAACTTGCTTAAATTATATATTGTGGATCATGTTTTTGAGCTAAGAACACAAACATGTGAGTTTTGAGCCTAATTGTGTGGTTGCATCAGATAACCACTTATTTTTCTTCTTGTGTGTGATTATTCTCTTTCTATGATTGTGATCTTTAATTTGTTTGATTCTTTATGTCCATTATTCCATGTATACATGCATTTAGATGATTGAGGCCATCATTTCATTCAGCTCACTTACCCAAATAGCCTACCTTTCATCAACCATTGTTAGTCAACTTTGAGCCTACGATTAACCCACTTTTTTCTTTAATTTAGCACATTTCACGCCTTAAAGCGAAAAACAATAAATGTCCCTTATTTGGATCTTTGATTAGCTTAGGCTAGTGAGTGTGTGTATCATTTAAGTGTGGGGAAACATGGGACATTGGTTGAGAAAAAGGGTGTGTTTTGTATTTTTTTTCAAAATTTTAGGAAATTCATGCATTGAATGTTAAACCATATGCATTGATGCTCTTGTATATATTTTAGTTTGAAATATATATATATATATATGCCCCAAAGTAAAGTTCGATAATAATCAACACATATGTGTGATGATCAAAAAGAGAATGCATGAGTGTGTGAAAAAGTGAAAAATGTGTAGTTAGGTTTGCTCTAAATAGTTTGCATTGAATAAATGTTGATACCCTTTGTTTCTAGCATCAGGACATGCTTGATTTGAGTGTGGGGAGGTTGATAAACCCCATTTTTAGGGTTTATCTTGTACTTAATTTAGAGGATTTTATCAATTTTTCTCACATTTATTCAATGAAATAGCATGGTTTCATGACTTTCTCCTAATTTGTGCTTAAGAGTGAAAACATGCTTTTTAGGCCTTTAATTGGTTAATTTTAATTCACCTTTGATTCCACTAGATGCCTTGATATGTGTGTTAGTGATTTCAGGTTTAAAAGGCAAGGAATGGATCAAAGGAGTGAAAAGAAAAGCATACAAAGTGGAGAATTTATGGAAAAAACAAGGATTTGGAGTGCATACATCGACGCGCATGTGTGACAGACGCACACACGTGAATATGAAGTCGCATGGCGATGCATATGCATGACATGACGCGTATGCGTGAGAAGAAAAATGCCAGACGACGCATACGCGTGGCCCAGGCATACGCGTCGCAGCTCGCACGTGACCTCATTAAAGTGAAAACATTGGGGGCAATTTCTGAGCTTTCCAGGCCCAAATCCAACTTATTTCTGAGACTATTACATGCAGAATTCAAGATGGGTCAGGGGGGAGCAATTAGTTTAGTTTTCACCATGCTTTAGGTAGAATTCTAGAGAGAGAAGCTCTCTCTTCTCTTTAGAAATTATGTTAGGTTTAGATTAGGATTTTCTTAGATCTAGTTTAATTCTTGTTCCCATTTACTTTCCCTTGTAATTTATTGTTGCTACATCTTGTTTCTTTTATCTTTTGTTGTCATCTCCTTTATTTTATTTACTTTGTTGTTGATGCACTCTTATTCCTTTTATTTTCCTTTAATGCAATTTATATTTTGTGTTCTTTATGTTTAATTAAATTGTTGTGTTAATTTTCTTGCAATTGGTAGTTGTAGATTTACATTTCTTGTAATTTTATTATGCTTTTCTTTTATGCTTTTCAAGTGTTTGACAAATTGCTTGGAAGGATGATAGAGTAGATTTTTGTGTTCTTGGCTTGGGATGGTAACTTAGGTGAACTTGAGTTGCTAATGTCCAAGTGATTGACGATTGGTGTCCATTGACACTAGCTTTCATTAAGCTAATTAGTGAGTGGCTAGGACTTATGGATTGGGATTGATAAAGCTCATTTGACTTTTCTTCACTCGTTAGAGGATGACTTAATGGGATTGATCCTTACAATTATCATGTTGTGGTTAGTAACAAGGATAAAGATTCTTATCCATCAACCCTTGCCAAGACTTTTTTATAATTTGTGTTTCATTTACTTTCTTGTCATTTATGTTTCATGTCCCTTATTCAAAACCCCAAAATATACATCTCATAACCAATAACATGAACACTTCCCTGCAATTCCTTGAGAAACGACCCGAGGTTTAAATACTTCGGTTATTTTTATTGGGGATCGTACTTGTGACAAACAAATTAAATCTTGATTGAGGATTATTTGTTGGTTTAGAACTATACTTGCAACGAGATTTCATTGAGAAATTCTTTACCGACAATTTTTCTCCGTCACAGAGTAGCTTCATATCTCCTTGGGTGCCAATTGAAGGCTGGTACCAAGGCAAAGCTTTTTCTGCTGCTTATTATTTTCTTTACCCACACTTCTCCTTTTCTCTCCAGCTTGTTTCATGTAGTTACCTCCTTCCCTTGCCATTTGCTTCAGCTTAAGGGTCTTCCCCTTTTTTAGCAGCCATAGTAGCAATATTGGTATTTCCATTAGCATCAATCTGAGCGATCAGAATTTTGCCAAAAATCATCGTGGATGTAGATTATTTGTAGGTATCCAAGAATCATCGGTACCTTCAGTTGAATCCTCTGCATTGGCCTCTGCGTTACTGCTTGTTAGGTTCTTAGTTTGTGTCCTCTATTCTGGCATGCTAAGCTTTGAGAAGCCTTCCATCAGCCAAGCTGGGGGTGGTTTCTTCTTTGGGTGAGGCAGCATTGAGCTTGCTGAGTTTGGTTTATTATGGAATTCCCTTTCATTATCTGAAATTCTTTTCCCCATTTGATCAGACTTCACCCAATCTCCGATTTCGTTTTCCTGAATATGACCCGCAGTAGAATTTTCTAACCATTGTGAATAATTTTTTATCTCATGGCTTAAGTATGCACAATAAGTGTACACTGTGCCTAGCCTTTCATACCTGAGACCTATTTCGATAGCCTTCTTATCCGGACTAGCAATTAGTAGGCTATCTTTTACTTCTTTCTCACCACAAATATCAACCCTAGCCTTGAGGATTATGTTTTTCTTTTCCCTAACCTCAAAAAACCCAAATCAGACACCTTCCCCAGGCTTTCTCCTATTTTCCTCCCAACTTCCAGTGTTTTGAACCTTTTCGGGATCCCCCACAATTGTACCCAAACTGGGAATTCAGATATGACATTGTCAGCAGCCTCCTCCTGAACATTCAATTTTCTAACGTGCAAAACGAAATTCTTAAATAGCCAAGGAGAGCCTTTTTTAATTCTCAGTAGTTCTTCTTCTATATCAAAGAAAAATTGAAAGACATTAGGTTTTATTTCAGTAACTCTTAATCCTTTCGGCTTACCCCAGATCGCTGTTAATGCATTCTCTATGGTGCCAGTTGTGAATTGTCTATTAGCAAAAAGTCTGCCTGTCAGACTATTGGCACAGGCCTAAACCCTTTCTATGATGTCTTCTTCTCCAAGAAATACCACTCCTCCATGGCGATCTTCTGCATTCTGGTTCCACCAGTCAGTCTCTTCCTTTTTATCACCCATACTATAGCATCGGATCTCCATGCCTGCTTCGGGAGAATTTTGTCCCATCCCCATTCCTGCAAAAAAAATTTTTCAGAGTCGAATCTCCATTTGGGGCAATCCTCACAGGAATCTCCGCATCTCGGAGAGTTTTATCATTCCTATTTTCAAACAATACTAATAATATCAATATCAAGCTATATGCAGGAGCAGAATTTTATTGGGACAATGGAAGCTATGGTCTCCTAAATAATTTATAAAATAATTAGTAATAATATTATATATAATATTTTTTGTCCAATTGGTTAATTATTTTTGTTTGTCTAACTCAACTATATAAACACCTAAGTTCGAATCTATCCACTATTGTACTTTATTTTTAAAAAAACATTCTTAAAACAATGAAATGATATTTAGACATTTACAAAATATGCTAATAACTCAAATTTTTTTATAAAAATATGATAATAATAAATTTAAAAAGTAATAAACTTAATAAGTAAAAAATATTTTATTTTATAAATTATACATAATAAAAAAATATTAAACTACTGTTATATTTTTTATATAATAGAATATAGAAAATATATAAATAATTTGGACACTAAATTCTTCTCAAGTATGAACTAAATAAACAGAAACACAAAAACCTTTTTTAATTTCCTTGTCTATTGTATCGATGAGTGAGATTAACTTCTTTTTTAGTTCAATAATTATTTCTGTGCAACTGAAATACTAAAGTTTTGAGACTTATTATTCGTGATAATTTTTATTTTTTTCTTATATATTTAATTTAATATTATTTTATTTTTTATAATTATTTGATTTTTCTATAACTGTAATAATAAAAAATAAAAAATACAATTTTCAAGAAAAGAAACTAATATTCAAAAATAATAAAATATAATTTCAACAATAATTATATTTATAATTTTTTATTGATAAAATTATTCATTTATTTTCATATTTGTAACAAATTTTAAAATATTTATATTTTAAATTTTATTTAATATAAATGTTATGTAATTTTTTTGTATCCCCCTCTCTTTCCAACTTTTTTTCAAGCTTCGCTACTGGCTGCATAAATACGAATAATACTCATTATAATACAAATTTTGTAATTATTAAAAGGAGTTTGATTATGTTGTTGTACGAAAAAGTTGATGACTCTACCATGAGAGAATTGATTATTTTACTGTAAAACATTCAGTTATCTTTGTAGATGATTAATTACGTCATTGAAAAATATGTGAAACAATATGTATAAATATGTATAAATATGCGGTTGTTAATGTTTGACTGATAAGTCTTTTCCTAAAATAATATTGTATAACTAAAACATCAATGTATTGTAAAATTTTCAACACTATGTGTGTATATGAATACGGATTAAAAGAGATTGGCACAATTACAATGTTTATCATTTTTAAAAAGAATTGTTTTTATTGATGTAATTGTTGAATTATAAGAATTATTTATATAATAAAAATAATTTATTGTAAGGTAAATTCTATTCAATTTTTTTTAAATAAAGAATAAATTATCTTTTATGATAAATTTAATTATTATTGGATGAAATGAATTATATCATCAAAATTATTAATATTAGCTCTTAATTTAATTTAAATTTTAACAACCAACTAGTTAATTATAATAAAATCACTTGAAGTTCATACATACAAAATCACACAATTTTTATATAAGTTGCATTAACAACTATGAAATTACTAGTCATACAATAATAACCATATAATATACATATGTACAATATTATTTATTTTTACGTATATAGACTGATGATGAATATAATTATTGGTATTGTACTGTATATGCATACAGTGCCGGAACTTGAAAAATTTTTTGGAAGAATCAGAAATTTTAATAAAAAAATTATATAATAGTATTTATATTAAAATAAAATTTATAAATATAATTATTTTCTTTTTAAATTTATTATTAATATGTAGGAATACATATGGTTAATATTAACAAAAAAAATAAATCTGAGTTTGATTAATAAAAAATTTTGTTTAGGTTAATAAGCCAAATTAATTTTAAATAAAAAATCAGTTTTAAAAAAGAATCCGTTTTTAAATGAAAAAAATTAGGTTTTGCACATAAAAATATATTTTTATTTAGAAAACCAATTTTTATTATCTAAAAACTGATTTTTCTTTTCAAAAAACTGATTTTTCTTTAAATTATATAAAATCATTTACAACTTATAATTATTTTTTAGTGTTTTCAAAGATCAATTTTACCTTTGATAATATTTATCTTTCAAAAGTTTTAAGATTAATTATTTTTGTTATTATTTTTATTTAAATGTAATGCATAAAATTATATGAGAAGCTAAATATAATTTAGTGTTAATTCTATAATAATATTTAATTTATAATGTTGATTTAAAGATATGTCATTTGTTGTTTATTTAAAGATATGCTATTTTTTATGTCAAATAGGATAGGATAAAAAATTTAAAAGAATAGTAAAAATGGATATAAAACTCAAATATATAAATTAAAAATATATCAATTTAATCAAACAAATTAATTTTAGAATATATCCCCATTTTGGTCCTCAAAAAATTTCAGACTGGACACTTTAGTCCCCAACTAAAATTAATTACTCGATTGGTCCCTAACAATTAATTCCGCCGTTAATTCTAACGGAAGACAAAATAGTCCCTGACAACTCTAACAGGGGACAAAATGGTCCCTGACCTCCTCTGTTCGAAAACGACACTGTTCTCTCCCATTTCCATCATATCTCGCATAACACTAACAGTCTAACACTATAACTTCAAACTACACAATGCACACTCTCTAAATTTAATGTCCACAAGAAAAAAAATTTTCAACTTATTCTCAACCAATTCATACTCAGGGAACTAATGCCTATGTCTCTCAACTAGTTGTCGTCTTCGATGGATCCCATGAATCCAGACAGCAAGTCTGATTTGTTAACGTCCTTTAGCTTCTTCTTCGAACCAATGTTCAGTAATCGCTTCAGTTTCCATATGAGCGGCAACGGCGACATTGCTCGTTGTAATAGCTTGGATGCGAGGTCGAAGCTGTCTGCCAACTTGGACTCTGGGAAAGAAGGAATGAAGCATTCGGTGTCTATTTCAAATGAGAATTTGCATATGATGTCGAAGGAGAATCTTCTCATGATGTCCTAATGTCTAACAGTCTATATTGCTTGCTGGAGAGTGGAGAAAAGCGTGCCCTTGGAATAGTTGTGGAACTTGGTCTTGAGGATGTCGCGGACGTTGTCGAGGTTGGAGGTGATGTTATCAAAGACGTGCAAGTAGATGCTTTTGGTGGGTGAAGTGCAGAGGAGGTGGATGTACCAGTCACAAAGATTTAGGAAGTGTATGGTCCATGACGTGTTGAGGTAGGTGCAACACGTGTGACAATTACACCATGGCTTAATCTTGGAGCTAAAGAGGAGAAAGGAAGAGATGGAAAAGAAGATTGTGAAGGTGAAGAAGGAGAGTATGAATGTTAGGATTATGCAAGATATGATAAAAATTGAGAAAAAACAGTGTCGTTTTTGAATAAAGGGATCATGGATCATTTTGTCCCTTATTAGAGTTGTCAGAGATCATTTTGTCTCATGTTAAGAGTTTTTAGGGACCATTTTATCTTCCGTTAGAGTTGACGAAGCCAAGGACCTAAATGACTGACGAAATTAATTGTTAGGGACCAATCTAGTAATTAATTTTAGTTGGGAACTAAAATATCTAGTTTGAAATTCTTTGAGAACTAAAATGGGTATATACTCTTAATTTTATTTTTTTTAAATAGAATTACTAATATTTTTACAAAAATTTTGGGATTACCTTGTCCACACAAAGCTCCACCACTGTATGCATACAATAATACTGATTTATATAATACTATTATTCTCGAATAGTATTGAATTCAAGTCTTGGGTCTAAAATAACAAATGTTGAGAGTTAGGCCTCTTATAAAATCTCAAGTGTTCGAACATAATTGTCTTCCTGGAAAGAATACTCGTGGATCTATCCACCTAAAATACAAAATCCAACAACTCTTACCCATATACATTTTAAGCATATATTTAATAGCTGAGGCAATGGTACAGTGGAAGAACTATTGGCCTTCTAGCTAGAAAGCTGCACAAGGTTTGAGTCCTAGTAAAATCACGAAGTGGATAGTGTATTTGAGTGAGTATGTACGTGTGTAGGCAGAAACAAAAACATACATTTATATTAAGTTGCTTTTAATTTATATATAATTATATCAATTATCTTAAATCAATATAAAATTTATAGACATAATTTTTAATGTATAATCTTCTAATTTAATGGTGAATTACTTTGTAAAAAAAATTCCTTCAATAAAAATGTTATCTAGTAATATTATACTTAAAAATTTTACTTAATGGTACATAAATACATATAGATGGATTTTATGAAAGTTGCGTCATTTAAATAGCAAAAATATTGTGTACAAAGAAAATTAAATTAATTATTATATATTTGTATATAAATACATGTATAATTTAATTAATTTTTAATATATATTTCATATACAACAACAACAACAAAGCCTTGTCCCACTAAGTGGGGTCGGCTACATGAATCAAACGATGCTATTGTGCTCTGTCATGTATCATGTCTACAGAGAGACCGTTTACATGTAGATCTCGTTTGACCACCTCATGCATAGTCTTCTTAGGTCTTCCTCTGCCTTTCGCCGTTTGTCCATCTTCCATCTCATCCACCCTCCTGACTGGATGTTCTATCGGTCTTCTTCTCACATGTCCAAACCACCTGAGATGCGATTCAACCATATTTTCCACAATGGGTGCTACTCCAACTCTCTCCCTTATATCTTCATTCCTTATTTTATCCAATCGCGTATGACCACTCATCCATATCAACATCTTCATCTCTGCCACACTCAGCTTATGTTCGTGCTCCCCTTTAGCCGCCCAACACTCCATACCATACAACATAGCCGGTCTTATAGCGGTGCGATAGAATTTACCTTTAAGTTTTAGAGGCACTTTTTTGTCGCATATAAAACCAGATGCACTCTGCCATTTTGACCAACCTGCTTGGATCCTATGATTTACATCCTGTTAAATCTCTCCATTATCCTGTATGATGCACCCAAGATACTTAAAACTTTTAACTTTTCGTAGGATGTTTTCTCCAATCTTCACCTCTATATTGGGATTTTCCCTTCTCAAACTGAACTTACATTCCATATATTCCGTCTTGCTACAGCTTATGCGCAGACCATGCTCTGCTAAAGCTTCTCTCCATAACTCCAACTTCTTATTTAGGTCTTCCCTTGACTCTCCCATAAGGACGATATCATCGGCAAAAAGCATGCACCATGGCACAAGCTCTTGGATGTGCTCTGTGAGTACTTCCAAGACTAATGTGAAAAGGTATGGACTTAAGGATGATTCCTGGTGAAATCCTATACCAATAGGGAATTCCTCTGTCACACCACCTTGAGTCTTCACACTAGTTGTGGCCCCATCATACATGTCTTTAATTGCCCGAATATATGCGATCCTTACTCTCCTCTTTTCTAAAACCTTCCATAAGACCTCCCTTGGTACCCTATCATACGCTTTTTCCAAATCAATAAACACCATATGTAGATTCCTTTTATTACTACGATACCTCTCCATCATCCTTCTTAATAGGTATATCGCTTTAGTGGTAGATCTTCCTGGCATAAATCCAAATTGGTTCTCTGTTACTTGTGTCTCTTTTCTCAACCTCCGTTCTATCACCCTTTCCCATAACTTCATGGTATGACTCATAAGCTTAATCCCTCTATAGTTTCCGCAACTTTGTATATCCCCTTTATTCTTGTAGATAGGTACAAAGGTGCTCTTTCTCCACTCATCAGGCATCTTCTTTGACCTTAAAATCTCATTAAAAAGCTTGGTTAACCAGTTGGTGAATACTAGTAACAAATTTAGCAAGTGAATTTTGGTGTTCTCCTAGTATGATTCATTAAATATATATTATTCATGGCATCATTTATATATATAATAATAATGCTCTGCATCCATGTAATTTTTTTAACCATGTCTAACCAAGTTATTTTCTCTTACGTGCCACGCCACCTTTCTCTGATGCTTTCATAATAGACTTTTAACGTAAACCTCTTCAACGTAAAGCTTTCTCTTCAACATAAAGCTTTTTTCTTTGTTCTTCTTCCAACGTAAAGATTCTCTTCTTCTCTGATTTCTCTAATTTTCTTCTTTGTTTTCTTCTTCATTTTCTTCTTTGTTTTCATTGTTTTTAGATTTTGATATGCATTTGAATAGCGTATCAAAACAATGAATGATTCAAGTTCAAATCAGTTGAATGAGAGCGATTTGGATTGTTCTTCTAAATCAAATCAAGTGGACGATATTTGGATTATTTAATTTTGAATTGAATGGAATAGAATGCAATTGAATAAAGTGATAGTGAATAATTTCATTCTTCATTGCTAAATCCAATGTTGTTTATGAACATAATTTTCGGTTCATTTGGTATTATACAATGGTTTTGTATTGATAATAATTTTGGTTCATTCTAGAATGCAGGTGTTTCTGAATTTAAATTTATATAATGGACAATTTTTGGTACATTTGTTATTACACAATAGTCTTATTATGATAGTATTTCGATTCATTCTTCAATAATTTTGAATTGAATAGAATGGAATACAATTGAATAAAGTGATGATGAATATAATTTGGATAGAATACAGGAGTTTCTGAATTTATAGAATGCATATGTTTTGTTTCATTGGTTATTACACAATGGTCTTATTATGATAATATTTCGGTTCATTTTACAGTGCAGGTGTGTTGTCGATAAACAATTTGTTTCCCAAAGATTGGGATGACTTTTAAGACACTCGAAGAAGCTAGAAAGTTCAACAAAGAATATTCTAAACTTGTTGGTTTTTCTACAAAAATAAGGAACATCACTCGAAATGGAGATGAAATTAAGAATCAACTAATTATATGTAGTAGAGAGAAAATGGAAATTTAGGATATCTCCAATTTTGAAGACAAACCCCTCAACTGGAATAAACTATCAAGCCAGGATTTATGTATATATATTGAAAAATGTTGGTCTTTGGATTATTTCTAAAGTTGTTCTGAATCATTCACATCCTTACTGTCTAGATCGAGCAGAGATGCTTAAACAACATACGGAGATAAGCATGTTTGTGCGTCGTACCATTGAAAATAACGAGGAAGCTGGAATTAGATCGAGTAAAACATATCAGTCATTTGTAACAGCAGCAGGCAATCATTGTGAACTAAGTTTTATTGAAAAAGATGTGAGAAATTACATTACAAGAAAAGTACTAATGTTTTTTCAAACAAGATTATGCCAAAGGATTTGTAAAATACTTATTAAGAATGAAAGACAAGAATCAATTTTTTTGAGCTTAACCTTGAACTTGATCACTCTATCAAAAATGTATTTTAGGATAATGCAAGAAGCAGGGGTACGTACGAGTATTTCGGAGATATTGTTTCATTTGATACGACTTACAACACAAACAGGTATTCAGTTCATTGTGATATAATATTTGGTTCATACTCATAACCAGTTTCAATTCATAACCGTTGGTGTCTATTTGCAGGTACAATCTAGTTTTTGGTTCTTTTGTGGGTGTGAATTACCACGGTCAGTTAGCACTTCTCGGAGTTGATGAAAAAAGGATATTCAGTCATTTAAATGGTTATTTAAATATTTGCTTCGGTGCATGGGAGGAAAGACACCAAAAGGAATTCTTATCAATCAATGCACATCGATGCAAAGTAGGGATGGAAACACCATCTGAACCTGCGGGTACCCACCCTGCCCCTACCCGCTCAGAGCAGATAATTACCCGCCCTACACCGGGACGAGTTTTTGGGCGGGGCAGGGTCGGGTTTAGATAATATCCGCCCCTACCCGCCGCGGTATATATATATATATATATATAATTTTAATATATAATATCTGTAACATATTTAAAATTTTACTTTAATTTATGTTATGTATGCGATGATAGTTATATGAATTTTGAAATTCAATTTCATTTATTAAATTTTAATAATTATAGGGGCGGGACAGGTACCCGCAGGGACGGTTACTACCAGCTGTGGCAGGTTAAGGTTCAACATTTTACTACCCGCGGGTAGGAGCAGGGCGGGTTCAATGCGAGTTATTGTAGGGCAGCGCGGGGTCAAGTAGAGCAAAAATTTGCTCCTACCCGTCCCATTGCCACCTCTAATGCAAAGGGTATGCCAATAACAATTCACCGATGGTGCATTTGGCATATCATGAAGAAGATCCCAAGTAAATTAAATTGCTACAAGCGACACGAAGAAATTGAATAAGAGATGAGTCATGTTGTTTGGAACTCGTTTACAAAAGATGCATTTGACAAGAATTGGAATGATTTTCTCATGAGGTATGGTGTTGGAGGCAATAAGTGGCTTTCAGGTAACCAAGGTTTCATTCGAATTAGTTGATGTTATTTTTCAGTGAAAACGGTTATAAGTTTCAGTTCATTTCCAAAGCTATTTGAAGATCTTCACTTATGAATTCAGTTTATCTTGATCAACATTTTTGGGCCGAGATGAGAAGCACACAAAAGAGTGAGGACATACATATTTTTTTTAACAAGTTTATCACATGTAATAGCTCCTTGATTCAATTTGTAAAGCAATATGATAATTGCCTAGGAAGCAGATAGCAAAGAGAGAGAGAATTTGATGCTGCATATTTTCATACCGTGATACTGTGTACAATAAAATCACCAATAGAGACTCAATTTTAGCATGCGTATACTCACGAGAAGTTCAGGAAAGTTCAAGCACAACTTAGAGGAAAGGTGAATTGCATCGCAAGATCAACACATTCTACTCTAGGTTTTACAGTATATGAAGTTTTAGAGCAGGTTTCTAACTCAACATTTAATAAGTTTGTTGTTATATACGATGCAATATCATGCAAAGTAAAGTGTAAGTGCTTGTTGTTTGAGTCAAGGGGTATATTATACCGTCATTCTCTGAGTGCCTTAAGCTTTGAGCGAGTAGATAAAGTGGCACCAAAATATATATTTGACCGCTGGAGTAAGAACATAAAGAGGAGTCACACACATATCAATAGTGACCAAGACAAGTCTCTATTGGAACCAAGAAGCAAGAGATATGACGATTTGGTGTTTCGCTTACATAATATTTGTGAATTTGCATCAGAATTGGAGAAGTTGACTGGAATTTTGCATAGGACTTTTGATAATGTCATGGCTGAGATGCAAGAATATTAATCGAAAAGTAAAAGTAAATGTTCATTATCTCACAAATTCACTGCATTGAATGATCTTAACAACTTTCAAAGTCCCGCACATGTTAGAACAAGAGGACGTTCCAAGAATAGACTGGAATCAAATATGGAAAAAAATATTGCAAATACAAAAAAAAGAAAAAGAAAAAGTCAGCTCTAAGCGAGGTAACATTGATTTTCTTTTGATTAGGGAAAATGGGTTTATGCATTTCGCTAATGTATGATTTTTTTTAGCAGTTGAACATTTTAGATGGTGAATTAATGATTCAGTCAAGTTCTAGCCTTTATCATGCACAGGATATGAATTATCTCGGAGAGGATGATAGAAGTTTTGGTGTTTATTGGAATACATTTTGATTCATGTATGACGAAATTTTGGTTCATTTGAGTTCTAGTCATTTAATGAGGGTTAATTTCTAATTTATGTTATGTTTTATTGAATAGTCACTCTTTGAATTTTTAAATTAGCTTCTGCAATTGTGTTGTGGCAAACAGCTTAGGTATTTTTTCAATTGAATAGTTATATAAGGGTTAAGTATGATTTTGGTCCCCAACGTAAGGGCTGAAAATTTATTTCGTCCCTCGCCTTTTTTTCGCTCAAAAATGGTCCCCAAAGTTTCAGTTTATTTTGAAATCGTCCTTTTTACCAATTATATTTTTTTATTACCAAATTACCCTTTATTAAAAAAATTATAAAATAAATAAAAAAAAGAAAAAAAAAAAAAAGAAAGGGGGTACAGGATAGGGGCCGAGAAAGAAAGAAAAGGGGGG
>NC_029780.3:89237853-89240759 GCF_000817695.3 Arachis duranensis
GTGGTGGTGGGTGGTGGGTGGTGGGTGGTGGTAGTTGTGGTGGTGCTGGTGCTTTGCATGATTTTGGAAAAGAAGGGATAGGGGTATTTTGGTCCGAAGGACGGTTTTAAAACAAACTGAAATCTAGGGGACCATTTTGGAGCGAAAAAAAGGCGAGGGACGAAAAAAATTTTCAGCCCCTACGTTAGGGACCAAAATCATACTTAACCCAGTTATATAATGAGGTTCCTTTTTTGGTTTATTTCGTGTATAAATTTCAGTTCATTTGTATTTTTTTCGCTCTTGAGGTTTAGTAAATACATTCAACCTATTCAATGTGAATCTAGATTCATTCAAACTAATTTGATCTCAATACAGCCCAGACATTTCCAACAAATAAATCAAATGGAATTTAAGAAAAGATTTTCAAATATATACATTAACATTTGCAACGAGTGAAAGAAGTGTTTGTCTCATTACAATTTCTTACAAATTAATGTTAATTACAGATTCAACCTATTTAATTTCTATATCCCCAGATGAAAATTTACAAAAAGAATTTGAGAGGGTAGCGGATGAATTTGGGATTCTTATGGCTTCAGATGCCTCAATGACTTTCTTTCTCAATTTAATTACCTTGTCCAAGAGAATGGTTGGACCATATGCCCGCCTGAAAGCATCTACTTCTTCCTACAATTCAATTGAAAGAAATCACTTAATTTGAACCCAAATGAAATAAGAAATGAACCAAAATTTATTAATTTAGAAATTACTTATCTATTTCCAATTTTTACATTTGTATTTCCCATCTTTTATCTTTTCGGGATCAATTATTTTCAACCATTTCATCACATATATTCCGCAATCATAACTAAGAAAAAAATAAAAATATAAAATATGATTAACACGAGAGAGACAGAAAATCATAGTAAAATATATTAATAACAGTACTATAGCAAAGAAAGGTTTCTACAATTTTTATTGACCGCTGATCGTAATATACGGTGCTTCAACACCTTCTTCATAGTCCACTGATGAGCGGATAGTTTATACGCTTTTTGTCATTGTTTTTAGGTAGTTTTTAGTATGATTTAGTTAGTTTTTAGTATATAATTATTAGTTTTTATGCAAAAATCATATTTCTGGACTTTACTACGAGTTTGTGTGTTTTTCTGTGATTTCAGGTATTTTCTGGCTGAAATTGAGGGACCTGAGCAAAAATCTGATTCAGAGGCTGAAAAAGGACAGAATGTGCTGTTAGATTCTGACCTCCCTGCACTAGAAGTGTATTTAATGGATCTACAGAAGCGCAATTGGCGCGCTCTCACTTGCGTTGAAAATTAGACATCTTGGGCTTTCCAGCAATGTATAATAATCCATACTTTGCCCTAGATTTGATGGCCCAAATTGGCGTCAAAACGCCGATCACAGACCCTTTTCTGGCGTTAAACGCCAGAACTGGCATAAAAGCAGGAGTTAAACACCCAAAATGGCACCAGAGCTGGCGTTTAACTCCAAGAGAAGCCTATGCACATGAAAGCTTCAATGCTCAGCCCAAGCACACACCAAGTGGTCCCCAGATATAAAAAGGTTACAGAACTAGTAACCTTCTTCTTTATGTAAACCCTAGGTTACTAGTTCACTATAAATAGGACCTTTTACTCTTGTATTTTCATCTTTTTGATCATCTTTGATCTTAGGATAAGGTCTTTGAACCCTTTTTCGTTTGTTTCATGCTATTTGGGAGGCATGGTGATGAGCGGATATTTTATACGCTTTTTGGGGGTAATTTCATGTAGATTTTAGCATGTTTTAATTAGTTTTTAGTATAATATTATTAGTTTTTAGGCAAAAATCATATTTCTGGTCTTTACTATGAGTTTGTGTATTTTTCTGTGATTTTAGGTATTTTCTGGCTGAAATTGAGGGAGCTGAGCAAAAATCTGAGTAAGGCTGAAAAAGGACTGCTGATGCTGTTGGATCCTGACCTCCCTGCACTCGGAATGGATTTTTTGGGGCTACAGGAGTCCAATTGATGCACTCTCAATTGGGTTGGAAAGTAGACATCCAGAGCTTTCCATAAATATATAATAGTCCATACTTTGCGCGAAGATAGATGACATAAACTGGCGTTCAACACCAGTTTCATGCTGCTGTCTGGCGTCCAGCGCCAGAAACAGGTTACAAGTTGGAGTTCAGCGCCCAAAACACGTCACAACCTGGCGTTCAACTCCAGAAACAGCCCAAGCACATGAGAAGCTTTAGTCTCAGCCCTATCACACACCAAGTGGGCCCCAGAAGTGGATTTCTGCACCAATTATCTTAGTTTACTCATATTCTGTAAACCTAGGTTACTAGTTTACTATTTAAACAACTTTTAGAGACTTATCTTGTACCTCATGACATTTTCAGATCTGAATTTTATACACTTTGACTGCATGAGTCTCTAAACCCCATTGTTGGGGGTGAGGAGCTCTGCAACGTCTCAATGAATTAATGTAATTGTTTCTATTTCATTCAAACGTGTGTGTGTTCCTATCTAAGATGTTCATTCGCGCTTAAACATGAAGGAGGTGATGATCCGTGACACTCATCACCTTCCTCAATCCATGAACGTGTGCCTGACAACCACCTCCGTTTTACATCAGATTGAATGAGCTTCTCTTAGATTCTTTAATCAGAATCTTCGTGGTATAAGCTAGAATTGATGGCGGCCATTCTTGAGGATCCGGAAAGTCTAAACCTTATCTGTGGTATTCCGAGTAGGATTCAAGGATTGAATGGCTGTGACGAGCTTCAAATTTGCGATTGCTGGGCGTGATGACAAACGCAAAAGGCAAATTTGTGATTGCTGGGCGTGATGACAAACGCAAAAGGATCAATGGATTCTATTCCAACATGATCGAGAACCAACAGCTGATTAGCCG
>NC_029780.3:89241152-89241980 GCF_000817695.3 Arachis duranensis
TTATTTTTCTTTGAGTCTAGTGTCTTGTTATAAGTTTGGTGTCAATTGCATATTTTATATTTTTCTTTAAAATTTTCGTATTAGTGTTCTTTGTTCTTCCTTGATCTTCAAGTTGTTCTCGTTTATTTTTCTTGTTTGATCTTGAGTTCTTCTTGTTTTGTGTCTTTTCTTGTTTTTCTTGTGCTTTTTCAAAACATTAACTTTCAAAAATTTTACTTTTATCCATAAATATAATACATCTTTAAAATCAACATTGAAATTACTGCCCAATTGGCTGGAGCATTAGTAGTTGTTCTTGATAATTGGGTATCTTCTTTAAAATCTTTTTCAAAAAAAAAAATAATTTTTCTTTGATTGAATCTTGTGCCAAACTCTAAGTTTGGTGTTTTCTTGTTAATTTTTCTTTAATTTTCGAAAATTTGTGTTTTGATCTTAAAATTTTTAAGTTTGGTGTTCCTTGGTGTTTTTCCTCCAAAATTTTCGAAAATAAGGAGCATTAGATCTAAAAACTTTAAGTCTTGCAGTAGCTTTGAGCTGAATCCTCAGCTCATTATCATGGTGCAGCAAAACTGCCAGTATTCTGGTCTTCCACATGAAGAACCTACATAGTTTCTGGCACAATTTTTGCAAATTGCTGACACAGTACATGATAAGGAAGTAGATCAGGATGTCTACAAATTATTACTGTTTCCATTTGCTGTAAAAGATCAAGCTAAGAGGTGGTTAAATAACCAATCTAAGAACAGCATAAAGACATGGAAACAGCTGTCAGAAAAATTCCTGAATCACTATTTCCCTCCAAAACGGATGACACAGCTAAGGCTAAGC
>NC_029780.3:89242246-89244928 GCF_000817695.3 Arachis duranensis
GTTGCCAGAAATCAGCATATGTACCTAAGCAGTGAATCCTCAATGAAAGAAGAAGCCAAAATAGTAACTGCTGAACTCAGTCCTGTGGATTAAGCTAATGAATTCAATCAGCAATTAGACTTTCTAACCCAGCAGCTAGCCGAATTCAAGGAAATACTACAGGAAACAAGAATGGCTAACAGGAATATGGAAGTACAGTTAAAGCAAACAGAAAGGCAACTGTCAAAACAAATAGCAGAAGAATGCCAAGCAATTCAATTAAGAAGTGGGAAAACATTAAATACCTCACTTCAAGGCAGCAGGAAGCCAAGAAATGAACAAATGGCTACTCAAAATCCCTCTGAGGATAATCAGAGCCCAGAGAGGAATAAGGCTGGCGCTGAACGCCCAGACCATGCTCATTTCTGGCGTTCAACGCCAGAAACAAGCATGAATCCGGCGTTGAACGCCCAAGGGAAGCATAGTTCTGGCGTTCAGACGCCAGTAACAAATAAGGAGTTGGCGTCTAACGCCACTCCAGCTTCCACCCCTGGCATTCAAACGCCAGTGGGAGATCAGTCACATACAAGTGCTGATAACAACCCTTCTAAAAAGGCTTCCCAACCCACTTCTACAGGTAATAAACCTGCAGCAACTAAAGTTGAGGAATATAAAGCCAAAATGCCTTATCCTCAAAAACTCCGCCAATCGAAACAGGATAAGCAATTTGCTCGCTTTGCAGACTATCTCAGGACTCTTGAAATAAAGATTCCGTTTGCAGAAGCACTTGTTGAAATAAAGATTCTATTTGCAGAAGCACTTGAGCAAATACCCTCTTATGCTAAGTTCATGAAAGAGATCTTAAGCCATAAGAAGGATTGGAGGGAGACTGAAAAAGTTTACCTCACTGAACAATGCAGTGCAGTCATTCTAAAAAGCTTACCTGAGAAGCTTAAAGATCCCGGGAGCTTTATGATACCATGTACATTAGAGGGTACTTGTACCAAGCAAGCTTTATGTGATCTTGGGGCAAGTATCAACCTAATACCTGCATCTACTATCAGAAAGCTTGGTTTGACTGAAGAAATTAAACCAACCAAGATATGTCTTCAACTTGCTGATGGCTCCATTAAATACCCATCAGGCGTGATTGAAGACATGATTGTCAAGGTTGGGCCATTTGCCTTTCCTACTGACTTTGTGGTGATGGAAATGGAGGAGCACAAGAGTGCAACTCTCATTCTAGGAAGACCTTTCCTAGCAACTGGCCGAACCCTTATTGACGTTCAAAAAGGGGAAGTAACCCTGAGAGTCAATGAGGAGGAGTTCAAGTTGAATGTTGTCAAACCCATGCAACATCCAGACACCCCAAATGACTGCATGAGTGTTGATATCATTGACTCTCTGGTAAGAAAGGTCAATATGGCTGAGAGTCTCGAATCAGAGCTAGAGGACATCTTTAAAGATGTTCAGCCTGATTTGGAGGAATCAGAGAAGATAATAGAACCTCTGAAAATCCCTCAAGAAGAGGAGAAACCTCCAAAACCCGAACTCAAACCATTACCCCCTCAGGAAGAGGAGAAACCTCCCAAACCCGAGCTCAAACCATTACCACCATCCCTGAAATATGTATTTCTGGGAGAAGGTGATACCTTTCCTGTAATCATAAGCTCTACCTTAGAGCCACAGGAAGAGGAAGCACTAATCCAAGTGCTAAGGACACACAAGACAGCTCTTGGGTGGTCCATCAGTGATCTTAAGGGCATTAGCCCAGCCAGATGCATGCACAAGATCCTATTTGTGTTCATCTAGTTGCTTGGGGACAAGCAACAGTTTAAGTTTGGTGTTGTGATGAGCGGATATTTTATACGCTTTTTGGGGGTAATTTCATGTAGATTTTAGCATGTTTTAATTAGTTTTTAGTATAATATTATTAGTTTTTAGGCAAAAATTATATTTCTGGACTTTACTATGAGTTTGTGTTTTTTTCTATGATTTCAGGTATTTTCTGGCTGAAATTGAGGGAGCTGAGGAAAAATCTGAGTTAGGATGAAAAAGGACTGCTGATGCTGTTGGATCCTAACCTCTCTGCACTCGGAATGGATTTTTTGGGTCTACAGAAGTCCAATTGACGCGCTCTCAATTGGGTTGGAAAGTAGACATCCAGGGATTTCCAGCAATATATAATAGTCCATACTTTGCGGGAATATAGCCGACGTAAACTGGCGTTCAACGCCAGTTTCATGCTGCTGTCTGGCGTCCAGCGCCAGAAATAGGTTACAAGTTGGAGTTCAGCGCCCAAAACACGTCACAACCTGGCATTCAACTCCAAAAACAGCCCAAGCACGTGAGAAGCTTTAGTCTCAGCCCCAGCACACACCAAGTGGGCCCCAGAAGTGGATTTCTGCACTAATTATCTTAGTTTACTCATATTCTGTAAACCTAGGTTACTAGTTTACCATTTAAACAACTTTTAGAGACTTATCTTGTACCTCATGACATTTTCAGATCTGAATTTTATACACTTTGACAGCATGAGTCTCTAAACCCCATTGTTGGGGGTGAGGAGCTCTGCAGCGTCTCAATGAATTAATGCAATTGTTTCTATTTCATTCAAACGTGTGTGTTCCTCCTATCTAAGATGTTCATTCGCGCTTAAACATGAAGAAGGTGATGATCCATGACACTCATCACCTTCCTCAA
>NC_029780.3:89245066-89246767 GCF_000817695.3 Arachis duranensis
TATAAGCTAGAACTGATGGCGGCCATTCTTGAGGATATGGAAAGTCTAAACCTTGTCTGTGGTATTCCGAGTAGGATTCAAGGATTGAATGGCTGTGACGAGCTTCAAACTCGCGATTGCTGGGCGTGATGACAAACGCAAAAGGATCAATGGATCCTATTCCAACATGATCGAGAACCAACAGTTGATTAGCCGTACTGTGACAGAGCATCTGGACCGTTTTCACTGGAGGCTGGGAAGTAGCCACTGACAATGGTGACACCCTACATACAGCTTGCCATGGATGGAACTTTACAAACAATTGAGTTGAATATTACATTGCAGAAATTCAGAGGACAAAGCATCTCCAAAGCTCCAACATATTCTTCATTAATAAAGTAACAATTCCTTATTCCAAACACTTTTACTTCTTACAATTAAATCCAAATAATCTTATTGGCATCTTGACTAAGATTAATAAAATAAACATAGTTTGCTTCAAACCAATAATCTCCGTGGGATCGACCCTTACTCACGTAAGGTATTACTTGGACGACCCAGTGCACTTGCTGGTTAGTTGTACGGATTACAAATTCGTGCACCACATGGCCGCCTAGACCTTGTTCTTATGTATTTTCAACAATGGAGTTTCTACACATCATAGATTAAGGTGTGGAGCTCTGCTGTTCCTCATGAATTAATACAATTACTACTGTTTTCTATTCAATTCAAGCTTATTCTTGTTCTAAGATATTCACTCGTACTTCAACCTGATGGATGTGATGATCTGTGACACTCATCATCATCATCCCTTGTGAACACGTGCCTGACAACCACTTCCATTTTATCTGCGGAGCTTGAGTGTGTATCTCTTGGCCTCCAGGTTCACGACGCATGGTTGCCTCTCCTGACAACAGAGCTTCCATTCCGTACAATCAGAGTCTTCGTGATATAAGCTAGAATCAAAAGGGCAGCATTCTTGAGATCCGGAAAGTCTAAACCTTGTCTGTGGTATTCTGAGTAGGATCTGGGATGGGATGACTGTGACGAGCTTCAAACTCGCGACTGTGGGGTGCAGTGACAGTGCGCAAAAGGATCAATGGATCTTATTCTGACACGATCGAGAACCGCCAGCTGATTAGCCATGCGGGAAATTGTAGAGGACCATTTTCACTGAGAAGATGGATGGTAGCCATTGACAACGGTGATCCACCTACATACAGCTTATCATGGAAAGGAGTATGGATGATTGGATGAAGGCAATAGGAAAGTAGAGGCTCAGAGGGAACAAAGCATCTTCATACGCTTATTGGTGCACAAAAATTACTTCACACTATGTAATTCCGCACAACTAACCAGCAAGTGCACTGGGTCGTCCAAGTAATACCTTACGTGAGTAAGGGTCGAATCCCACGGAGATTGTTAGTTTGAAGCAAGCTATGGTTATCTTATTATTCTTAGTCAGGATACCAATTGTGATTATCAGTTGACTTGCAAATGAACAAGGGGATATGTATTACGTCATACGAAATTGGAATAAAAATTGAAATTAATGTTGAAAAATTCGAAATACTTTTTATGCAATAATGGAGAATATGTTGGAGTTTTGGAGATGCTTTGTCTTCTGAATTCCTGTAACATAGTGCTTCCTCACTTTCAAAAGTGCAAAGTCCCTTCCATGGCAAGCTGTATGTAGGGTGTCACCGTTGTCAATGGCTACTT
>NC_029780.3:89246898-89247128 GCF_000817695.3 Arachis duranensis
GATCCTTTTGCGTCTGTCACTACGCCCAACACTCGCGAGTTTGAAGCTCGTCACAGCCATTCAATCCTTGAATCCTACTTGGAATATGATGAGCGGATAATTTGTACGCTTTTTGGCATTGTTTTTAGTATGTTTTGGTATGATCTAGTTAGTTTTTAGTATATTTTTATTAGTTTTTAGTTAAAATTCACTTTTCTGGACTTTACTATGAGTTTGTGTGTTTTTCTGTG
>NC_029780.3:89248017-89249324 GCF_000817695.3 Arachis duranensis
TGCGAAGTTGTGTTTATGCCATGGTATTGAACACCACGTTTTTGGGGTTCTTTACTGGGGATTATGAGAGTTGTGAAAAGTATTGTTCACAATTTCGCGCACTATGTTTTTGGCGCCGTTGCCGGGGATTGTTGAGTTTGGACAACTGACGGTTCATCTTGTTGCTTAGATTAGGTATTTATTTTTTTTTTCGAAATTCTTGAAGAAGAATTCTAGAGTTTCATGATGATTTGTTGAAGTCTGGCTGGCTGAGAAGCCATGTCTAATCTCATTGGACCGAGGTTTCAACTTATCATCACAAGAGCTTGTTGATTTTTATCAATCTTGCTTTTGGAGCAGTGATCTGCTAAGGCTTGGCTGGCCATTGGCCATGTCTAGTGTTTTGGACCGAAGCTTTCTTTGAAAGCTTGGCTGGCTGTGAAGCCATGTCTAATTCCTGGACCGGAGTCTTAGACTAGCATTGCACTGATTCCTGGAATTCTCATTAAGAATTTTGATACCTTTTTCCACTTTATTTTCGAAAAAAATAGCACAAAAAAACAAAAAATCATAAAAAAAACCAAAAATATTTCTTGTTTGAGTCTAGTGTTTCATTTTAAGTTTGGTGTCAATTATATGCATCCATTCATGTGTCTTAAGGATCTTCAAGTTGTTCTTCATGATTTCTTATTCTGATCTTTGAATTCTATTGACTTGAGTGTTTTGTGTGTCTCATATGCATTCTCATTTTGTTAGTGTCAATGGTATACAAACTGCTGAGTTTGGTGTCTTGCATGCATTGTTATTTGATTTTAGTTGCATTTTGATTAATAAAAAAATCCAAAAATATTTGTAATTTGTGTCTTTTCAAGTCAATAATACAGAAGAATTGAAGATTCAGAACATTCAACAGAGGAATTGCACAGAAAAAGCTGGGCGTTCAAAATGCCCAGTGAAGAAGGACAGACTGGCGTTTAAACGCCAGCCAGGGTACTTGGTTGGGCGTTTAACGCCCAAAAGGGTATAGTTTTGGGCGTTAAACGCCAGAATATGCACCATTCTGGGCGTTTAACGCCAGGATGGCTAAAGGGGGAAGATTTTGTTTTCAAATCAGATTTTTTTTCAAGTTTTCAAAGTTTTTCAAAATCAAATCTTTTTCAATTCAATTTTTCAATCAAATCTTTTTCAAAATCAATTTCTTACCTTTTTCAAAAATACTTACTATCAATTAATGATTTGATTCAACATTTCAAGTATGTTGCCTTTTCTGTTGAGAAAGGTTTAATGTTTGAATCATATCTTTTCTTGTTAGCCAAGTTTTTAATTTT
>NC_029780.3:89249587-89249940 GCF_000817695.3 Arachis duranensis
TAAAACCAATCATATCTTCTTAACCACATCTTTTTCAAAATAAGTTTTCAATCAAATCTTTTTGATTTCTAATTTCAAAATCTTTTTCAAAAATCACTTGATCTCTTTCCCACTTCCATTTTCGAAAATCAAGTAGTGTTTTCAAAAATGTTTTCAAAATCTTTTACTTAATTTTCGAAAATTACTTTCCTTCTTCTCATATCCTTCTATTTATGGACTAACATTATCCCTTAATGCAAAATTCGAACTCCATCTTCTTTGATAAGTTCAAATTTTCTACTTCTGTCTTCTACTCTTCTTTTCCTCTGACACTTCAAGGAATCTCTATACTGTGACATAGAGGATTCCACATT
>NC_029780.3:89251831-89252438 GCF_000817695.3 Arachis duranensis
TTGAACCCCCACATTCAAACTCTAAGTTTGGTGTTGGGAGGTTCCAACATTGCTCTGAGCATCTCTGAGGCTCCATGAGTGTCCTCTGTCAAGCTACTGACATTAAAGAAGCGCTTGTTGGGAGGCAACCCAATGTTATATTTTATATATTTTTCTTTGTTATTTTATATTTTTTGTAGGTTGATGATCATAAGAAGTCACAAAATCAATGAAAAAAGCAAAAACAGAATGAAAAACAGGAAGAAAAATAGCACACCCTGGAGGACGCACCTACTGGCGTTTAAACGCCAGTGAGGTTAGCAGATGGGCGTTTAACGCCCAGTCTAGCACCATTCGGGGCGTTTAACGCCAGAAAGGGGCACCAGACTGGCGTTAAACGCCAGAAAAGGGCAAGAAGCTGGCGTTAAATGCCAGAAATGGGCACCAGCCCGGCATTTAACGCCAGAATTGGCACAAAACGAGATTTTGCTTGCCATTTGGTGCAGGGATGACTTTTCCTTGACACCTCAGGATCTGTGGACCCCACAGGATCCCCACCTACCCTACCACTCTCTCTCTCTTCTTCACCCATTCACCAATAACCTCAACACCTCTTCCCCAAAAACCC
>NC_029780.3:89254612-89255711 GCF_000817695.3 Arachis duranensis
TTTTAATCCGGCCAATATGACTTTGTTAGCGGCTTCAGCCTGTCCATTGGCTTGTGGATGTTCAACGGATGTGTACTGGTGCTTTATATTCAAGTCAGCCACTAGTTTTCTAAAGCCTGCATCTGTGAATTGAGTGCCATTGTCTGTGGTTATTGAATATGGAATCCCGAACCTTGTGACAATGTTTCTATATAAGAATTTTCGGCTTCTCTGAGCGGTGGCATTGTGATGAGCGGATAATTTGTACGCTTTTTGGCATTGTTTTTAGTATGATCTAGTTAGTTTTTAGTATATTTTTATTAGTTTTTAGTTAAAATTCACTTTTCTGGACTTTACTATGAGTTTGTGTGTTTTTCTGTGATTTCAGGTATTTTCTGGCTGAAATTGAGGGACCTGAGCAAAAATTTGATTCAGAGGCTGAAAAAGGACTGCAGATGCTGTTGGATTCTGACCTCCCTACACTCGAAACGGATTTTCTGCAGCTACAGAAGCCCAATTGGCGCGCTCTCAACGGTGTTGGAAAGTAGACATTCTGCACTTTCCAGCAATATATGATAGTCCATACTTTGCCCAAGATTTGATGGCCCAAACCGGCGTTCAAAATCACCCTCAAGATTTCCAGCGTTAAACGCCGGAACTGGCACCAAAATGGGAGTTAAACGCCCAAACTGGCATAAATGCTGGCGTTTAACTCCAAGAAAAGTCTCTACACACGAAAGCTTCAATGCTCAGCCCAAGCACACAGCAAGCGGGCTCGGAAGTGGATTTCTGCATCATTTACTTATTTCTGTAATCCTAGTAACTAGTTTAGTATAAATAGGACTTTTTACTATTGTACTGACAATCTTTGGACATTTAGTCCTTAGACCTAAGTCTTGGTTATTCTGGTTCCGCTTTGGATCTCTGGATTATTTTAGATCCTTTGATCATCTTTGGACATCTAGTTCTTAGATCATTGGGAGGCTGGCCATTCGGCCATGCCTAGACCTTGTTCTTATGTATTTTCAACGGTGGAGTTTCTACACACCATAGATTAAGGTGTGGAGCTCTGCTGTACCTCGAGTATTAATGCAATTACTATTGTTCTTCTATTCAATTC
>NC_029780.3:89256587-89292680 GCF_000817695.3 Arachis duranensis
AGCTTGCCATGGAAAGGAGTAAGAAGGATTGGATGAAGACAGTAGGAAAGCAGAGAGACGGAAGGGAAGGCATCTTCATACGCTTATCTGAAGTTCCTACCAATGAATTACATAAGTACCTCTATCTTTATCTTTGTGTTTTATGCGTCTATCACTATATCCATTTGAGTTTGCCTGACTAAGATTTACAGGATGACCATAGCTTGCTTCATACTAACAATCTCCGTGGGATCGACCCTTACTCGCGTAAGGTTTATTACTTGGACGACCCAATGCACTTGCTGGTTAGTTGTGCGAAGTTGTGTTAATGCCATGGTATTGAAAACCAAGTTTTTGGGGTTCATGACCGGGGATTATGAGAGTTGTGAAAAGTATTGTTCACAATTTCGCGCTACCAAGTTTTTGGCGCCGTTGTCGGGGATTGTTCAGTTTGGACAATTGACGGTTCATCTTGTTGCTTAGATTAGGTATTTATTTTTTTCGAAATTCTTGAAGAAGAATTCTAGAGTTTCATGATGATTTTAGTTGCATTTTGTGTGTCTCATATTATATATTGCTGGAAATCCCTGGATGTCTAGTTTCCAACCCAATTGAGAGCATGCCAATTGAACTCCTATAGCTCCAAAAATTCTATTCTGAGTGCAGAGAGGTCAGAATCCAACAGCATCAGCAGTCCTTTTTCATCCTAAATCAGATTTTTGCTCAGTTCCTTCAATTTCAGCCAGAAAATACCTAAAACCATAGAAAAATACACACACTCATAGTAAAGTCCAGAAATATGATTTTTGCCTAAAAACTAATAAAAATCTATTAAAAACTAACTAAAACATACTAAAATCTACATGAAATTAGCCCCAAAAAGCGTATAAAATATCCGCTAATCACTTATCTGAAATTCCCATCAATGATTGCATAAGTATTTCTATCCTATTTTATATTTTATTTCATTCTTTTAATTATCAAAATCCCATAACCATTTGAATTCGCTTGACAGAGATTTACAAGATGGCCATAGCTTGTTTCAAGACGACAATCTCTGTGGGATCGACCCTTACTCATGTAAGGTATTACTTGGACGACCCAGTGCACTTGCTGGTCAACTGCGTGAAGTTGTGTATCACGATTTCGTGTACCAAGTTTTTGGTGCCGTTGCCGGGGATTGTTCGAGTTTGGACAACTGACGGTTCATCTTGTTACTTAGATTAAGTATTTTTCTTTTTATTTTGTTCTTTAGAATTTTTAAGAATGAATTCTAGAGTTTCAGATGATGTTTTTATCATTACAGGAGCTAGTTGATTCCCATCAATTTGGCTGTTGTATGTAATGTCATGCTGAAGCTTGGTTAGCCATGTCTAATCTTTTTAGACTGAAGCTTTAGACTAACATTGCATGATTCCTGGAATTCGTATTAAAAAATTTGAGTTTCTTATTTTCTTTTTCAAAATAATTTTCGAAAAAATACAAAAAAAATTATAAAATCATAAAAACAAAAATGTTTTGTGTTTCATGTTTTAGTCTAGTGTCAATTTTTAAGTTTGGTGTCAATTGCATATGTTTATTTTTTTTGCATTTTTCGAAAGTGTGTTCTTGTGTTCTTCATTGATCTTCAAGTTGTTCTTGATTATTTTCTTTGTCTGATCTTTAAATTCTCTGGTTTTGTGTCTTTTGTTGTTTCTTGTGTGAATTCTTAATTTGTTAGTGTCTCTAGTATGAAAGTTTCTAAGTTTGGTGTCTTGCATGTTTTTCTTTTCTTAAAAAAATTTCAAAAATATGTTCTTAATGTTCATCTTGACATTCAAAGTGTTCTTGCATGCATTCCTTGTTTTGATCTTAGTTTTTCATGTTTAAAAAAAATTCACAATTATGTCTTTTCAAGTCAATAATACAGAGAATTGAAGATTTAGAACATACAGCAGAGGAATCACAGAGAAAAAGCTGGGCGTTCAAAACACCCAGTGAAGAAGGAACTCTAGCGTTTAAACGCCAGCCAGGGTACCTAGCTGGGCGTTCAACGCCCAAGGAGGTAGAAAAGTGGGCGTTAAACGCCAGAATGGTATCCATTCTGGCGTTTAACGCCAGGATAGCACCAAGGAGGTAGTTTTGTTTTCAATTCAAATCTTTTTCAACTTTTCAAAGTTTAAAACTAATTTTTCAAAATCTTATCTTTTTCATATCCTCTCATATCAATCATATGTTTTTCAAAATCAAATATTTTTCATTTTTCTTTTAATATTTTCGAAAATCCTAGCTGACAATTAATGTTGTGATTCAAAAATTTCAAGTCTGTTACTTTCTTGTTAAGAAAGGTTCAATATTCGAATTTTAGAGTCATATCTTTTAATTTCTTGTAAGTCAAGTCATCAATTTTAAAAAATCAAATCTTTTTTTAAATTTTTTTATCATATCTTTTCAAACATATCTTTTTCAATCAAATCTTTTTCAAATCATATCTTTTTCAAATTTTAATTTCAAAATCTTTTTCTATTTCTTATCTTTTTCAAAACCACTTAACTACTTTTCTCTCTCCAATTTTTGAAAACCATTAACAACTTTTTCAAAAATCTTTTTAATTAACTAATTGTTTTAAACTCTAATTTTATTTCATTTAAAAATTTTCAAAAATTCCCTCTCTCATCTCTTTCTATTTAATTACTAACACTCCTCCTCTCTTAATAATTCAGACCCCCTCCCTCTCTATAAGTTCAAATTCTTCTCTCCACCTCATCCTTCTATTCTTCTTTTTCTCTGACACATCAAGGAATCTCTATGCTGTGACATAGAGGATTCCATACTTTCTTTGTTTTCTTATCTCTCATATAAGTAGGAACAAAGATAAAGGCATTCTTATTGAAGCTGATCCTGAACCTGAAAGGACTCTGAAGAGGAAGCTAAAAGAAGCTAAAGCACAACTCTCTGGAGAGGACCTGATAGAAATCTTTGAAAAAGAAGAAGACATGGCAGCCGAAAATAACAACAATGCCAATAATGCAAGGAAGGTGCTTGGTGACTTTACTGCACCTACTCCCGACTTATATGGGAGAAGCATCTCTATTCCTGCCATTAGAGGAAACAACTTTGAGCTTAAGCCTCAATTAGTTTCTCTGATGTGGCAGAATTGCAAATTTCATGGACTTCCATTGGAAGATCGTCATCAGTTCTTGGCTGAATTTTTGCAAATTTGTGACACTGTTAAGACCAATGAAGTTGATCCTGAGGTCTACAGACTTATGCTTTTCCCTTTTGCTGTAAGAGACAGAGCTAGTATATGGTTGAACTCACAACCTAGAGATAGCATAAACTCTTGGAAAAAGCTGGTCAATACCTTCTAAGCTAAATTCTTTCCACCTCAAAAGATGAGTAAGCTTAAAGTGGAAGTTCAAACCTTCAAGCAGAAGGAAGGTGAATCCCTCTATGAAGCTTGAAAAAGATACAAGCGATTGATTTGAAGGTGTCTCTCTGACATGCTTTCAAAATGGAGCATCATAGGTATCTTCTATAATGGTCTATCTGAGTTATCCAAGATGTCATTAGACCATTCTATAGGCGGATCTATTTATCTGAAGAAAACGCCTGCAGAAGCCCAGGAACTCATTGAAATGGTTGCAAATAACCAGTTCATGTACACTTTTGAAAGAAATTCTTTGAACAATGGGATAACTCAGAAGAAAGGAGTTCTTGAGGTAGATACTCTGAATGCCATATTGGCTCAGAACAAAATATTGACCCATCAAGTCAATATAATTTCTCGGAATCTGACTGGATTGCAAGCTGCATCTGGTAGTGCTAAAGAAGCCTCCTCTGAAGGAGAAGCTTATGACCCTGAGAATCCTACAATGAAAGAGGTGAATTACATGGGAGAACCCTATAGAAACACCTACAATTCTTCATGGAGGAATCACCCAAATTTCTTATTGAAGGATCAACAGAAGCCTCAACAAGGCTTCAATAACAATAATGGTGGGAGAAACAGGTTTGGCAATAGCAAACCTTTCCCATCATCGTCTCAGCAACAAACAGAGAATTCTGAGCAGAGCCTCTCTAGCTTAGCAAACATAGTCTCTGATCTATCTAAGATTATACTAAGTTTCATGAATGAAACAAGATCCTCTATTAGAAATTTGGAGGCACAAGTGGGTCAGCTGAGTAAAAAGGTCACTGAGACTCCTCCCAGCACTCTCCCAAGCAATACAGAAAAAAATCCTAAGAGAGAGTGCAAGGCCATAACCATGACCAACATGGCCGAACCTGGAGAGAGTGAGGAGGACGTGATTCCCAGTGAGAAAAACCTCATGGGATGTCCTCTAAATGAAAAGAAGTTTCCTTTTGAGGAACCAAGGGAATCTAAGGCTCATACAGAGACCATAGAGATTCCATTGAACCTACTTCTGCCATTCATGAGCTCTAATGAGTATTCTTCTTCTGAAGAGGATGAAGATATTACTGAAGAGCAAGTTACTAAGTACCTTGGAGCAATCATGAAGCTGAATGCCAAGTTATTTGGTAATGAGACTTGGGAGGATGAATCCCCCTTGCTCATCAATGAACTAAGTGCATCGGCTCAGGTGAAGATACCTCAAAAGAAAGAGGATCCCAGAAGGTTCTTAATACCCTGTACCATAGGCACCATGACCTCTGAGAAGGCTCTGTGTGACTTGGGGTCAGGCATAAACCTCATGCTACTCTCTGTAATGGAGAAACTTAAAATCTTTGAGGTACAAGCTGCAAGAATCTCACTAGAGATGGCAGACAAATCACAGAAATAGGCTTATGAACTTGTAGAGGATGTCTTGGTAAAGGTTGAAGGCCTTTACATCCTTGCTGACTTCATAATCCTAGAAACTGGGAAGGATGAGGATGAATCTATTAACCTTGGCAGACCCTTCCTAGCCACAGTAAAAGCTGTGATTGATGTTGATAGAGGAGAGTTGGTCCTTCAAGTGAATGAGGACTACTTTGTGTTTAAGGGTCAAGGATCTCCTTCTGTACACATGGAGAAGAAGCATGAAAAGCTTTTCTTAATACAGAGTCAACCAAAGCCTCCATATTCAAACTCTAAGTTTGGTGTTGGGAGGTTCCAACCATGCTCTAAATATCTGTGAAGCTCCATGAGAGCTCACTGTCAAGCTATTGACATTAAAGAAGTGCTTATTGGGAGTCAACCCAATTTTTATTTTATGATAATTTTCCATTTTCCATTGTTATTTTATGTTTTCTTTAGGTTGATGATCATGTGGAGTCACAAAAATAACTACAAAAATCAAAGCAAACTCAAAAATAGTATTAAAAATAGCACACCCTAGAGGAGGAGCTTACTGCCGTTTAAATGCCAGTAAGGGTAGCAGAATGGGCGTTAAACGCCCAGTCTGGCACCATTCTGGGCATTTAACGCCAGAAAAGGGCACCAGACTGGCATTTAATGCCAGAAAAAGGCACCAAGTTGGCGTTCAACGCCTGAAAGGGAAGAAAAGCTGCTGTTAAACGCCAAAAATGGGCAGCAACCTGGCGTTTAACGCCAGGATTGGCACTCAGAGGGCGTTTACACTCCAGAATGGTGGAGTGATGAGAAATTCTTGACACCTCAGGATCTGTAGATCCCACAGGATCCTCACCTACCTCAACTCACTCTCTCTCTTCTTCACACATTCCAATAACACCCTTCCCCAAATACCCTTCACCAATCACCTCTATCTCTCTTCCCCATCACCTCTTCACCACTCACATCCACCCACTCTCCCCCAAAAACTCCACCTACCCCACCTTTCAAAATTCAAAAACTTTCCCTCCCAAACCCAACCCCCAATACACGAACCTACGCCTCTCTCCACTCCTATATAAACCCCTCATCCATCATTTAATTTCACACATCATACACACCACTTTTCCCCTAAAAGGATGAACCTTTCTTCACTCTCCTTCTCCTCCATTTCTTCTTCTTCTCCGTCCTTCTTTCTTCCTTTGCTCGAGGACGAGAAAACCTTTTAAGTTTCGTTTGGAAAAAGCGTTGCTTTTTGTTTTTCCATTACCATTTATGGTACCTAAGACCGAAGAAACCTCTAGAAAGAGGAAAGGGAAGGAAAAAGCTTCTACCTCCGAGTCATGGAAAATGGAGAGAGTCATCTCTAAGGTCCATCAAGACCACTTCTATGAAGTTATGGCCAAGAAGAAGGTGATCCCTGAGGTCCCTTTCATGCTCAAAAGGAATGAGTATCTGGAGATCTGACATGAGATTCGAAGAAGAGGTTGGGAAGTTATCACCGATCCCATTCAATAAGTTGGAATCTTAATGGTTTAAGTGTTCTATGATAATGCATGGATCACCAAGAACCATGATCAAAGTGTGAACCCGAACCCAAAGAATTGGCTTACAATGGTTCAGGAGAATACTTAGATTTCAGTCCGGAAAATGTAAGGTTAGCATTCAACTTGCCAATGAAGCAAGGAAATGCACGCCTCTACACTAGAAGGGTCAACTTTGATCAAAGGTTGGACCAAGTCCTCATGGACATATGTGTGGAAGGAGCTCAGTAGAAAAGAGACTCCAAAGGCAAGCCGGTTCAATTGAGAAGGCATGACCTTAAACCCGTGGCTAGAGGATGGTTGGAATTCATCCAACGCTCTATTATTCCTACTAGCAACTGATCCGAAGTGACTGTAGATCGGGCTATCATGATCCATAGCATCATGATTGGAGAAGAAGTGGAAGTTCATGAGATCATACCTCTAAAACTGTACAAAGTGGCTGACAAGCCCTCCACTTTGGCAAGGTTAGCCTTCCCTCATCTCATCTGTCACCTATGCAATTTAGCTGGAATTGTCATAGGGGAAGACATCCTCATTGAAGAGGACAAGCCCATCATTAAAAAGAGGATGGAGCAAACAAGAGAGTCCACTCATGGACCTCAACAAGAGCATGAGGAAGTCCCTCATCAAGAAATCCCTGAGATGCCTCAAGGGATGCATTTTTCTCCACACAACTATTGGGAGCAACTCAACACCTCTTTGGGAGATTTGAGTTCCAATATGGAGCAACTAAGGATGGATCACCAAGAGCATTCCATTATTCTCCATGAAATTAGAGAAGATCAAATAGCCATGAGGGAAGAGCAACAAAGGCAAGGAAGAGACATAGAGGAGCTCAGGCATTCCATTGGATCTTCAAGAGGAAGAACTAGCCGCCATCACTAAAGTGGACCCGTTCTTTGATTTCCTTGTTCTTATCTTTCTGTTTTTCGATTTTTATGCTTTATGTGTTATCTATGTTTGTGTCTTTATTACATGATCATTAGTGTCTAGTGTCTATGCCTTGAAGCTATGAATGTCCCATAAATCCTTCACCTTTCTTAAAATGAAAAATGTTCCTAATTACAAAAGAACAAGAAGTACATGGATTTCAACTTTTATCTTGAAATTAGTTTATTTATTTTGATGTGGTGGCAATACTTTTTGTTTTCTGAATGAATGCTTGAACAGTGCATATTTTTGATCTTGTTGTTTATGAATGTTAAAATTGTTGGCTCTTGAAAGAATGATGAACAAAGAGAAATGTTATTGATAATCTGAAAAATCATGAAATTGATTCTTGAAGCAAGAAAAAGCAGTGAAAAAGAAAAAAAAGTTAGCGAAAAAAAGAGAAAAAAAAAGAGGCAAAAAAGAAAAAGAAAGAAAAAGAAAAAGCAAGCAGAAAAAGCCAATAGCCCTTAAAATCAAAAAGGCAAGGGTAAAGAGGATCTAAGGCTTTGAGCATTAATGGATAGGAGGGCCCAAAGGAATAAAATCATGGCCTAAGCAGCTAAATCAAGCTGTCCCTAACCATGTACTTGTGTCATGAAGGTCCAAGTGAAAAGCTTGAGACTGAGTGGTTAAAGTCGTGATCCAAAGCAAAAGAGTGTGCTTAAAAACTCTGGACACCTCTAACTGGGGACTTTAGCAAAGCTGAGTCACAATCTGAAAAGGTTCACCCAGTTATGTGTTTGTGGCATTTATGTGTCCGGTGATAATACTGGAAAACAAAGTGCTTCGGGTCACGGCCAAGACTCATAAAGTAGTTGCATTCAAGAATCAACATAATGAACTAGGAGAATCAATAACACTATCTAAAATTCCGAGTTCCTATAGATGCTAATCATTATGAATTTCAAAGGATAAAGTGATATGCTAAAACTATTCAAAAGCAAAAAACTACTAGCCCCGCTCATCTAATTGGAACTAAGTTTCATTGATATTGTGAGATTCATTGTATATTCTCTTCTTTTTATTCTATTCTGTTTTCAGTTGCTTGGGAACAAGCAACAATTTAAGTTTGGTGTTGTGATGAGCGGATAATTTATACGCTTTTTGGCATTATTTTTAGGTAGTTTTTAGTATGATTTAGTTAGTTTTTAGTATATAATTATTAGTTTTTATGCAAAAATCACATTTCTAGACTTTACTATGAGTTTGTATGTTTTTCTGTGATTTCAGGTATTTTCTGGCTAAAATTGAGAGACTTGAGCAAAAATCTGATTCATAGGATAAAAAAGGATAAAGATGCTGTTGGATTCTGACCTCCCTGCACTCGAAGTGGATTTTCTGGAGCTATAGAAGCCGAATTGGCGTGCTCTTAATTGTGTTGGAAAGTGGACATCTTGGGCTTTCAAGCAATGTATAATAGTGCATACGTTTCACGAGATTTGATGGCTCAATTTGGCATCAAAACGCCGGTTAGAGACCCTTTTCTGGCATTAAACGCCAGAACTGGCATAAAAGCTGGAGTTAAACGCCCAAATTGGCACCAGAGCTGGCGTTTAACTCCAAGAGAAGCCTATGCACGTGAAAGCTTCAATGCTCAGCCCAAGCACACACCAAGTGGGCTCCGGAAATGGATTTTTGCACTATTTACTTTTTTCTGTAAACCCTAGGTTACTAGTTCACTATAAATAGGACCTTTTACTATTGTATTTTCAGCTTTTTGATCATCTTTGATCTTGGGATCAGGTCTTTGAACCCTTTTTCATTTGTTTCATGCTATTTGGGAGGCATGGCCATTCCTTGTCCATATGTATTTTCAATGGTGGAGTTTCTACAAATCATAGATTAAGGTGTGGAGCTTTGCTGTTCCTCATGAATTAATGCAATTACTACTATTTTCTATTCAATTCAAGCTTATTCTTGTGCTTAGATATTCACTCGTACTTCAACCTGATGGATGTGATGATCCATGACACTCATCATCATACTCCCTTATGAACGCGTGCCTGACAACCACTTCCGTTCTATCTGCGAGAGCTTGAGTGTGTATCTCTTGGCCTCCTGGTTCACGACGCATGGTTTCCTCTCCTGACAATAGAGCTTCGATTCCGTGCAATCAAAGTCTTCGTGGTATAAGCTAGAATCAAATGGGCAGCATTCTTGGGATCCGGAAAGTCTAAACCTTGTCTGTGGTATTTCGAGTAGGATCTGTGATGGGATGACTGTGACGAGCTTCAAATTCGCGACTGTGGGGCGCAGTGACAGTGCGCAAAAGGATCAATGGATCTTATTCCGACACAATCGAGAACCGACAGCTGATTAGCCATGCGGGAAACCGTAGAAGACCATTTTCACTGAGAGGATGGATGGTAGCCATTAACAACGGTGATCCACCTACATACAGCTTGCCATGGAAAGGAGTATGGATGATTGGATGAAGGCAATAGGAAAGCAGAGGCTCAAAGGGAAAAAAGCATCTTCATACGCTTATCTGAAATTTCCACCAATGAATTGCATAAGTATTTCTATCCCATTTTATGTTTTATTTCGTTCTTTTAATTATCAAAATCCCATAACCATTTGAATCTACATGACTGAGATTTACAAGATGACTATAGCTTGCTTCAAGCCGACAATCTCCGTGGGATCGATCCTTACTCACGTAAGGTATTACTTGGACGACCCAGTGCACTTGCTGGTCAGTTGCACGAAGTTGTGTATCACGATTTTGTGTACCATCCACTAAATATTTTGCCCCAGCATAGACCCTCATCTGGGATATTATTAAATCTTGAAAAAGATACAAAAAGTGCACTTCAATTCAGTAGTAATTAAACAAAACCAAGCCCACAAACAATGCTAAATCAAGCATAAGGAGTGATTGATAATGGCTAGAAATAAGAGATAACTTACAAGAAAAATATGTATTATATAAATAGCTTACAACAAATTTGTTCAAAACTATTCTTTCCTCAAGTATATTTTTTTCTTGATGGGATCAAGCACATGGAAGACCTTCTTCTTAACATCAGCAATCCACAACTACCAATGGCCTCCATAGCAAACCGGTGCTAATAGCTAAAGTTTGAAAAAAGGATAGAATATTTCAATCTAAATAATAGCAAACGACAGAATTATTAAAGAAGTTTTAAAAATCAAAACTTACAAATGGATGCGATGCCAGTTTTTGTTTGTTTAGAAAAGATAGGTAGTCCTCAAATTCACTGATCCGGTAGACCTTCTTAGTGTTTGAATCAATATATTCATGGTTGTGCTTTCCCAATATTAAATTCTACAAAATGAACTGAAATAAACTAATAAATGAACCAAATTATGTAAGAAATAACAAATTTGGTCAATACTTATCAGCAATATCAAGTGAACCTCAGTTAAATCACAAATAAACTGAAATTAGTTCATAATTGAACAAGGAGTCATAAAGACTCAATCATTAACAAAAACACATCAAATTCATTCTTGTATTCAAATGAACCTCAATTAAATTAAGAAATAAACTGAAATTACTTCAGATTTGAACAAGCATATATATAAATACTCAATCATCAACAAAAACACATCAAATTCATTTCTAGATTCAAATAAACCTCAATTAAACTAAGAAACAAACCAAAATTAGTTCAGATTTGAACAAGTAGTCATAAAGAGTCAATTATAAAAAAAACATCGAATTCATTTCTAGATTTAAATAAACCTCAATTAAACTAAGAAATTAACCGAAATTATTTAAGGAATAAAAATGTTGGCTTACCACAATATCTGTTGGTATGCAATATATTTCTTCATCAACTTTGCGACATTTTTTTTGTTGTTGAGAAGCATACACATTGAGGAGACCACATATAGGACGAAAATTTATTAGATATATGGGAATAAAACTTTTTAGAAAAGTTACTAATGTTAATGTAATAGTCGAAGATTTTATCATATTTTCTACGTCTTATTTGGGTTTTAGAGACAAAAAAAATGGCATCTATCCCCCTCTAAATGAGCTTTGTGGTCCAATATGAATATAGTTTCAAACGCATTGGTTGTCCCTTCTTTGTTAAACTTTATTTGCGTCATCCACTGATAATATTTCTCCTTCAGCTCCTCTGTTATTTTTTTTTCTATCACCAGAGTCTTGTACCTTTCAGGGGTGCTTAAACTCAGCTCTGCACTGGTTTTCCCAGCATATTGCAATGCTGTTGTCACTCCAGCATCCATCACTGCCTCTACCAATTTTCAAGTTGTGTTATTGTTGGTTGAGGTGGACTTATGCCAAGGCTGAACAAAGGTGCACCATCATCCCAATGCCGAAGACGAAGAGAACTGCAAGTTAACAGAGAAAAGTTTTCGAAATAATAAAAAAGCATTATGATATAGCTCAAAACTAATAAAAAGGATGTTAAGTAAAGCTTACACATTAAGAGGAGCTTCTTGCTCCGATTGCCTTGCCGAAGTTTCTTCGAGAACTTGCTGCTGGGATTTCGGAGGGTAGTTGGATTACATAGGAAAGTGTTTAATAATGAACCGAAATTATCATTATATAGCATCAAAACCAATAAAAAGGATTTTAAGTAAAACTTACACATTAAGAGGAGCTTCTTACTCTGATTGTCTTCCCAGAGTTTCTTCGGGTGCTTGCTATTGGGATTTCGAAGGGCAGCTGGATTACACAAGAAAGTGTTTAATAATGAACAGAAATTATTATTTAGCATCAAAACTAATAAAAATGATTTTAAGTAAAACTTACACATTAAATAGGAGCTTCTTACTCTGATTCCCTTTCTAAATTTTCTGCCGGGGCTTGTTGTTGGGTTTGGGGCTGGTAGCTGGATTACATTGTAATGTGTTTAATAATAAACCGAAAATATTATTATATAGCACGAAAACTAAAAAAAAAGTATTTTAATTATAACTTACTCATTAACAGAAGCTTCTTTTGTTTGAGTTTTTGAAGGGACAGAGGTATAGATTTTTGTTGTTTTAGCTCTTCCTCAAAAGAACTTGGATGAATAATTGCAATAGGAACTCTAATGAAGATAAACAAGAAAGGAGTTAATGATAAGAATTAGAAAATAAATTAGAAATCTGCACATGATTAGAATACGAAAGTAATTTAGAAAATTCAAATATCTAAAGGTTGAGATTGACTTTCTTCTCGAACCACAAAAATTTGTTCTTGAGGATTAGGTATTGAGCTACTGATAATTAAACAAAAATTCTATGTCAATAATAAACAAAAATTATTACCTACATTTAAAAGACCAACATAAGTATTTCAACATACATAGTTGGAGGTTGTAAATTCTATTTTTTTTATGTCATGTTTTTCTTCTAAAAAATGTAACTGGGAATTTAGGAGTATTTTTTCTAATAAAAAAGATACAAAATTAAAATTATCAACTAAGATATTCTAATTAAAATCAGAAGAAGTAAATAAATGCTAAGAGGAACTACTTGGCATTGCTCGGTGCATTTACAGATTGTGCCAAGCTCATCTGTGTTTGAAACACAGGTTCACTTTCGCTGCCCAAATTTACAATCGGCAGTCTAAGCAAAAAAATAAATATTATTCAATAAAACCAAAGAAATTACATGAGGTTTTAGGAAAACTTAGTAGAGAAAGAAAAAAAACTTTATATAAGAAACTTAATCTTACATCTGCAATAAATCATATCACGCGTCCGTCGACTCACGGTCATCCGGAGCAACATTTGTTTTTGCAGCACCGTCATTTTTTCTCTTCATTCTTTTTTCTTTTTGTTTTCTTTTTTTACTCGTCTCTTTTACTATTTCACTTCTGAAAATTCATACAAAAAAGTTTTTATTTAAAATCAGGATGAACCTTAATTCAAAAATAAATGAACCAAAATTTTTAAATGATTTGAACATATAATCTATGTTCGAAAACAAGCAGAGAAACTAGTAGACAAGTGAATCTCAGTTAATTCAAAAATGAACCAAAATTATTTTAGATTTGAATAAGCAGTCAAATAGACTCAATCATCAACAAAAATACATCGAATGTATACATATGACAAATATAAAAGCTATAACTAACTTAACAAGCGCACATGAACAAATTCAGCAAATCCAAGTGAAACAAAACCAAATGAACCTCAAATAAACTTAAAAATGAACCGAAATTATCAATACTTACCAGCATCATCAAGTGAACCTCAATTAATTCACAAATAAACCAAAATTATTTCATATTTGAACAAACAGTCAAAAAGACTCAATCAATAAAAACAGAATATACATTTATAACAACAAAACAATCATTTTTTAATCTTACTCATATTCGGATTCAATTTTGCTTTCCGAATCCGTCTGAACAATCTTTCTTTCTTTGCTTTGCTTTTTCACTAGTCTTTATGGTTGTTTTCTTTTCTTTGGCAGTGTTTCCTTCATTTTTTCTTCTCTGCAACACATACAAATTATTTTGTTAAAATAACAATATAAAACTTTAAATAAATAGATAGTTTTTTATAAGTGATGTGAGAAGTATACTTAGATTCAAAAAAATTTTCTTCTTCCGAAGACGAATGCAAGATGACAAGTTTCTTTTTTTCTTTCTTCTTCTTTTCCTTCATTTTTCCCTTCTTTTCTTCTATCTCTTCCCCCTCAATTCTGCTATTTTCACAATTCCCTAAAACAGAAACTTATTTAGTTAGCACAATAATTTAGAAGCGCCTGAACCGAATTTCAAGGGAAATAATTTTTTATTTACCATTTAATTATTTTCCTCAAAGGCCATCCGATCGTCCAGTCTCTTTTGTGTTCAATACTCCACCCATGGTGGCCCAGAAGCATCATCTACTTTTGAATTAGGAAACTTCGTTTCATGAAAATATATTATCATTAATACAAAGACACATCCATCAACAGAAAGTTTGTGTCCTACTCTCCGGGCTTTAATCCCCTTGATCAGAAAGCTCAGCTCATGAGACGCCCAATTCCATTGTCGGACTATTTCCACATGAAAGGCAGGTAGCTTATAAACCAAGGAGACTATGCTTACTATTGTCGGTAACAAGAAGCATTTCTAGACGAAGACGATGAAAGTCATCTTGAATTTCAGCAAGTTTTTCTCCCCTTCAACACTCATATCAATCATAGATTTTGTCAAAGATGCCAAAGTAGTACCTTTGAAGCTGTCAACAATCTCCTTTTGCTGCTCATTTAGTTTATTGTACGTAACTTTTTCAGAAAAATGATCCCCTATTATATTTTAATATAAACAAATCAGTCAAAAAGGCTCAATCATCAACAAGAACATATGGAATTCAATTTTTGTATCCAAATGAACCTCAAATAAACTAAGAAGTCAAAATTACTTAAGGAATAAAAATTTTTGTCAATACTGAATGAATGAACCAAAATATTTTAATATAACCAAATTAATATAAAATAACAAAAAGATCAAAAAAAATACAAATGTAAAAATGGAAAGTATAATACAGCCTAAATTTAGGCAGCACATCTCCTATCTTGGCAGGGGTTATGTAGATTTTGCCATATTGAGTGTCCAAGAATCCATGATAGAGATCAAAGGAAAAAATCAATTTCCTCAAGAGCTTGTGCGAGACGTTCAATTCTAGGATATGTCTCATGCACCAGATCTCATTTCTTCAACAATAGCTTTCTTTTGTTCACTCAATCCAGTGAACACCCAAGCTATCAATCTTGTTGTGTATCTCAAATCGTGAGTTTTCTGTAAGAATTTGAAATATTATATTATGATATATTTATACTACAAAAATAAAGTTAATTTAATGTGTATATGCTTACTTTATAATACGGATTCTCCTTTCTTGAGATTGTGATCTTTTTCATTTTTGCTGTAAGGAATAAAAAATTTTATCAATACTCAACACAAGCATTATGGAACCTCAGTCAATTCACAAATGAACCAAATTCGGTTCAGATTTGAACAAAAACTAACCAAACAATCCCACATGAACAAGTTCAACAATTCAAGCAAAACCAAACCAAATGAACGTAAATTAAAATAAGAAATGAACCTAAATTTCATAAAGAATAACAAATTTGGTCAATACATAACAATAGCATCAAGTGAACTTCAGTTAATTCACAGATGAACTGAAATTAGTTCATATTTGAACAAAAAGTCATAAAGACTCAATCAATAAGAAAAACACATTCAATTCATCAATTTAAAAGCTGCATCAAGTGAACCTCAGTTAATTCATAAATGAATAGAATTTGGTTCAAATTTGAACAAAAACTAACCAAACAATCCCACATGAACAAGTTCAACAAATTCAAGCGAAATCATACCAAATGAACATAAATTAAACTAAGAAATGAACCTAAATTTCTTAAGGAATAATAAATTTGGTCAATACATAACAGTAATATCAAGTGAACCTCAGTTAATTCACAGATGAACTGAAATTAGTTCATATTTGAACAAAAAGTCATAAAGACTCAATCAGCAAGAAAAACACATTCAATTCATTTTTGCATGCATATGAACTCAATTAAACAAAGAGACGAACCGAATTATTTATCATAACCGATAAACCAACAATACAGTTTAATTCGATGCCCTAGTTATGGAGAAAAATAAGAAAAAATAGAGTCAGAGAAACTCGATCTACTAAATGAATGAACTTGATCCACTAAACCTTAAATCGAACTAGTAGAAACACAAAATTTGCAAGAAATTATCTAAACAGAATAATAATAGTTTTTTTAGTACCTTGCAAAATCTTTGTTCTTGTTTTTGTGTATTTTTTGTTGATGAATTCAAATGCACCACCAGATCTGGAAGTAGTTTCTGCAGAAAATTTGAAAGATTTTTGAGATATTTTGAGTGTAAAATCCGATCAAACTGTAATTAATCAAAAAATAAATTAAATAGGAGCAAATATGGTTAAAAAATTTAGCAATCGGAATTCGATAATTTAAATATAATACTTGGACTCAGTGAATTTTTCTGAGTCAAAAACATAGTTTTCTACATAAAAATGTGCACTGGAAATTTGACTGGCAAGACTGGCTGAGATCTATCCGATATTGCAGCTGAATAAATTAGTTATAAGGGAATAAGGTTAGAAAATGAGAAATTATAATTTGGAAAGCTAGAAATATTTAAAATATGATTTAAAACTCTAATCTTAAAAGTTTTGGCCTAAAGTTGGGCCAACGGACTAAAACAAGTGAACCGGGCCCAAGTGGACCCAAGACCCAACATATATAAATATTAGTTATGAGTATTTCAGCACATTAACCCTAAAGAAAAAGGGTGTGGAGTGCTGAAATGGAGAAGAGAGGAAGAAGAGAGAAAATCCTAACTCCATCAAATTTCAAATCTCCATAACTTTTGATCTAGAACTCCGATTGACAAGCTGTTTACGGCCACGCGTCACTCTTCTCATCCTCTAAAGTTTTATCTAAGTTTTGTGGTGAGTATTTCACCGTCCTCTGCCCAAATTTTGTTTTTCTCCTTAAATTCGAGTTTGGTTATGGGTGTTGAGTAATTTTATGATTTTGGTTGTTTAGGAGTGCTCTAGTATGGGCCATTGGTGAGTTCCATCAACCAATTATGTGGGTTAAGGTAAAGAACCCTCTAACCCTTGTGATTTATCAATTTCAAAAACCCTAGGTTGATTATAAGTGTGAAAATTGATTATGTTAGAGTATTGGGTGATTTTGGTGCACAATTGGAAGATTGATATTGCTTGTGGGACTTTGGTGAGGCTTGGAGCTAAGGGTTGGTGAAGACTTCCAAGAAGAAGCTCAATTATTTTGGCTACAAGAGGTACGGTTTAAGTTTCATTTAAGTACCGTGTGGTGTGATAAGAATCCCTAGGCTAGATGTCCCTACGATTAAGTTTGGATTGTGAAAATGGTTGGTACTAATATGTGTAAGACCCAGAACTGATTTCAAATTGACTTATTATTAGAGATTTTTACTTTTAGAAATTATTTCATTGAGAATGATTAAATCAAGTTTTGATAATTGAAATGAAGATTTTACATAATTTCATAATATATCGAGTTATTTCCTATATTTAAATTATAACGTCAGTAGTTATGAAATAATAAGAGTTTTATATAATTTGGACTAAATAATTAATATTCTAAATTATTAATACTGTTGTTTTAGAAAATAGAGAAATTAATTATATTATTTCTAGTTTTTGGATTTGAACATTTTATTGAAAGTAATTTGTAAAAATGATGAACAAATAGTATTTTTATACATTATTATTGTTGGATTAAAATTTAATTCTAATTACTATATTATCCCTACTTTTATTAGAAATTACAAAACTAACCCTATTACCCTAATTTTGTTAAAATTACCAAATTGCCCCTTACTCTAATTGACATACCCTTCCCCTCCATTCTTTCTCTTCAACGCTGCGTAGCCCCAAACCCCCTTCTTCATTGTCTTTGCTGTGTAGCCATCACACAAATAGTTCCCTTCAAATGTAAGAAAGAGAAACGAAGCAGAAAGGGAAAAGGAGGGAACAGAGTGCGGCAGGCGCGTTGGAACCGCGGGGCCTCGCCGCCACCGTCGCGCTGTGTTGCGGTGTTCCACGCCGTGTCGCCGCCGTTGCACATCGAAAGAAGAGAGAAAGAGAGAGATCAGGCAGAAGGAGGGGACCAAGGGCAAAGGGAGCGCGCAGGGGAGAAGAAGGAGGCGCTACTTGGCTGCCGCACCTCGCCGCCGTCGTTGGAGATCTGGGAGCATCGCCGTCGAAGCCACGCCGATCGTCACTGCCCAGTCGTCGTTTTGCCTTCCACCGAACCTGTCCCTCGCTGACATTGTCGAGCAGGGGAGATCGACCACCACGAGGAGCTACTGCCTTCCTTGCTCATTGTCTCCCTTGGAGTTATCGCTGTCCTTGATCTTGGCGCCGCCGTGGAAGAGTGGAGCAGTCACCATCGCTGGAGAAAGGGAGAGCCAGAGGAGGAACCATTCCTCTGCCACCACCGTCGCCAGAATTTCTGGCCGCTGCTGTCGTTTATAGTGAGTTAATCATGCCTAGCTACCATAACCACCACCATTTTTGAGCTCTTATTGTTCTGTAACATCCTTTAATTTCCTCTGATGTTCTTCGCTCTGTTGGGTTGCTGGAATCGTTACTAAAGATTTGAGATCGAGTTTAATCCGTTGGGAATTGATTTGAGTTGAGTTGATTTTCTTGATAATGTGAAAAACAGAATACACTTTTGGATTCAGCCTGGTTTGCTTTAATTGATTTGGTTTTGATAAATGAATTGTTGCTGAATTGTTTCTTTAAAGTTTTGGAAATGAGTTTAATCGGTTGATAATGATTTGATTTTGAAATGGTTTCCTTGAGATATGAAAATGAAGTGACTGTTGGATTTGGCTTGCTCTTGAACTGATTCTGGATTTGGACCGTTGAAAAGGATTGTGGAACAGTTTAGTTGGGACCCGAATCGGGTGGCAAAGTCCAAGTTTTAGGGGAGGTGTTGCCGAAATTTCTATAAAAATCCTAGACTTCGTTTGAAAAGTTATTTAGAAAGGTATGGATTTGAGAAATTGTATTACTTGATTTATTAAGAAAATATTTATGTTTTCAAGCTTAATTTATTTAAGTAAACTATATGTCTTGAGTTCGACTTATTTAAAACTGAATTATTTTACCATTTGAATCAATGAAGGAAAGAAGTATGTTCTGATATTGATTTTAATATAAAAAGGACTTTTGCTCTTGTTAGACTTAAAGATTTCGTTCAGACGAGCTTTTAGTGATTTTAAAGGAAAGTGGACTTTTGATTGAATAATTACGTTAGAGACATTTTGGAAGAGGTTAGAGAATTGGTTTCAAGAAGAAATTTGAAAGTGGCTTGATTCAAATGGACTGGTTCCGTTTCAAGTGAATTGATTTTTGATTTTGTATAACTTGGTTTCATAATAAATTCAGTTTCTATTTACTTGAACCAAGAATCTATGATTTTAAGAGTTTCAATGAATTTTAAGTAATTGAGATTGGTTGCCCTTTCCTAAAGACTTGAGACTTTGCCGAGAGAATTTTGTTATAAAATCCCATTGTTAGATGTATGATTTTGAATAATTCAAAATAAATCTTTAATTTTCCATGGTTTGGAAGTTTTGGAAAGAGGATGCTGAGGGTGGCTTTGTTTTCAAAAAGGGAACTTACTTGAGTAAAAGTGGCTTATGAGCCTGAGATGATTTGAGAAATGAGAACTTTAAAGTCAAGGCTGAAAAGAGCTTAAATTTGATTTCAAAGTAAAGTGAATTGAGAAAAAGTGAGTTATGGCTTTGAATAATGATTTTATGAATTTGATGATGTTGGATGGTGGAAGTGTTATTTTGTTAGGAGCCGGAACGGCTGTGTATGATAATAAATTATGGCTGATTGTGGAATATGTTAAGCCAGATGGCTGAAATGAATGTTGATTTATGGCTGAGAATAAATGCATATATGCTGAGTTATTGATATTGTGATTTTGAACTTCCAACTATCTGAGGTATGAGTTTCCCTGGGTAGAAGCAGTGGCTAGCCACCACGTGCTCCAGGTTGAGACTTGATACTCTATTGACCCTATGTCGTAAGTGTGGCCAGACACTGTGAAAGTTCCGGATAAGGTCACCCCCATGAATATACACCAGTGAGTGTGTTGGATGTGAATTATGATTATCTCTTATGAATAACTCAAGTTGGGGATGTACGATAGAGGGACAGTCCAATGGTTAGCTACCAGGACTTGTCGGGTTGACTATATAACCGACAGATGATATCATCAGCCACTAGGACAGGCATGCATCAGATGCATCTATGTGACATTGTCTATGTGTGCACATTGTACTTGGTTTGCCTTTGTGATTACTTGTGATTAACTGCTAATTGTTCTACTTGCTATAACTGTTTGTTTGTTCTTGAACATTCCTAACTGTGTTTGCGGCTGTGACTCTGTTGAATCGTGGTGATTGGTTGATGTTGGGTTGTTTGGGCCTAGAGTCGTGGTTGATCATGAGGTGGGCCGAAGGCTGGTGTACGAAAATTACACTCACACTATGTAATTCCGCACAACTAACCAGCAAGTGCACTGGGTCGTCCAAGTAATACCTTACGTGAGTAAGGGTCGATCCCACGGAGATTGCCGACTTGAAGTAAGCTATGGTTATCTTATTATTCTTAGTCAGGATATTAATAGTGGTTCTTACTTTTAATTGTGAAAAATGAAAGAACATGAAATTAATACTTGTTACGCAGTAATGGAGAATGCGTTGGAGTTTTGGAGATGCTCTGTCCTTTGAATTTCTACTTTCCTACTGTCTTCTTCTTCACGCATGTAGGTCTCCTTCCAGGACAAGCTGTATGTTGGTGGATCACCGTTGTCAATGGCTACCAGCCGTCCTCTCAGTGAAAAGGGTCCATGTACATGGCTAATCATCTGTTGGTTCTCACTAACGTTGGAATAGGATCCATTGATCCTTTTGCGTCTGTCACCACGCCCAGAATTCATGAGTTTGAAGCTCGTCACAGTCATCCCTTCCCAGATCCTACTCGGAATACCACAGACAAGGTTTAGACTTTCCGGATCTTAGGAATGCTGCCAATTGATTCTAGCTTATACCACAAAGACTCTGATCTCACGAATTTGAATGCTCTGTTGTCAGGAGAGGCAGTCAAACTCGTGAGCCAGGAATCCAAGAGATATACATTCAATCTAAGGTAGAACGGAAGTGGTTGTCAAGCACGCATTCATAGGTTGAGAATGGTGATGAGTGTCACGGATCATCACATTCATCATGTTGAAGTGCGAATGAATATCTTAGAATAGAAACAAACGTGATTGAATAGAAAACAGAAATAATTGCATTAATTCATCGAGACACAGCAGAGCTCCTCACCCCTAACCATGGGATTTAGAGACTCATGCCATCAAATATACAAATTCAGATGTAAAATGTCATGAGGTACAAAATAAATCTCTAAAAGTAGTTTTTATACTCAACTAGTAACCTAGGTTTACAGAAACAAGTAAATGATGCAGAAATCCACTTACGGGTCCACTTGGTGTGTGCTTGGGCAGAGCATTAAAGCTTTCACGTGTAGAGGCCTTCTTTGGAGTTAAACGCCAGTTTGTAATGTGTTTCTGGCATTTGACTCTAGCTTGCAACTTGTTTCTGGCGTTTAACGCCAAAATAGAGCAGAAAGCTGGCATTGAAAGCCAGTTTGCATCATCTAAACTCGAGAAAAGTATGGAATATTGTATATTTCTGGAAAGCCCTGGATGTCTACTTTCCAATGCAATTAAGAGCACACCATTTGGGTTTCTGTAGCTCCAAAAAATTCATTTCGAGTGCAGGGAGGTCAGAATCCAACAGCATCTGCAGTCCTTCTTCAGCCTCTGAATCAGATTTTTGCTCAGGTCCTTCAATTTCAGCCAGAAAATATCTGAAATCATAGAAAAACACACAAACTCATAGTAAAGTCCAGAAATATAAATTTTGCTTAAAAACTAATAAAAATATATTAAAAACTAACTAAATCATACTAAAAACTATGTGAAAACAATGCCAAAAAGCATATAAATTATCCGCTCATCACAACACCTAACTGAAATTGTTGCTTGTCCCCAAGCAACTGAAAACAAAATAGGATAAAAAGAAGAGAATATACAATGAATCTCACCATATCAATGAAACTTAGTCCCAATTAGATGAGCGGGGCTAGTAGCTTTTTGCTTCTGAACAGTTTTGGCATCTCACTTTATCCTTTGAAATTCAGAATGATTGGCATCTATAGGAACTCAGAATTTTAGATAGTGTTATTGATTATCCTAGTTCAGTATGTTGATTCTTGAACACAGCTACTTTATGAGTCTTGGTCGTGGCCCTAAGTACTTTGTTTTCCAGTATTACCACCAGATACATAAATGCCACAGACACATGACTGGGTGAACCTTTTCAGATTGTGACTCAGCTTTGCTAAAGTCCCCAGTTAGAGGTGTCCAGAGTTCTTAAGCACACTCTTTTTGCTTTGGATCACGACTTTAACTATTCAGTCTCAAGCTTTTCACTTGGACCTGCATGCCACAAGCACATGGTTTAGGGACAGCTTGATTCAGCCGCTTAGGCCAGGATTTTATTCCTTTAGGCCCTCCTATCCATTAATGCTCAAAGCCTTGGATCCTTTTTACCCTTGCCTTTTGGTTTAAAGGGTTATTGGCTTTTTGCTCTTGCCTTTTGGTTTAAAGAGCTATTAGTTTTTTTTGCTTGCTTTTTCTTTTTCTTTTTTTTTTGCAAGCCTTGTTATTCACTACTTTTTCTTGCTTCAAGAATCAATTTTATGGTTTTTCAGATTATCAATAACATTTCTCTTTTTCATCATTCTTTCAAGAGCCAACAAATTTAACATTCATAAACAACAAGATCAAGAATATGCACTGTTCAAGAATTTATTCAGAAAACAAAAAGTATTGCCACCACATCAAAATAATTAAACTAATTTCAAGGATGAATTCGAAATTCATGTACTTCTTGTTCTTTTGTATTTAGAACTTTTTTTCATTTTAAGAAAGGTGAAGGATTTATAGGACATTCATAGCTTTAAGACATAGACACTAGACACTAATGATCATGTAGTGAAGACACAAGCATAGACAAACAGAAAGCATGAAAATTCAAAAAGCAGAAAAATAAGAACAAGAAAATTAAAAAACGGGTCCACCTTAGTGATGGCGGCTAGTTCTCCTTCTTGAAGATCCTATTGAGTACTTGAGCTCCTCAATGTCTCTTCCTTGTCTTTGTTGCTATTCCTTTATGGCTCCTTGATGTGCATTCAAATGCTCTATTACTGAGCTATGGACCTTTGAGATGAACCTCTCCATCTTTCATGACTCGGAGGTGGAAGCAACTGCCTTCCCTTTTCTCTTTCTAGAGGTTTCTCCGGCCTTAGGTGCCATGAATGGTTATGGAAAAACAAAAAAGCAATGCTTTTACCACACCAAACTTAAAAAGTTTGCTCGTCCTCGAGCAAAAGAAGAAAGAAAGAAGGGGAAGAAAAAGAAAATAGAGGAGATGGAGGGAGAGAGATGGAGGTGATTGGTGAAGGGTAGTTGGGGAAGGGTGTTATGGATAAGTGTGAAAAAGAGAGAGAGTGAGTTGAGGTTGGGGGGATCCTGTGGGGTCCACAGATCCTAAGGGGTCAATGATTTCTTATCCCTGCTCTATTTAGGCATGTAAATTCCCTTAGTGTGCAATCCTGGCGTTTAACGCCAGACTGCTGCTTGTTTCTAGCGTTAAACGCCAGCTTTTATTCCTTTCCTGGCATTAAACGCCAAGCTGCAACTTGTTTCTGGCGTTAAACGCCAGCTTGATGCTTCTTTCTGGTGTTAAACGCCAGTCTGGTGCTGCTTTATGGCGTTAAACGCCCATTCTGCTACCCTTACTGGTGTTTAAACGCCAGTAAGCTCCTCCTCCAGGGCGTGTTATTTTTAATGCTGTTTTCGATTTTACTTTAATTCTGTAGTTATTTTTGTGACACCACATGATCATCAACATAAAGAAAACATAAAATAACAATGAAAAATGAAATGAGAAAGTGATTAATATAGATAAATAAGATTGGGTTGCCTCCCAATAAGCGCTTCTTTACTGTCTTTAGCTGGACTTTTACTGAGCTTTAATCTAGTCTCAGTTTTGAGCATTCTTACTCAATATTGCTTTCAAGATAATGCTTAACTCTCTGTCCATTAACAATGAACTTTTTGTCAGAGTCAATATCCTGAAGCTCTACATATCCAGATGGTGACACACTTGTAATCACATATGGTCCTCTCCACCGGGATTTTAATTTCCCAGGGAATAGTCTGAGCCTAGAGTTAAACAGCAGAACCTTTTGTCCTGGCTCAAAGACTCTGGATGACAGTTTTTTGTCATACCACCTTTTTGCTTTCTCCTTGTAAATTTTTGTATTTTCGAAAGCATTAAGTCTGAATTCCTCTAGCTCATTCAGGTGGAGCAATCTTTTCTCTCCAGCTAATTTGGCATCAAGGTTTAGGAATCTGGTTGCCCAGTAGGCTTTATACTCCAGTTCCACGGGCAGGTGACAGGCCTTCCCATACACAACCTGGTATGGAGAAGTCCCTATAAGAGTCTTGAATGCTGTTCTGTATGCCCATAGAGCATCATCCAAGCTCTTTGCCCAATCCTTTCTACGAGCAATTACAGTCCGTTCCAGGATTCTTTTTAGTTCTCTATTAGAGACTTCATCTTGCCCATTTGTTTGTGGATGATATGGATTTGCCACCTTATGGCTAATTCCATACCTGACCATAGCAGAGTAAAGCTGTTTATTGCAGAAATGAGTGCCTCCATCACTGATTAGTGCTCTAGGGACACCAAATCTATTTCTAGAGAAACTTCAGCACTGTCTTAGTATCATTAGTGGGTGTTGTAATTGCCTCTACCCATTTAGATACATAGTCCACTGCCACCAGAATATAAGTGTTTGAGTATGATGGTGGGAAAGGCCCCATGAAGTCAATACCCCATACATCAAATAGCTCAATCTCTAAGATCACTTGCTGAGGCATGGCGTAACCATGAGGCAAATTACCAGCTCTCTGATAACTGTCACAGTTACGTACAAACTCTCAGGAGTCTTTATAGAGAGTAGGCCAGTAGAAGCCACATTGGAGGACCTTAGTGGATGTTCGCTCACTTCCAAAATGTCCTCCATATTGTGATCCATGGCAATGTCATAGGATCTTCTATGCCTCTTCCTTGGGCACACATCTATAGATCATTCCTTCTGTACATCTCTTAAAGAGATATGGTTCATCCCATAAGTAGTACTTTGCATCAGTAATTAATTTTTTTTGTTTGCTGCCTGCTGTGCTCTTTGGGTATGAATCTTATCGCTTTATAGTTTACAATGTCTGCAAACCAGGGTACTTCCTGAATGGCAAAGAGTTTCTTATCCGGGAAGGTTTCAGAGGTCTCAATAGAAGGGAAGGACGCCCCTTCTACTGGTTCTATTCGGGACAGATGATCAGCCACTTGGTTCTCTGTCCCTTTTCTGTCTCTTATTTCTATATCAAACTCTTGCAGAAGCAACACCCATCTTATGAGTCTGGGTTTTGAATCCTGCTTTGTGAGTAGATATTTAAGAGCAGCATGGTCAGTGTACAGAATCACTTTTGATCAGCATGGTCAGTGTACATAATCACTTTTGATCCTACTAAATAGGATCTAAACTTGCCAATGACATAAACCATTGCAAGCAGCTCTTCTTCTGTGGTTGTGTAATTTTTCTGTGCGTCATTTAGAACATGGCTGGCATAGTAAATAACGTGCAGAAGCTTGTTATGCCTCTGTCCTAGTACTGCACCAATAGCATGGTTACTGGCATCACACATTAATTCAAATGGTAATGTCTAGCCTGGTGCAGAAATGACAAGTGCTGTGACTAACTTAGCTTTCAGAGTCTCAAATGCCTGTAGACACTCTATGTCAAAGACAAATAGTGTGTCAGCAGCTAGCAGATTGCTCAGAGATTTTGCAATTTTTGAAAAGTCCTTTATAAACCTCCTATAGAATCCTGGTTGCCCCAGAAAGCTTCTGATTACCTTAATATTGGCAAGTGGAGGTAATTTTTCAATTACCTCTACTTTAGCTTGATCCACCTCTATTTCTTTGTTCGAAATTTTATGCCTAAGGACAATTCCTTCAGTCACCATAAAGTGACATTTTTTCCAGTTTAAAGCTAGGTTAGTCTCTTGGCACCTTTTCAGAACAAGTGCTACATGATCAAGACAGGAGCTGAATGAGTCTCCAAATACTGAGAAGTCATCCACAAAGACTTCAAAAAAATTTTCCACCATATCAGAGAAGATAGAGAGCATGCATCTCTGAAAGGTTGCAGGTGCATTGCACAGACCAAATGGCATCCTTCTGTAGGCAAATACTCCAGATGGACATGTGAATGCTATTTTCTCTTGATCCTGAGGATGCACTGCAATTTGGTTATAACCTGAATATCCATCCAAAAAGCAGTAATAGTCATGACCTGCTAGTCTTTCTAGCATCTGGTCTATGAATGGTAAAGGAAAATGATCCTTTCTGGTGGCTGTATTGAGCCTTCTGTAGTCAATACACATACGCCACCCTGTAACTGTTCTTGTAGGAACCAATTCATTCTTTTCATTATGAACCATTGTCATGCCTCCCTTTTTGGGTACAACTTGGACAGGGCTCACCCAGGGGCTATCAGAAATGGGATAAATAATCCCAGCCTCCAGTAATTTAGTGACCTCTTTCTGCACCACCTCCTTCATGGTTGGATTCAGCCGCCTCTGTGGTTGAACCACTGGCTTAGCATTATCCTCCAATAGGATCTTGTGTATGCATCTGGCTGGGATAATGCCCTTAAGATCACTTATGGACCACCCAAGAGCTGTCTTGTGTGTCCTTAGCACCTGAATCAGTGCTTTCTCTTTCTGTGGCTCTAAAGCAGAGCTTATGATTACATGAAAAGTGTCACCTCCCAGAAATGCATATTTCATGGATGGTGGTAATGGTTTGAGCTCAGGTTTAGGAGGTTTCTCCTCTTCCTGAGGAGTTTTCAGAGGTTCTATTATTCCCTCTGGTTCCTCCAGATCAAGTTGAACATCTTTAAAGATATCCTCTAGCTCTGATTCGAGAATCTCAGCCATATTGATCTCCTCTACCAGGGAGTCAATAATATCAATGCTCATGCAGTTCTTTGATGTGTCTGGATGCTTCATTGCTTCAACAGCATTCAGCCTAAACTCATCCTCATTGACTCTCAGTGTCACTTCCCCTTTTTGGACATCAATGAGGATTTTTCCAATTGCTAGAAAAGGTCCTCCATCTCCAGCACTACAAAGTCAGTGGGAAAGACAAATGGCCCAACTGTGACAATCATGTCCTCAATCACGCCTGATGGGTATTTAATGGAGCCATCAGCAAGTTGAAGACAGATCTGGGTTGGTTTGACTTCTTCAGTTAAGCAAAGCTTTCTGATAGTGGATGTAGGTATTAAGTTGATACTTGCCCCAAGATTACATAGAGCTGTCTTGGTACAAGTACCCTCTAATGTGCATGGTATCATAAAGCTCCCAGGATCCTTAAGCTTCTCTGGTAAGCTCTTTAGAATGATTATACTGCATTCTTTAGTGAGAAAAACTTTTTCAATTTCTCTCCAATCCTTCTTATGACTTAAGATCTCTTTCATGAACTTAGCATAAGAGGGTATTTACTCAAGTGCCTCTGCAAACAGAATCTTGATTTCAAGAGTCTTGAGATAGTCTGCAAAGCGGACAAATTGTTTATCCTGCTCCGCTTGGCGTAGTTTCTGAGGATAAGGCATCTTGGCTTTGTATTCTTCAACCTTAGTTGCTGCAGGTTTATTTCCTACAGAGGTAGTTGGAGAAGCCTTCTTAGAGGGGTTACTATCATCACTTGGAGGTGTCTGATCCCTCATTGGCATTTGAATGCCAGGATTGGGGAATGGATGGGCGTTTAACGCCAGATTCCCACCCTTTTCTGGCGTTTGAACGCCAAAACTGGACATGGACTGGGCGTTTAATGCCAGTTTTTCACCCTTTTCTGGCGTTTGAATGCTAGAATCATTCCTCTCTGGGCTCTTACTATCCTCAGAGGGATTTTGGATAGCAGTTTGCTCATCCTCTGTCAGTTGTTCTTTTCTTGGCATTCTACTGCTTTGAGTTGAGGTATTTAATGTTATTCCACTTCTTAATTGAACTGCTTGGCACTCTTCTGTTAACTATTTTGATAACTACTATTTTGTCTGCTTTAATTATCTTTCCATATTCTGATTAGCATTTTTGGTTTCTTGTACCATCTCCTTAAATTCTATTAACTGTTTTGTTATAGAAGATAGTTGCTGATTGAGTTCAGCAACTTGTTTCTGAGGACTAAAGTTAGTGGATACTACCTTAGCTTCTTCTTTCATGAAGGACTCATTACTTAAGTATAGATGCTTATTTCTGGCAACCGTATCTATCAGCTCTTGAGCCTCTTCAATCATTTTTTTCATGAGTATAGATCCACCAGCTGAGTGGTCTAGAGAAATCTGAGCTTTTTCTGTAAGCCCGTAGTAGAAGATGTCTAACTGCACCCACTATGAAAATATTTTAGAGGGGCATTTCCTTAGCATCTCTCCGTACCTCTCCCGGGCATTATAAAGAGATTCATTATCCCCTTGTTTAAAGCTTTGGATATCCAGCCTTAGCTGTGTCATCCTTTTAGGAGGAAAATATTGATTCAAGAATTTGTCTGACAATCGTTTCCATGTTCTTATGCTTGCTGTGGGTTGGTTATTTAACCACCTCTTAGCTTGATCTTTTACAGCAAATGGAAATAGTAATAGTCTGTAGACATCCTGATCTACTTCCTTATCACGTACTGTGTCAGCAATTTGTAAGAATTATGCCAGAAACTCAGTAGGTTCTTCTTATGGAAGACCGGAATACTGGCAATTTCGCTGCACCATGATAATGAGTTGAGGATTTAACTCAAAACTACTGGCTCTGATGGAGGGTATACAGATACTACTCCCATATGAAGCAGTAGTAGGGTTAGCATATGACCATAGAGTCCATCTGGACTGTTCATTTCCACTTAGGTCCATGATGGAGAAAGGGAGATGATGTGAATTGTAAATAAAAATTATATTCTCTCTTTTTTTTCAAAATAATAAGATAAAATAAAAAAATTTGAAAATATTTTATGAGGATTTTTGAAAAAGAATGAGGAGAGAGAAAGTGGTTAGGAGTTTTTGAAAAAGATATGATTTTTAAAAATTTAGACCAAATCAAACTAATGAATTCGAAAATTATGAGCAATTAAAGGAAAATATATTTTTTATTTTTGAATTTTATTATGAAAGAGAAAAACACACAAAAGACACAAGATTTAAAATTTTTAAATCCAATGCTCCTTGTTTTCGAAAATTTTGGAGGGAAAATACCAAGGCACACCAAACTTAAAATTTTAAGATCAAAACACAAAGAAGACACAAGAACACTTTAAAGACTCACACGAACAACAAGAACAAAAAGAAAGAACACTAAACTTAAAATTTCTAGAAAACCAAAATAAAATTTTCGAAAACTAAAGAAAAATTAACAAGAGAACACCAAACTTAAAATTTGGCACAAGATTTAATCAAAGAAAAATTATTTTTTTTAAAAAGATTTTAGAAAGGAAGATTCAAAGGGTTAACTATTCCCAAGAATATACACACATTCAACAAATGCAAGGATTGAATAGGGAAAAACTATATATTTTTTTAAATGACAAAAACACAAAGGACACCAAAATTAAAACATGAAACTAGACTCAATGAGAAACTAACAATTAATAAAAAAATAATATTTTTGAAGAAAAAATTTTTTGAAAAGAAAGTAAAAGACTCTATGTAATTTTTCCTAATCTGAGTAATAAAATAAACCGTCAGTTGTTCAAACTCTAACAATCCCCGGCAACGGCGCCAAAAGCTTGGTGCACGAAAATTACACTCACACTATGTAATTCCGCACAACTAACCAGCAAGTGCACTGGGTCGTCCAAGTAATACCTTACGTGAGTAAGGGTCGATCCCACAGAGATTGCCGGCTTGAAGCAAGCTATGGTTATCTTATTATTCTTAGTCAGGATATCAATAGTGATTCTTAGTTTTAATTGTGAAAAATGAAAGAGCATGAAATGAATACTTGTTATGCAGTAATGGAGAATGGGTTGGAGTTTTGGAGATGCTCTGTCCTTTGAATTTCTGCTTTCCTACTGTCTTCTTCTTCATGCACGCAGGTCTCCTTCCATGGCAAGCTGTATGTTGGTGGATCACTGTTGTCAATGGCTACCAGCTGTCCTCTCACTGAAAAGGGTCCATGTACATGGCTAGTCATCTGTTGGTTCTCATTAATGTTGGAATAGGATCCATTGATCCTTTTGCGTCTGTCACCACGCCCAGCATTCATGAGTTTGAAGCTCGTCACAGTCATCCCTTCCTGGATCCTACTCGGAATACCATAGACAAGGTTTAGACTTTCCGGATCTTAAGAAAGCTGCCAATTGATTCTAGCTTATACCACAAAAACTCTGATCTCACAGATTTGAATGCTCTGTTGTCAGGAGAGGCAGTCAAACTCGTGAGCCAGGAATCCAAGAGACATACATTCAATCTAAGGTAGAACGGAAGTGGTTCTCAGGCACGCGTTCATAGGTTGAGAATGGTGATGAGTGTCACGGATCATCACATTCATCATGTTGAAGTGCGAATAAATATCTTAGAATAGAAACAAGCCTGATTGAATAGAAAACAGAAATAATTGCATTAATTCATCGAGACACAGTAGAGCTCCTCACTCCCAACCATGGGGTTTAGAGACTCATGCCATCAAAGATACAAATTCAGATGTAAAATGTTATGAGGTACAAAATAAATCTCTAAAAGTAGTTTTTATACCCAACTAGTAACCTAGGTTTACAGAAACAAGTAAATGATGCAGAAATCCACTTTCGGTCCCACTTGGTGTGTGCTTGGGCTGAGCATCGAAGCTTTCATGTGTAAAGGTCTTCTTTGGAGTTAAACGCCAGTTTGTAACGTGTTTCTGGCGTTTGACTCTAGCTTGCAACTTGTTTCTGGTGTTTAACACCAGAATAGGGCAGAAAGCTGGCATTGAATGCCAGTTTGCGTCATCTAAACTCGAGCAAAGTATGAACTATTATATATTTCTGGAAAGCCTTGGATGTCTACTTTCCGATGCAATTAAAAGTGTGCCATTTGGGTTTTTGTAGCTCCAAAAACTCCATTTCGAGTGCAGGGAGGTCAGAATCCAACAGCATCTGCAGTCCTTCTTCAGCCTCTGAATCAGATTTTTGCTCAGGTCCCTCAATTTCAGCCAGAAAATACCTAAAATCACAGAAAAATACAAAAACTCATAGTAAAGTCCAGAAATATGAATTTTTCTTAAAAACTAATAAAAATATACTAAAAACTAACTAAATCATACTAAAAACTATATGAAAATAATGCCAAAAAGCGTATAAATTATCCGCTCATCAAAGGCCATGTTTGGTTGATGTTTCTGGATTAGAAAAGTATGAAAAACTAACCTGGTTCAGTATAGCTAAACTTTTTGAAAGGTTTTTGAGTTTTTTTAAGAATTGAACAGTTCCTCTTTCAGAAAAGATTTCATATTTCTCTTTGATAGTAAACATTGCTTTTGAAAAGATACATAAGGCGGTTATCAATCACTGTAACGATCTTATCTCGTGTATCCTATTATATTAATTCCGCAACCCTATAGTGAGAACTCTTTCGAGGATGATGTTCTCACTCCCCTACAAATTTCCCTTTTCAGGATACGGACGTAGAAGTCACCAAGAGTTTTATATAGTTGTTGTCGTGATGCTTTGTATTGCCTCAGTTATTATTTATTGTTCTCTCGCCTTTATCTTTATCTTTATACATTCTGTAAGAGGGATAGGAATTGTATTGGTTAATGCTTGTGAAATTATATATATATATATATGTACTATTTGTGAGTTTTTGTAAGTTGTATTGTCTGTATGGATGTACGTTACATAACAAAAGTTCTTTTGGAGTGGTATTGCAGTTTAAAGTTTTAATAGGAACATATTTCAGTATTGAATAGCATAAGAGTCGTCGTAATGTCCGAGCTATCAGAGCCGCGCAGCCGGAAGCGTGAGTTTTGATAGTTAAGGTGTTATAATATGTATAGTTGATATGTAATGTACATTAATGATTGGGTTGAGAATTGTGCGAATTTGTATGTTTAGTGTGTTGAGAAGTTGATAAGTTGGATAATGAATATTAGTTTGTGGAATATGCATTTAAATTGTGAATTTGGGCCGGAGGCCATGAATCTTGGGCCGGAGGCCGGAAAGAGGTAAGGAAGGTAAGTGATGTGTGTATTATGTGATGTCATATGAGATTGAATGGATTTGTGATTGTTGTTATTTGGTTACAATGGATGGTATGGATTATGGGGTTGTTGGTTTTGAGGGAGGAATTGATGTCTTTGTTGATAATGCATGTGAGTTGTATATGATGATATGGATTTATATGTATTGGGGGTTGATGGAATTGTTATTGTTGGAATGTGGGATGTGGAATGAAATATATGATATGGTATTTTCTTTGAAATTGAGTTATTTGATTGAGATTGGTCAAAATGGTGGATTGGTGGATTGTGAATTTAATGAGAATGTTGAAAATATGAGCTGAGGAGGCTTGAGGTTGATTTTGGTAAGTTTTGGTTGGTTTTGAAAAGGTTTGAAATTGGTTTGTGTTGAAAATCTAGTTTTGTTGGTTTTTATGAACGTTGTGACTTTGGTCTACTTTGACAGAGCATAACTTGGTCTCCAGATCCCCGATTTGTATCAAACTTGTTTAGAAATAAAATTGGATCTGAGATGTTTATGCAGTTTGAAGAACGAGTGAAAAATGATTTGAAATGAAAAAGTTATGCTCGTCAGAAGTTTGGGGTTTGAAAATGTAATCCTGCAGCATTTTAAACTTAGTAAAATTTTTGGTAAAACGTACTCAGACATGCACGCATGGCCGACGCGCACGCATCACTCACGATTTTTACTCTCTCATGCATGCGCCTGGCCGATGCGTACGCGTCGCTGTATTGATGCAGGTGCGTGGTATAAATTCCAGAGAGTTGTGATGGTAGCATGTTGGTTTTGTGCGAGGAGAACAAAACACATTCAGCATGTCCCATGCATGTGCGTGGGCGACGCGCACGTGTGACCCTGTTTTCAGCAAAGATTGATTTTTGAGTTTTTAAAGCCGAATTTTAGACCTTTAAGCCTCCATTTTTATCAGTTTAGTCTTAAATTTTTATAGTATGCCTAGTAATGAAAAGAAGCTAGGACATGTGGTAACTTGTGGATGAAGTAAAGTGAGAATCAATAATGAATGATGAATAATGATGATTGTATGAGTTGCTGAGGATGATGGTGAAAGTGTTGTGTATGTTATGAGCTGGATGGCTATGATAGGCATTGAATTATGGCTGAGTATGTATATGTATATGTGATTAAATGATTATGATTGATTGAGGAAGCTTGAACACGTGGCGAGTATGCCGGAGATGTATATATGATTAATGAATGAATGTGGTAAATGAATAATGATGGAAAATGTTGAATGTGAATATGCTTGTGTTGTCTCTCTGGTTATAAGGGTGATAGGGCACCGATACCCTCTAATGGTGACAGGGCACAGATACCCTCTAATGTGACAGGGCACGGATTCCTTCTAATGGTAATAAGGTGCAACATAGAGACTGTGCCCGGGTAGTAGGCAGTAGTGTTGACCACTTACTCTGGATATGAGATGGGGAAGGGGAATTATGATAAATGAGTTTAATTATGGAGTTTTGAATGAATGTATATTTGTCATACACTATAAGAAAAATCACTTTTAGCGGAAATAAAAATAGCCGCTAATACATTTACCAGCAATTAGACATTAGCCGTTTTATGCCTTGTCGCTAAAAGGTTTTAGCGGCAATTATAACATTTGCCGGTAAAGACTTTTTTAATGGCCGTAAAAAGTATGTAATTTTTAGTGGCCATTTTCTTGACAATTTATATAGCCACTAAAAGTAATTCTAAAATTGCAATGTTATTCACTTTTAGCGGCCATTACTATTTTCGCCAAAATCTATTTTACCGGCAATTTATATAGCCACTAAAAATAATTCTAAAATTGTAATATTATTCACTTTTACCGGCCATTACTATTGCCGCTAAAATCTTAAGACTTTTTTTAGTTATATTATACTCATTTTCTTAGAACAACAAACTACCTTTTTTTTAGAATCTCAATTATTTTTGCTAACAATTAGTATTATTATGCATAATATAAATATACTGAAATTAATTACTATAAAATAAGATATTTCATTAAACTCAAAATATTGATACACAAATTTCTCTTAAAAAGTAATAAATCATATTACAAATCTAAACACTAAAAAATACTACAAGTCTATAAACTCAAAATGAGCTTCCTACAAGATTGCTATGTCCCCTTCTATCTCAAAATGAGCTTCTTGCAGGAGTGACCTGAATGCCAGAATCAAATTGGTCGGTCTATTTAAGAGGAAGTTGCAATAAATAAGGCCAAAAAGAAAAGAAAGATTTGGATGAATCAATCAATCATGAGATAGGTACACATAAGCAATAGAAGCAAGATTTAAATTGTGGGTTATATTTTGTTTGAAGCTAAAAGCAAGAAAAGAATAATAAGTAAGCGAGAGAGTTAAGAGAGGTATAGCATCAAAGGAGCTCTGCCAGTAGTTGGAGATATTAGGCTCACCCAAATTTCCAATGGCAAAGAAAATAATGTTTTATGTTTATAATTTAAATATGAATAAAAGAGAAACTGACTACTTATTTAACAGTTTAGTCTTTTCAAAATGCACTTGATATTATGATATTAGGCTACTAGCTTGGTCCATAAAAGATTTTTGAGATATATATATACACATTACATGTTGACATCTTTTGGATCATTCATTTTTATTTTTCATGCTCACCAGTTTATTTATCATGTGGCATTATTCGGAGACTAACACAATGCCATATGCATCTTTTAAATCATATTATACATTATACTAATTTAAATCATAAATGTATATTTGGGAATTAAATAACCAGTCTCTTCAAAATAAAACTTTAACTTTTGAAGGGAAACTAAAATAATTGTTTTTCTAGAGGTAAAAAAAAAGGCTGATGAAAATATCCAAATAAAATGAAAAGATAAGATCCAGCAAAAAGTGTGCAAGATTTGGACTTTCTAAAAAGTGTGCAAGATTTGGACTTTCTAATAATGTTTTATAAAAATATTATCCAGTACACTAAAATATTATAAGAATAATATATTAGACTTTGCCATAGAAAATATGTAAACTTACATCCTATTGTTCCCATATTCCCTTCAGTTGGCTCTATGGCTAAACAAAATGTAGTTGTTTTCTGCACAAAATGGATTACTCCTTAGGATTTAAGGTCAACCAATATAATAAGGCGAGAAAACACAAAAGAATCACTTAGTCTATACCAACCTAATTGACATTGAATACAAACACAGGGCGTCCGCGTCATGTGGGAAAAATGCCTCCCACGCATCCGCGTCACCCACGCGAACGCGTACCCTGAAATCGACGTAAAAAGGGTGTATGGCCGAAAGTTGAGTTAGAATTGGGCTGGACTCATGCTAGAAGCACAAGCCCTGCCACGTATATGCGTGCCCCACGCGTTCGCACTATTTTCAAATTTAGGCCATCCACGCGACCGCGTCACCCCAGATTTTTGGCAAAATTGCATTTAAACAGAGAGTTGTGCGTACGCGAGGCTACTCCCATGCTGGTGGATGAAATTGTGATAAAAGAATTCCAGGCACTGTTAGAGAAGCTCACAACTCCGTTCAACTAACCAGCAAGTGTATTGGGTCGTCCAAGTAATAAACCTTACGTGAGTAAGGGTCGATCCCACAGAGATTGTTGGTATGAAGCAAGCTATGGTCACCTTGTAAATCTCAGTTAGGCAGATTAAATTGGTTTATGGGTTTTCGAAAATTAATAATAATTGGAAAATAAAAGGGATAGAAATACTTATGTAAATCAATAGTAAGAATTTCAGATAGGTGTATGGAGATGCTGTGCTCCTCTTGAAACTCTGCTTCACTACTCACTCTTCCTTCAATCCTTCTTACTCCTTTCCATGGCAAGCTGTATGTAGGGCATCACCATCAACGGTGGCTACTTTCAATCCTCTCGGGAAAATGATCCTATGCG
>NC_029780.3:89294030-89294735 GCF_000817695.3 Arachis duranensis
CCCACTCAGTCTCAAGCTTTTCACTTGGACCTTCATGACACAAGCACATGGTTAGGGACAGCTTGATTTAGCCGCTTAGGCCTGGATTTAATTTCCTTGGGCCCTCCTATCCATTGATGCTCAAATCCTTGGATCCTTTTTACCCTTGCCTTTCGGTTTTAAGGGCTATTGGCTTTTTCTACTGCTCCTTCTTTTTCTTTCTAAAATTTTTTTTCGCCATTTTTTTTCCGCACAAGCTTTTGCTTTTCACTGCTTTTTCTTGCTTCAAGAATCAATTTCATGATTTTTTTCAGATCCTCAATAACATTTCTCTTTGTTCATCATTCTTTCAAGAGCCAACAATTTTAACACTCATAAATAACAATATCAAAAGACATATGCACTGTTCAATCATTCATTCAGAAAACAAAAAAGTATTGTCACCACATCAATATAATTAAAATTAAATTCAAGGATAAATTCGAAATTCATGTATTTCTTGTTCTTTTGAATTAAAACATTTTTCATTTAAGAGAGGTGAAGGATTAATGGATTTTATTCATAGCTTTAAGGCATGGTTACATACTAATAATCATGAAGTAGAGACACAAAACATAGATAAACACAATATTAAAAACCGAAAATAGAAAGAAATAAAGAACAAGGAATGAATCCACCTTTAGTGGCGTCTTCTTCTTGAAGGACCAACAATGTCCTTAAGTTCTT
>NC_029780.3:89294944-89296892 GCF_000817695.3 Arachis duranensis
CCTTGAGGCATCTCAGGAATTTGTTGATGATGAGCTTCCTCAAGCACTTCTTGAGAACCGTGCATGGTCTCTCTTGCTTGCTCCATCCTTTGCTTGGTGATGGGCTTATCCTCTTCAATGGGGGTATCTCCTCCTATGATAACTCCAGCTGAGTAACATAGATGGCAAATAAGGTGAGAAAAAGCTAGCCGTGCCATGGTGGAGGACTTATCGGCTATTTTGTAGAGTTCATTGGAGATGACCTCATGAACTTCTACTTCCTCTCCAATCATGATGCTATGGATCATGATGGCCCAATCCACAGTAACTTCAGATCGGTTGCTTGTAGGAATGATGGAGCGTTGAATGAACTCCAACCATCCTCTAGCCACAAGCTTGAGATCCAGTCTTCTTAGTTGAACTGGCTTGCCTTTGGAATCTATTCTCCATTGAGCTCCTTCTACACATATGCCCATAAGGACTTGGTCCAACCTTTGATTAAAGTTGACCCTCCTAGTGTAGGGGCGTTCATCTCCTTGCATCATGGGCAAGTGAAACGCCAACCTCACATTTTTCGGACTAAAATCTAAGTATTTCCCCCGAACCATTGTGAGATAATTCCTTGGATTTGGGTTCATACTTTGATCATGGTTCCTAGTGATCCATGCATTGGCATAGAACTCTTGAACCATTAAGATTCCGACTTGTTGCATGGGGTTGGTTAGGACTTCCCAACCTCTTCTTCGGATCTCATGTCAGATTTTCGGATACTCATTCTTTTTGAGCTTGAAAGGAACCTCGGGGATCACCTTCTTCTTTGCCACAACATCATAGAAGTGGTCTTGATGGCTCTTGGAGATGAATCTTTCCATCTCCCATGACTCGGAGGTGGAAGCTTTTGTCTTCCCTTTCCCTTTTCTAGAGGATACTCCGGCCTTAGGTGCCATTGATGGTAATGGAAAAACAAAAAGCTTATGCTTTTACCACACCAAACTTAAAATTTTGCTCGCCCTCGAGCAAGAAAGAAAAGAAAAGTAGAAGAAGAAGAAGAGAATATGGAAGAGAGGGAGAAGAGGTGGTTCGGCTATGTGGGAGAATGTGGGTTTGTGTTGTGTGAAAATGAAGTAGAATAGAAGGGTATTTATAGGGAGAGGGGAGGGGGTATGTTCGGCCATTTTGGGTGGGAATGGGTGAGAAATTGATTTTGAATTTTATGAAGGTAAGTGGGGTTTATGGGGAAGAGTGGATTGATGTGAGTGGTGAAGGGGTAATTGGGAAGAGGAATTGAGGTGATTGGTGAGGAGTGTTGGGAAGTGTGACATGGGGAATTCAAATCACAAAAATAGGATTAGGAGGTAAGGTGGGAATATAGTAGGTGGGGATCCTGTGGGGTCCACAGATCCTGAGGTGGGAATCCTGTGAGGTCCACAGGTCCTGAGGTGAAAAGAAATACCATTCCTTCACCCTATAGGCGTGTAAATTGCCTTCATGCACCATTCTGGCGTTCAAACGCCCATTGGTGCATGTTCTGGGCGTTAAACGCCCATGTGATGCTTGTTCTGGGCGTTAAACGCCAGTTTCAAGCTTGTTTCTGGCGTTCAGCGCCAGATTGTCCTCTGCGTGCGCATCCTGGCGTTAAACGCCAGGATGTAGCTTGTTTTGGGCGTTCAGCGCCAGGAAGATGCTCTGTTCTGGCGCTGAACGCTGGCCAGATGCATCTTCTGGGCACTGAACGCCGGCCCGTGCGTCCTCCAGGGTGAAAAATTTTTTTTTTCTGTTTTTGACTCTGTTTTTAATTTTTTTGATTTTTTCGTGACTCCTCATGATCATGTACCTAATAAAACATAAAATAAAAATAAAATAAAAATAAAATTAGATAAATAAAAATTGGGTTGCCTCCCAACAAGCGCTTCTTTAATGTCAATAGCTTGACAGTGGCTCACATGGAGCCACAAGATGATCAGGTCAA
>NC_029780.3:89297982-89299359 GCF_000817695.3 Arachis duranensis
TGCTTTTGTTGATCCTTCCAGGAGAAATTTGGATGATTTCTCCATGATGGGTTATAGGTGTTTCCATAAGGTTCACCCATGTAATTAACCTCTGCCATGGCAGGGTTCTTAGGATCATAAGCTTCTTCAGAAGCTGCCTCTCTAGTACTGTTGGATGCATGTTGCAGCCCATTCAGATTTTAAGAGATCATGTTGACCTGTTGAGTCAACACTTTGTTCTGAGCCAATATGGCATTTAGAGCATCAATTTCAAGAACTCCTTTAGTCAACATTTTGTTCTGAGCCAATATGGCATTCAGAGTATCAATTTCAAGAACTCCCTTCCTCTGAGGCGTCCTATTATTCATGGAATTCCTCTCAGAAGTGTACATGAACTGGTTATTTACAACCATGTCAATAAGTTCTTGATCTTCTTCAGGCGTTTTCTTTAGGTGAATAGATCCACCTGCAGAATAGTCCAGTGACATTTTTCGAAAATTCAGAGAGACCATAATAGAATATATCTAACATGATCCATTCTGAAAACATGTCAGATGGACATCTTTTGGTCAGCTGCTTGTATCTTTCCCAAGCTTCATAGAGGGATTCACCATCTTTTTGTTTGAAGGTTTGAACATCCACTCTCAGCTTGCTCAGTTTTTTAGGAGGAAAGAATTTATCCAAGAAGGCAGTGACCAGCTTATCCCAGGAGTCCAGGCTATCCTTAGGTTGTGAATCCAACCATATTCTAGCTCTGTCTCTTACAGCAAAAGGGAAAAGCATGAGTCTGTAAACTTCAGGATCAACTCCATTCGTCTTTACAGTCTCACAGATCTGCAAGAACTCAATTAAAAACTGATAAGGATCTTCAGATGGAAGTCCATAAAACTTGCAGTTTTGTTGCATCAAAGCAACTAGTTGAGGCTTAAGCTCAAAATTATTGGCTCCAATGGCAGGAATGGAGATGCTTCTTCCATCAAACTTGGACGTTGGCTTTGTGAAGTCACCAAGCATTCTCCTTGCATTATTATCATTATTATTTGCGGCTACCATGTTCTTCTCTTGTTCGAAAATTTCTGAAAGATTGTTTCTGGATTGTTGTAATTTAGCGATTTCTGAAAGGTTACCTTTAGAATAATTTAATTTAGCTTCTCTTAATTTTCTCTTCAGAGTCCTTTCAGGTTCTGGATCAATTTCAACAAGAGTGCCTTTTCCCCTGTTCCTGCTCATATGAAAGAGAAGAAAACAAGAAAGGAAAGAGGAATCCTCTATGTCACAGTATAGAGATTCCTTTATGTTAGTAGAAGAAGAAGGGGGTAGAAGAATGAAGAAGGAGATTCGGATTTGGGGATGAAGAGAGGTGAAGAGAAGTGTTAGTAATTAAATAATTAAATAGAA
>NC_029780.3:89299475-89299860 GCF_000817695.3 Arachis duranensis
AGCAATATATAATAATCCATACTTTATTCGAAGAATGACGACGTAACTTGGCGCTGAACGCCAAGTTCATGCTGCTGTCTGGAGTTAAACGCCAGAAAAACGTCACGATCCGGAGTTGAACGCCCAAAACACGTCATAACTCGGAGTTCAACTCCAAGAGAAGCCTCAACTCGTGGATTAATCAAGCTCAGCCCAAACATACACCAAGTGGGCCCCGAAAGTGGATTTATGCATCAATTACTTACTCATGTAAACCCTAGGAGCTAGTTTATTATAAATAGAACATTTATCTATTGTATTAGAGGTCTTTTGATCATTCGGTCTTGTGACCACATGGGGGCTGGCCATTCGGCCATGCCTGAACCTTTTACTTATGTATTTTCAA
>NC_029780.3:89299960-89300357 GCF_000817695.3 Arachis duranensis
AGACAGAGAATTCAGAACAAAACACTTCTAATTTAACCAATATTGTCTCTGATCTGTCAAAGGCCACTTTCAGTTTCATGAGTGGAACAAGATCCTCCATTAGAAATCTAGAGGCACAAGTGGGCCAGCTGAGTAAGAAAGTCATTGAAACTCCTCCCAGTATTCTCCCAAGCAATACAGAAGAGAATCCAAAAGGAGAGTGCAAAGCCATTGACATAGTCAATATGACCGAATGCACAAGGGAGGAGGAGGACGAAAATCCTAGTGAGGAAGACCTCCTGGGACGTTCCTCAAGCAAGAAGGAGTTTCCTATTAAGGACCCTGAGGAATCTGAGGCTCATACAGAGACCATAGAGATTCCATTAAATCTCCTTCTGCCATTCATGAGCTCTGAAGA
>NC_029780.3:89303818-89304045 GCF_000817695.3 Arachis duranensis
GTTTATGAGTGTTAAAATTGTTGGCTCTTGAAAGAATGATGAACAAAGAGAAATGTTATTGATGATCTGAAAAATCATGAAGTTGATTCTTGAAGCAAGAAAAAGCAGTGAAAAAGAAAGCTTGCGAAAAAAAAAAGTGGCAAAAAAAAAAATAGAAAGAAAAAGAAAAAGCAAGCAGAAAAAGCCAATAGCCCTTAAAACCAAAAGGCAAGGGTAAAAAAAATCCA
>NC_029780.3:89304244-89304700 GCF_000817695.3 Arachis duranensis
CTTAAGAACTCTGGACACCTCTAACTGGGGACTTTAGCAAAGTTGAGTCACAATCTGAAAAGGTTCACCCAGTTATGTGTTTGTGGCATTTGTGTATCCGGTGGTAATACTGGAAAACAAAGTGCTTAGGGCCACGGCCAAGACTCATAAGTAGCTGTGTTCAAGAATCAACATGCTTAACTAGGAGAGTCAATAACACTATCCGAAATTCTAAGTTCCTAGAGACGCCAATCACTCTAAACTACAAAGGAGAAAGTGGGATGCCAAAATTGTTCAGAAGCAAAAAGCTACAAGTCCCGCTCATCTAATTAAATTAATATTCATTGATATTCTGAGATTTATAGTATATTCTCTTCTTTTATCCAATTTGATTTTCAGTTGCTTGGGGACAAGCAACAATTTAAGTTTGGTGTTGTGATGAGCGGATAATTTATACGCTTTTTGGCATTGTTTTTA
>NC_029780.3:89305951-89307127 GCF_000817695.3 Arachis duranensis
ATATGCTTATCTGAAATTCCCACCAATGAATCTGCATGAGTATTCTATCCCTTTTATTATTTATTTTCTTATTTCTATTTTCGAACCCATAAACCAATTTAATCTGCCTAACTGAGATTTACAAGGTGACCATAGCTTGCTTCATACCAACAATCTCTGTGGGATCGACCCTTACTCACGTAAGGTTTATTACTTGGACGACCCAATACACTTGCTGGTTAGTTGAACGGAGTTGTGTCCACTCGTGCCAATTTCAAATTCTATAAAAATACAACTTAAAGAATAGTGATCACAATTTCGTCCACCAAGTTTTTGGCGCCGTTGCCGGGGATTGTTCGAGTATGGACAACTGACGGTTCATCTTGTTGCTCAGATTGGGTAATTGTCTTTTCAAAAATCTTTTTCAAAAATTTTTCTTTTCTTTTTCGTTTTTCCAAAAATGTTTTTTTGAAAAAATTAAATAAAAATACAAAAAAAATTAGAAAATCATAAAAATCAAAAATATTTTGTGTTCTTGTTTGAGTCTTGAGTCAATTTTTAGGTTTGGTGTCAATTGCATGCTTTAAAAAATTTTCTTGCATTTTTTTTTTCTTGCATTTTTTTTTTTGAAAACTCATGCATTCATAGTGTTCTTCATGATCTTCAAGTTGTTCTTGACAAATCTTCTTGTTTGATCTTGATGATTTCTTGTTCTGTGTCTTTTCTTGTTTTTCATGTGCATCTTTGCATTCATATTTTTCATGCATTAAAGATTTCATATTTTTCATATTTTTCAAAAATATGTTCTTGATGTTCATCATGATCTTCATGGTGTTCTTGGTGTTCATCTTGACATTCATAGCATTCTTGCATGCATCTTGTGTCTTGATCCAAAATTTTCATGTTTTGGGTCATTTTTGTGTTTTTCTTTAAAAATTCAAAAATCAAAAAAATATCTTCTCCTTATTTCCCTCCAAATTTTCGAAATTTTGGGTTGACTTGGTCAAAAATTTTTAAAATTAGTTATTTCTTACAAGTCAAGTCAAAATTTCAATTTTAAAAAAAATCTTATCTTTTCAAAATCTTTTTCAAAAATCATATCTTTTTCATATTTTTATCATTTTCGAAAATTTCAAAATTATTTTTCAAAATATTTTCAAAAATCTTTTTCTTATCTTTATATCAAATTTTCGAAAA
>NC_029780.3:89308560-89318506 GCF_000817695.3 Arachis duranensis
CACTTCCGGGGCCCACTTGGTGTATGTTTGGGCTGAGCTTGATCTATCCACGAGCTAAGGCTTTTCTTGGAGTTGAACTCCGGGTTATGACATGTTTTGGGCGTTCAACTCCGGATCATGACGTTTTTCTGGCGTTTAACTCCAGACAGCAGCATGTACTTGGCGTTCAACGCCAAGTTACGTCGTCAATTTCCAAACAAAGTATGAACTATTATATATTGCTGGAAAGCTCTGGATGTCTACTTTCCAACGCCGTTGAGAGCGCGCCAATTGGAGTTCTGTAGCTCCAGAAAATCCATTTCGAGTGCAAGGATGTCAGATTCCAACAGCATCAGCAGTCCTTTTGTCAGCCTTTTTTAGAGTTTTGCTCAAGTCCCTCAATTTCAGCCAGAATTATCGACGTAAAAAGGGTGTATGGCCGAAAGTTGAGCTAGAATTGGGCTGGAGCCGTGCTAGAAGCACAAGCCCTGCCACGCGTACGCGTGCCCCACGCGTCCGCGCCGTTTTTAAATTTAGGCCATCACGCGATCGCGTCAACCACGCGACCGCGTCACCCCAGATTTTTGGCAAAATTGCATTTAAACAGAGAGTTGTGCGTATGCGAGGCTACTCTCACGCCACTAGCACAAATCGAGTCACGCGTCCACGTGCCCCACGCGTCCGCATCACTTGAATTTAACACACCCCACGCGATTGCGTGCACCACGCATCCGCGTCATATGCGACGTACAACTTATCCAGACCAGCGCCAATTATCTTATCTTTTCTTTTCTAATCCTAATTTCTTCGATCTTTTCTTCTTTCTTCCTCCTTTCTTACTTTCTTTTTCTTTTCCATTGGTGTTAAATTTTCTTATTCAACTGTTGTATCTTTTCTGGTATTATCTTGGTGCTTAGTGACTTGTTTTATTCTTGTTAAGTAATATTAATTAAATCAATGCCTATCTTTTATACCTGTATTACTTTTGCATTGACATGAATTTATATTATCTCTCTTTACCCACTCTCTTCTCCATTGTTGCAATTTTTGCACTATTTATATGCCATTTGCTCTTACTATTTTCTCACTTGCATGTTGTAGCTACCATGTACTTGAGACCTTTATTATTTGGCATTAACACCCATATTTTATTTATGTTCTTATCTTTATTTTTGGGTTACTTTCCTTCCTTTTTCTCTTCTTTCAAGATGCCCACCACAAAAAGAAAGAAAAGGAAGAACTTCTATATGGGGAGACAAACAAAGTCACTCTGCACAATCTATAGAGAAAGACATCAGTTGGAGCTGCCCGTCCACTTGTACATCTTAGCATGCACCGAGGATGGTGCAATCTTTAAGTGTGGGGAGGTCGATACCGAACTCCATGGGTTAGTTATTCTCTTCTCAACACCAATGTCTTATTTTCTTTATTTGTTCATTGTTGCATTCGCATGTTTATTTGATTTTCTGCATATTTTACCACTTGGTTGAAGTAATATTTTCTTTTTCAAGAAACCTTTTATAGTATTTCACTAATTTGAATAAAACTTTTTGAAAAACTTGTATGAAGAAATATTATTTTGGAACATGGTTTAGAGCTAAGAACACACAAAACCAGTGAGATTTTGAGCCTATTTGATTGGTTGCATTCTATCAACCAATATTTTATTTTTGGTGTGTGTTTTTCTCTCTAAAATTGTGATCTTTGTCTTGCTTAATTCTATATTTCCATTATTTGATGTATGCATGCACTTATATGATTGAGGCCTTGTTTCACTGAGCTTACATACCCATATGGCCTTACCTTTTATTATCCTTTGCAAACCTATGTTGAGCCTATTTTACCCCCTTGTTCTTTACTTTAGCTCATCACTAACTCTAAGTGAAAAACAATAATGTCTTTAATTTGAATCCTTGATTAGCTTAGACTAGTGAGAATGCTCATGAATTAAGTGTGGAGAAATGTAGGTTTGGAAACGTTTGGTTTGGGAATTTAATATGTTAGACTTTGTGTGAAAATATGAAAAATGTTAAGAACATGTTTATGCATTCAAAACCTTAATCATATGCATTGAAAAAAATATATATTAAGAAAAGAAAAATAAAAAAAGAGCAGAAAAATAAAAAGGGGACAAAATGCCCCAAAGTAAATGGCAATAGAAATGCATATGTACTGTACTCAAAACTTGGAATGCTTAAATATGTAGTAAACACAGTTAATGGGTAGTTATTGATTCTATATTATGATTACATGGATTGTCCAAAGTTAGGTGGAAAGTTTATGTTAATTAAGGATTCAGATTTTAGTCCACTTGGCTAAATACAATCCTACCTTGACTCTAACCCCATTACAACCCTTAAAAGACCTCTTGATTTGTGTATTGGTGCATTAAATTTTTGTTGATTGTTATATGAAAAACAAGCTATAGAAAGAAAGATTAGTAGAGAATTGAGAGAATTGACCCTAGACACTTGAGAGTTAGAATGATATACACTACCATTAAGGGTTCAGTGCTTAATTCTATGTTCCCTACTTTCATGAGCTATCTTCTTCTTGCAAGTTATTTGTACTTTATTTTTATGATTTGAATTAGTGAAATCCAGTTCATGTCTGTTCTTGGAAGATTTATTTACCTTGACCAAGTAGGTAGGAATATTTTTCATTTAGTTGCATTCATATAGATAGGTTGCATTTCACACATCCTACCATTCTGTCTTCACTCCTTTATAGCTTCTCTTGAGCTTAGCATGAGGACATGCTAATGTTTAAGTGTGGGGAGGTTGATAAACCACTATTTTATGGTTTATCTTGTACTCAATTGAGTGGTTTTTATCAAGCCTTTGCCCACTTATTCATATGATTTGCATGGTTTTATATTCTCCTTCCTGATTTTGTGCTATGATTGAAAACATGCTTCTTTGCCTTTTCTTTTCTTTTATTTAAATCCTCTCTTATTATCATTCGATGCCTTGATATATGTGTTAAGTGATTTCAGGGATTACAGGGCATGAATGGCTCAGAGAATGGAAAGGAAGCATGCAAAAGTGGAAGGAATACAAGAAGTTGAAGAAACTGCTAAGCTGTCCAGCCTGACCTCTTCGCACTCAAACGGTCATAACTTGAGCTACAAAGATTCAAATGATTCAATTCTAGTTGCGTTGGAAAGCTAATATCCGGAGCTTCGCAACGATATATAATTGCCGTAGTTGCTCCGAAGACACGAACGCGTGGATGACGCGTCCGCGTAGCATCTGCAAACTTCAATCCACGCAAACGCGTGGACGACGCCTCCGCGTCACTTTGCCGCGACCTGTACGGACCAAAAAGCACTGTGAGTGACTTCTGGGCTATTTTTGACCCAGTTCTCGATCCAGAAAACACAGATTAGAGGCTGAGAGTAGAGCAGAATCAGATATACACTCATAACACACTTTTCATAATTTTAGATATAGTTTTCAGAGAGAGGTTCTCTCCTCTCTCTTAGGATTTAGGATTAGGATTTCTATTAGGATTAGGATTGTTTCTTCATACCAGGTTCAATAATTTATGTTTCTCTTCTATTTTTGTTTATTCTGAAGCTTTTATTTGTATTTGATTTATGTTGCCCAATTGGGTTATGAACTTTTCCATGTTAGAATTGACATCTCCATGTTAGAATTGACATCTCCATGCAATTTGAGGTATTCCAGATATTTATGATTTTAATTTAGTTTTCTATATTCTTGGCTCTGGTTGATTAATTGGTGACTCTTGAGTTATCAAACTCATCATGATTGATAATTGCTATTTTTGCTAATTGAATTGAATTCCAATAACTCTAGTCCTTTCTTAGGAATTGACTAGGACCTAAGGATCAAACTAATTAGTCCACTTGACTTTCCCTTGCTTTAGTAAAGGTTAACTAAGTGGGATTAAAACTCAATTCTCATCACCATCGATTATGATAACTAGGATAGGACTTCCAATTTCTCATATCTTGCCAAGAGTTTATTTTACAGTTATTTATTTATTTTACCTGTCAATTAACATACTTCTTTCTTACTTTCAAAACCCCCAATTTACAAGACTCATAACCAATAATAAGAACATACATCCCTGCAATTTCTTGAGAAGACGATCCGAGGTTTGAATACTTCGGTTTATAAATTTTATTGGGTTTGTTACTTGTGACAACCAAATGTTTGTATGAAGGGATTTTCTGTTGGCTTAGAATCTATACTTACAATGCGACTATATTTTTACAAAATTCTTTACTAGAAAAAATTCTAACGTCAAAATGGCGCCGTTGTCGGGGAATTGCAAACGTGTGAAAAACTGACTTAAAGCACATAGATAGTTCCATACTATATTCCATCGAATGGCAAGAATGTAGTAGACAAACAAGACTTAAAGCACATAGAATTGTGTACCTGGACAGGCTTGGTCAAATTTAGACAAACATGACTCAATGCAATTACTAGCACATGCATAAAAATCCTCCCCTTGATTCAATAATCCCGTTTGAAATGTGTGCTTGAACTCCTCCAAAATTATAGATCCTATATGCTCCAATGCACATACCAGTGCTAGTTCAAAAGGCTGACCAATTAAAAGGACATTATGAAGTTCAGGAGTCGGGACTATATTACAAACAAAATGACAAAATGCATGGGAATATGTCAAGAAAATTTTATTAGCAGAAACTGAGTTAAGACCTCCCTTGATATGTTTAATCTGAAATAGCACAATTCTAGTTACAGAGCTACCTCTATTTTTCCCTGAACTTAATTACTTGTTGAGTAAATTTTAAATAGCAATGTGATCTATCTTACAGTTGATACGCCTTTCTCATCAGCCCTTGTAATGTAGACACAAATGGTGGAAACTATAACACAAGTCATAGGAGCAATTGTAGCTACCCAGAAGAGTTTCTTATGCTTTTTACCCTGTCCATTTTTAGAACATTACAATCAAAGTTCAAATTGAAAGAAAACAGAAAGCAAATTGTGACATTTATTATTAGGATTCTTACAATGTACTTGGTTATAAGAAGGAAGATCAAGCATGATGTTCCAATGATAATTGTCTCCAAATTCCACTGTACTTAATTAATGACATACAGATTAAAACCAATTTTAAAACAAAATGAAGGCTTAATTATTTAATTAATTAGCTAGTTTACCTTATGGTGCACTATAGTGCTCTTAACTGAGCCAATGCCAAAATAATATCAGTTTTCTTAGTAAAGTGTGGTATGTCAAAGGAGGCCTTTAAGCTGTTGAAATGAAATAATAATGGCAGCTCCACTCATGAATCCCACAATGGCAGCATGAGATAAGAAGTTTATCAAGAAACCGAGCCTGACGATGCAAACATATTCATTCAATAATGTACTAAAAAGTGATGACTAAAAATAATAAATTCTGATGATTCGCTAGCATTCCTCTATAATAAATAATACATAAGAACGCCGAGTGCGAGCTGAGTAACTCCGGCAAAGAATGTAGCAGTGAAGGCAAGACGTAGATATTCATGGCTCTTGTGGTCTCTAATGTCATGAGAAAGCATAGCTCCAAGCAAGAGTGAGACCACAGCTGCAGGTCCTATAGCAATGTCTCTTGAGCTTCCCATGGCAGCATACACAAGAGGTGTCATAAAGCTTGCGTCTGCACAACTTAATGTCATGATGAAAAATCAAATCACAAACAAAACAAAGTCATAAAAATATGAAGATACTCACATAGTGCATGGTGAGGGTCCAAATTTGCAAGCTTGGCATATGCAATATCCTGTTATTAATAAACTCTATAATTAATGATCAATGCATGTTAGTTAGTTAGTTGATTATGGAATATTAATGAATTAATGACCTGAGGAATGCAAAGACTTGCAGTGGTGAGTCCAACAATGAAATCACCTCTCAAGTTTCGGATAGTGTAATATCTTCCCCAATCTAAGATAGGCAAGATTGATTGGAGGCATAGACAAAATTTATAAGTTGTTTTTATAGAGGTTGCATAAGAAACCTTCAAAGCTTAGGATGACATATTTTGCTGCACATGAAACTGCCGCAAAGTGAAATTGGAAGAAAAATATGAACCGATCTTTTTCCAACACATTGAACAATCAAAACCATCGACACTGTTTGTCTAAATAGTGATGCAAATTACAAGATGTGGCATGCCTTTGTGAGATCGATGTGCTCAACACTGATGGCGGATTTCACGACTGCGATGAATTCCAAAGAAGTTTAGAAAATCGAAGGCAAAAATGATAAAGCCAAAAAAACAAATCACATTACCAGAATCTAAAATCAATAACGTATTGTTGAATCATTGAGCGAAAAAAAACCCTCAAAATTAAGGAACATAAATTGGGAGCACAAATTGGGAAAAGGATGCAATAGAACACAAATTGGAAGCACAAAAATCAGAATTGAGAGAGAATTAAGGAACTCATAGCTGATTACTAGAGCACGATTGAGATTTCAATCGAAATCAACACAAGCTTGTTCGAGAAAAGGATTCAGAGCGCGATTAAGATTGAGATGATAACTGGGAAGAAATTTGAGCGATAAATAAATGAAATGATAGAGATGTGAGAGCGAGAGCGAGATTGAGAAGAAGAAGATTGGTGTGTGGTTATCACTTCTCAGAGAGAATAAGGATCTGAGAGAGTAGTTTGTGTGAGGAAGAGTGGTGAGGCATAGAGAGAGTGATGATTTCGCATTTCACGGTTAGTTTTTTATATTTTTAAAATTTTAGCTTTTTTTAATGGCAATAGTTGAAATGGTCATTATAATCTATACTATTAATGGTAAATATATAATTGCCACTAAAAAATAGTTTTGAGAAGAGAATTTACGGCAATAATACTATTGCTGCTAAAAATTTATCGTTAAAAATCTTCTTCCTTTTAGTGATACCTGGGTAGTAGCAAGGGTCGTAGTTCGTCCCACTTGCTCTGGGTTATTGTTTGAGAATTGGTAGTAATGAAGAGTTATTATGAATGAATGTGTATTTGTGATACCTGGGTAGTTGCAAGGGTTGTGATTCATTCCGCTTGCTCCAGGTTAATGTTTGAGATTTGATAACAATGATGATTGATTTTAAACTGAATGAATGTATATTTTGAGATCCTGGGCAATAGCAAGGGTTGTGGTTCGTCCCACTTGCTCCAGGTCAGAGATTGTGACGCTGGGTAGTAGCGGCAGTAGTGGTGATTCCACTTGCTCCAGGTTGAGCTTTTAAACACCTGCCTGGGTAGTAGCCGTAGTAGTGGTTGTTCCACTAGCTCTGGATTAAGCGGGTAGTAGAAAAGGGGTTGTAACTCAAGCCCACTTGCTCTGCATGGGTGTTTCTGTCTATCGTTAGCTACTAGGATGTGTCGAGTTGGCTATATAACCGACAGATGATATCATTAGCCATAGGGCAGACATGCATCATTTGCATATGTTTGAATTGTTTGGGTTTGCCTATTTGTCTTGGATTGCTATATCATATATATTATGTTACTTGATTATGTGCTACTTGTTTTACTTGTACCTCATTGTGTATTACTTGCCTGTATTGCTTGTGTTTGTACAACTGAGAGGTCCCTTATGTTGTTGTTGGTTGACGCCAATGAGAGCTGTCCTTGATGAGATGAGTTGATGATGTGATTGAATAATAAATGATGATTATTAAATGAGATAATTTGAGCTCCCTGGGTAGACGCAGTGAAGTGATTTCACTTGCTCCAGGTGAGGATATCAGGTAATGATATAGAATTGCTGAGACAGAATAATTGGTGATGGTTTAGCTTATGATTCTTATTCTGATTTGTTGGAGAGTTAGAAAGTTGGAAAGCATGGGGAATAGGCATTAGATTTAGCATTCCCTTATGACAGTTGCCTACTTATGGATTAGCAAGAATATAGGATGAATATTGGGTGAAAGGAAATTTAGGATGCTTAGTGAGTTTTTATTACAATGCATTGTATTTATTTGGCACTTTTACCGTACTGGGAACCCATGGGTCGGGAGTTCTCATTCTGTATATATCTCTTGTTTTTCAGATGCAAGTTCAGGTGCTCAGTAGTGAGCTATGATTTGTCTGAAAGACGGCGAAGACCTTTTAAGACCTCTTATTTACATTTTGCTTAGATTCTCTCCGCTCTTGTTTTTAAAGAACTCATGTTATGTACTTAATCCTTTTTAAAACTTGCCTATAGAGGCCCTTAGGTATTATTTGGGAGAGATTAAGAGATATGGTTGTCAAACTACTTTTATACTGTACCCTAGTCGGCCTAAACTTTGTGAGTCGCGACTAGTGGCTAATTATTTATGTTACCTATCTATATTTTGTTTTATCTTATTCTTTTCGATGGCATTATCTTTATATCGTCTCAGTTCATGCTTTATCTTCTTTTTGTCGATACGTGAGTGTTACGATTTCGCGATTTTATTTTTACTTCTTTCAGACTTCTCGATTAATACTCCTTTTTATTATACTTATAATTATGTATTAAAAATCTCCCTTGAGGAGTCGTACCACCTTATTATCATTGACTTATGACTCGAGCATAAGGATTTAAATATTAGGGTGTTACATTGAGAGAGATTTAAAATTCCTTTGTTGTAGGTTTGAGTTAGAAAAACGAACGATTTTTCATATTCTAGCGCAAAGAGAGAGGTAATGTTTGGGGTTTGGGCGCGTGTAACATGCTCTCATTAATGAAAGTGTTTTTTTTGTATTGGACCTACTTGGTTGGATTTGGATACAAAAATATTTGGATGTGTAGTTAAGCTGTTATATATGTAGGAAATGTATTTTATAAAAATGAGATTTTTATATGAGAATGTGAGAATACATTTATAGTCATTGAATTGATTTAAATGGTTGAGATTTAATATGTCTAATAAATGGTATACAAGCAACGCATTTAATAGCCATTATATTTATAGCCATTATCTTTGATTTTTATTAAATTATATTTGATAAATAAATTAAAATAATTATATTTCACATAACTATAAAAATATATAATTATTTGCATATAATTTTTTAATTATGAATTTATTTTTAGGAGTATGTATAATGATTGAGTATAATATATTTGAACATAATATTTTTGACAATATAATTTCTTATGTTATATTTTTATAGTTATGTGAAATATAATTATTTTAATTTATTTATTAGGTATACTTTAATAAAAATAAAAAATAATAACTATAAATACAATGGCTATTAAATACATTTTTTTCATGAATTTAATGATTATATTAAATACATTGTATGTATATTATTTATTAAATATATTCAATCTCAATCATTTAAATCAATTTAATAGCTACAAATATATTTTAACATTCTCATATAAAAATTTCATTTTCATAAGATACATCCTTTTATATATATGGACACTTACAAATGTTTGAGATAAATTATCGAATGTGTAATAATTTGGTTGTAAAAAACCTTAAATGGAGTGTGTTTGTAAAATATTTTTGGATTTTTTAAAATTTTACGCAAAAAAAAAAAAAATAGACGATGATGAAAGATCTTTTAGTGGCATTCTTAATAATGTAACAACATATATATTTGCGCTCACCTTTAATTTTGTTTTTGTTCTGAGTGACTAGTTTGTCTTACATTTATATTGTTCATGGAAAGAAAAGTTTCGAGAACTTTAGATCTTCTCATTTGAGAATTGTAGGAAATTAAGTAGACCTTACTTAATTCAAAAGTTAGCAAAACGTAAAATAATAGTTTTATTTTCACATATTTATATATAATAGCTATTAAGTTTGTATTCCTAGCTAATATGAGACTTTAATACACCCTCTTACAATCAGGACTAAAGAAAAATTTAGAACTTAAAATTTGACTACTTAAACTTTGGACATGGATATCGTTACTTCTATTTTTCTAATGAGTAATGCTGCATAGCTAAAAATCACATACAATAAACAAAAATATATATTTAATAATATTCTCCAATGAT
>NC_029780.3:89318646-89341932 GCF_000817695.3 Arachis duranensis
ATCAAATTCCAAAAGCCTCTCTCTCATTATTTAGTTTATTACAGTCACAATTGTAAGATTTTGATTTCAAATAAAAAATCTTAAATCTTTATATTATTAATCCAAAAAATATTTTTAAATTACCACAACACATGCCAATGAGTTATAACTTAAATGACATATTTTCTTCATATTCGTCTAAAAAATCGTGAATTCAAGTCTTCCTATCTTTGGTAAAAAAAATTACCACAGCACATTTTAAAAACAAAATCCAAAATATTAAATTCGATTAGTCTCAATTAATTAAAAATAAAAAGCATAAAAATTTTATTGGTTTATGACCTGCAAAATAAAAAATAATTAATTATATGATTGAAATTATGAATGTTAAATTAAAAATATTTTAATAATTTTTACTATATAACTCATATTTTTACATTAAGATTATATTATAAAATAAAAAATGGAAATGAAATATGAAAAAATATTATGAAATAAATTATTAAATATAATTATTAATTGATCATATTAAAATTAATAAGTAAATATACATATGAATGTCAACTAAAAATATTAAAATAATTTAAAATTATGATCTATTAAAGCACATATGAGATAATTCGAAAAAATACATATCTACAAATTTTATTATATAATTCATACTTTTATATACTAACGGGTATAAATAAAAAGTGCAATATATATAAAAAATTACTAAACAAATTTTTAAATAAAATTTTTAACTTGTCATATAAGATGATCAATAAAGACTAAACAATTATAAATATGAAAAAAATTGAGGATAATTCTTATAGAAAAAAATATTACATTTTTAATAAAAATTGAACACTTACAAAATAGAGATGAATGAGGAATTTTTCTATAAATTACAAATGACGTATCACTTTCAGGAATTTTATTGTCGCTAGACAAATTTTCTATCACAAAGTTGCATACGATTTTCAAAAATATTAATTTCATATTTGATAAAATAACGTTATTTATAAGATATATATTAATTGTTAATAGAGTGATACATTATATACTATTAATATTTATTTTTATAATGCAATATAATTAAAGAATCAAAAGGCGCGTGAGAGAGTAAAAGCTAAATGTGATTAATTATATTAACTATTGTAAAAAAAAGAAATATTTTAGCTGCTTTTGGTTCTCCATATGCTTTGGTTCCCAAAGTTTTCCGTTTATACATGCAAACATACCACGTAAAAAATAATACATGATCATGTGTGAAGTGGCATTATTAAAATATAAGATTAATAATATCATTTTCCTATACTTGTATAGTTTGGCCCAACACCAATAATAAATGATTAAGATTTGTTGTCCCACATCTATGAATGCTATCAAGTTTTTATCTCTAGACAATAGGATACTTTATTAAGATTAGTTTGCTTAAATTTATTTTATTTTTTAAAAGTAATTTATAAAAATTAATTTTTTAAAAATTATTGCATCTATATTTAGTAAATTAAATTAAAAATAATTTTAATAAACATAAATAATAATAATTACATTTGATAAAATAATTTTTAATTTTGATAAATATAAATTAATTTTAAAATTTTTTATTATAAATACTTTTAAAAATATTTCTATCTTTCAAAAACTGCAAACACAATTACAGAATCTTTTTTCTTTATCAAACACAAAAAAATTGCTTTTTAAAAATACAAGCAACTTTTTAAAAAATTTTATCAAACTAAGCCTAAAAATAAATGTTCAACTCGATCTATGTTCATTTTCACAAAAGATAATGTAGCTCCTTACAAAAAGAATAAACACTTCGATCTCTTATTATTTTAAAACAATATGAATCTTTTTGTTAAAATACTTGTCAAATAATAACAAAAATTGATTTTGAGGGTGAGATTATTTAGAATATGTGAGAACTCACAAATTATTAGTAAGTATGTTTTTAAAAATTCTTTTATCGGAGGTAGTTAAGTGAAAAAGATTATTGCTAAAAGTAATATTGGAAGAATAAAAAATAATTGCATTACGAGACAAAAAAGAGAGAAGAAAATAATAATATTGATGGTGTTGGTGTTGTCATCAATGGTAATACAATAGATATAATAATGATGATAATGATAAAATATGATTACATAATAGAATTAATAGAAATAAAAGTACAATAATAAAGATAAAAAAAGTGATAGTAGTAATAATAATAGTTACTTTTATTGTTAAAAAAATTTATTAATTATTATTATTATTATTTAATAATTTTTTAATAAAAAATTCGTATATCCCAAAATAATATGATTGGGGATAAAAATATCTCTTTTTAAAGTAACCAGTTATATTTTTTTGTAAAACGTAGATAAAAATCGAATTTATAGGGTCTTTACCCTTAAATAAATACTTGGAGCATGAAATCTTAGGACTTGGACTTGTGTAGAATAGTCTAATAATATTTATAGTGTGACTTTGATACCATATATATAAGAAATTTAATAAACCTATTGATTGAACTTTAAAAAGACAAAAACTAATTTGAAAAATAAAGGTTGTTTCGTACTTATTAGAAAAATTATACACACCTTGTCTCAAGCGAATGTGAAACTTTAATAAGCATTAAACATTGTGACTTTAATTTTTTATTAAAGAAAAAGAAAAAAAGGCATCTAACATGCTCTTGCCTTGGCATATTACAACCTACTTTCTGTAGAATTTTTTATTTAAATAATTTTTAAAGCTTGGGTAAGTTTTTATAAATTTATTATGTTTTATATTTTTTAATGAAAGTTTGCCCACATTTTACGGACAAGCAAGCGAAAACAGGAAGATAATGTATTAAATGGTAAGTTTCATAAAATTTACACTGGAAAAAATAATGATTTTTTTTTAAATAAAAAGCCACTATTAACCAAACTTTAATCAATAGCTATTTGAACTTTGCTAATCATAGTAGCTAAATAAATATATTAAAACCGCGTAAATTAGAGAAATGATAATAACGATGGATACAAATGGGCAAATTAAATTGGGCAAGAACTATAGGCTCTATGTTTATATTCTACAATAATAAGTTCCACATTGAGTTTAATTAAACTAGTAAACATTCCAAGCAGAGAGTCCTTGGTAGACCCCACCATGGCTTTCCACTGTCCCAAACTCTACCAACATTTGGAATAACATTATTGTGGATGAAGATACTCTTGATATATATATTGATATATATGCAGTAGGACAGGACCATCGTTAACTATAAACAAATTGATATATTAGTACGTAATAATCATGACTAACTTGTCAATTAATTAACTAATTGATTCCTTATAGCCCATTGTATATATGTCTCTTCATACATAAGCGAGTATCAACTTAGGATTCTTCTGACTCATCATTAATTTTATGTTGTAGACTACTATGGTAAGAGAATAAAAATATTTTCAAGTTGGTATTGAAGGATCCTTCAACTACTTAAACATCAAAACAGAGACGAGCATTTACTGAGTAGTTGTAATATTCTTTTAATTAAATAAATATTAAAAAAATACATTAATGTCTACAATAGGCACCTGATAGAAAGGCTTCTAGAAGTAGGTTTCTATCTACAATTTTCCAGGGCATACCTGCGAAATGAATTTTACTCTATTCATTTATTCTCGTGAGATTGGTCAAGTTCACTTTTGGTACCTGCGAATTGGACTGGCATATTTAATTTTACCTCATATGAAATGGCAGAAGCGTACTTCGAAAAGGCTTTTTTAGCAAATACATATGTATTTTTGAACTTAATACAGAAACTAAAATAAGAATAGAATTCTAATTTAATTTGCACAAATAGTAAAATTAGAATTAATTAATTGAAATGAGGGTATTTTAGGTATAAAATGTTATTAAAGTTTCAGTTTTCATCTCTAAAAATTTTAGTCCCCTGTGTCCCTACTTTTTGGAGGTACTGAAATACTGAAATTTTAGGAACAGAGACACAAATTTTAGTACCAGTCTCTGAACCAACAAACATGATACTGAGTCTCAGTTTCTCAGTCTCTGTCTCAGTACCTCAAAACAAACACTGCCTAACTTATGTGACAGAATTCGACTATTTCAATAGGTCAACATTTTTTTTTGTTAGAGATAGTGATCAATAGTGTTTGTAACAATAGCTACGTTTTCTTTCTGAGGACCATAGAGAATGACGACAAAAATAACATTCCGATCCAAATAAAAGAAGACAATTTCAGGAGCGATCTCAAAGAGTGCATGAACAGTTTGATTGGAAAGTTCTTTGCAGATAAAACCTTCTCTATCAGAACAATAATGGAGGGAGTATTTCATGCAATATGAGGACGACCTGATGGCTTTCGAGTAAGTGAAATTGGACATATATAACTACTTCCAATTTTTCTTTGAGAAGGAGATTAATGTTATGAGAGTGGAGAAAGACTCTCTATAGCTGTTCAAAGATTTTGTGCTACACACACAAAAATGGATGCCTGAAACAGAGGGGTCACGCAAGAAATTAACAAATACCCTATGTGAATCCAATTCTGGGGGCTCCCTGGATATTACAAGACAACAGAGGTTGGAAGGAGGAAATTAGGAAACAAAATTGGAACAATTTTGGATGTGAATTTGTTTAATGTCAAAGACAGAGAAACGAAAATTGTGAAAGCTAAAGTTGAACTGGATGCTGAAAAGTAGGTGAAAGATTGCTTAAAAGTTGCTAAGCCTGACAAAACTATGATTGAGATTGCTCTCCAATATGAAAAAGCTGAAATAATTTGCACATATTGTGCAAGAATTGGGCATGCACATAGGAATTGTCCTGTGTTATTAAAGGATACCAATAATAAAAAGTAGGCTCAAAACATGGTGGGTGCATGAGTGGATAAAAGCAACTCCAATAAGAACTAGAGTGGAACAAAAAGAGGAGGTGAATAATGTGTCTTATCAAGAAAAACCAGTTGCGGGCTGTACAAGAAAGAAGAAACCAATCCCATATTGTCGCAATGAATCTTTCTTTGAACTTAGTATCCAGGAAACCAATGCAAACAAGGAGAATAAAGCACCGCATTATGACCACATAGAAGCCGTCAATAAAAAAAAGTGAACTTGTTGTCCAGAAAAAAAATTGTCTAAAAATGCCACTTAAGGAACTGAATGAAGAGAGCACAAGCCAGACAGGAGAGAAGACTAGTAGAAAGAAATCAGGAAAGTTTCACAAGATTAAAAACATAGCAAGAAATAATGGAGGAGAAAGATGATAGGAAAAAAGATGTGCAAATACGGTGGAGGAGGAAGTAAGCTCAAAGAGGATATGTCTTAGTGAAGAAGATGATGTTGTTGAGATAGTGGGGGTGCCAACTGTTCAATAGCACCCAAGTAACCATGATGTTAATTGTGTGAAATTGCCAGAATTTGAGAAGACCCCTAATAGTCCACTATTTTAAAGGGATGTGCAAATCCCACTCCTCCAAAGTTGTCTTTTTATGTGAAACAAAGAATCAACCTCGAACTATGGAAAGGAAACTTCGATCGTGCGAATTTAAAGATTGGAAGCTGGTTGAATATTTAACCAATTTTTAGAACTTGCAGCTCAATTGAATATTTTTTGTGACAAGGTGGTGATCTTACGGGGACTTTAAGGCAATCAGGTATCAAAGTGAGAAATAGGAAGGTAATGCAAAATTTTCTAGCTCTATAGAGAATTTCAATCAATTTATTAATGATAACTCTCTCATAAACTTGAGGATGATAGGACATCAATTCACATGAACTAATAGGCACACTAGTAATGAATTAACCGAGGAGAGATTGGATAGAATACTAGTGGAAGAACATTGATGGGAGAAGTATAGTACAACAATTGTGAGAAGACTTTTTGAAAATGGATCAGACCACTCTCCATTATTATCAAATATTGATCCGCCAAGGTGGCCAACCAAGAGGTGATTTAAATTTCAAGAATGGTGCGTGCGAAAGAAGTGACGTCCAACAAATCATTGAAGATACTTGGAAGAGACAGGTTGTGGACTCACCAATATATATTTTAGCACATAAGTTAAAGGACTGCAGACATATGTTGTTCCAATGGCAACTCCAGAATAACATTAATTTTAGAAAAAAATTGAGAATGTTCTAATGCAAACTAAAAGCTGAAGGAGTCCACGAAGAAAGAGATATTAATGAATTAGAAAAGCAGCTGGAGGCGACCTATGCGAAAGAAGAATGTTATTGGAAGGAAAAATCGAGACAATTTTTTCACCAAAAATTCTATGCTAGAAATAGGAAAAATAAGATATGGGAACTAACAAGGAATGATGATACTGTTGCATCTACCCTTGAAGACATGGCAAAGGTAGCTGAAGAGTATTTTAAAAACATTTTTTTCTCGACAAATGATGCTGATCCAGACCATCTTTTTGAAGACTTTCAACCTATGATTACAGAGACTATGAACATAAAATTGTTGAAGTTTTTCAGTAATTGAGGAAATTAAGAAAGCAGCTTTCGGTATTTGTTCTACGTGTTCTCTGGGAGATGATAGCTTCATGGTAAAATATTTTTAGAATTATTAGGATATTGTGGGTGAAGATGTCTATAAGGTTGTTTAAAGCTTTTTTGGAGGAGGTAGAATGTTGAAAGGACTAAATCACATCCAAATTTGTCTAATTCCATGACTCAGGTGAGACCGATAAGTTTGTCTACAATTTTTTACAATATCATTTCTAAAGTAATGGTGCATAGAATACAAAATTTTATTAATATAACTGTGAGCCCAAATCAAAGTGCTTTCTTGAAGGGTAGATTAATTTCGGACAATATCTTTGTAGCCCATGAATGTATGTATTATTTGATGAATAAAAAGAGAGAGTTAGAGTATGAAATGGCTCTAAAGCTTGATATGAATAAGGCTTATGTTAGAGTCGAATGAAACTTATAGTTTATGATGGAAAAAATGAGTTTTGATTAAAAAAATGAATTTCTTAGATTAGGAGTTAATCTCTACTGTTTTTTATTCTGTTTTTGTGAAAGGTCAACCATATGGCTATCTCAGACCATCAATGAGGATCTGACAAGGGGTCCCCCTTATCAGTTTATATTTTTCTAATTTTTGTAGAAGATATTTTTTTCATGCTACATAAAGTAGAACAAAACAGAACAATCCAAGAAATTCAAACACATAGAAGATGTCCAGCAGTTAACCACTTACTTTTTGTAAACAATTCGATCCTATTCAGCAAGACCTTCTCAGACTCGTGTAATAACAGCTTAACTCTCCTCCTACAATATGAAAGCATAAGTGGGCAAAAAGTCAACCTCAATAAGTCAGCATCATCTTTCAGCAACAACACACCTCCTAATATTAGAAAAAAAACTTGCTGAAGTATTGCAGATCAATCACATAAGAGCCTAGGATAAGTACCTTGGATCATCAATTGTCCAACGATCTAAAAAAGTTACCTTCGGTGTAATTAAGAAAAAAATTCAGAAAAAAGTCCAAACTTGAAAAAGGAACTTACTCTCTGCTGGGTGAAAACATATATTGATCAAAGCGATAGGTGAGACAATTCTAGTATACACCTTGTCATATTTCAAACTCCCTGACAATTTGCTAGACAATATTCACCGAATTATAAATCAGTTCTGGTAGGATCAGAAAGGGAATGAAAGGAATATGGCATGGATCAGTTGGAAAACGATGTCACGACCAAAGTCTGAAGGAGGTCTTAGCTTCAAAGACCTGAGGCTCATAACTTGGTGCTATTAGGGAAGCAGTTATGGCATGTGACAACCAAACCAAATTCATTGCTTGCACGACTATTAAAAGAATAGTATTACAGACTCTCAATGACTCTAACAACAGAAAAAGGTGTTCAACCATCGTGGGGCGGCAAAGCCTTCTTGAAGAAAGATCAGTTGTAGAGAAGAGACTCAAATTCAAAACCTCATCGCAGTCCCTCCTTTCACCTTCTTTCTTCCTCTCTTCCTCTGTTTGCCGCTACACACTTTGCCATCCTTTCAATCTACAAACTCCAAAAACGACCATCTCCATTAGTCAACTACCACTATCTCATCCTTCAAGGATGTCATTAGCTCCTTTGACGTCCAAGTATTTGATGTTGGCAGTGGCCCACGGCCGCCTCAAGTCGCATGTAAGCCCAGTGTTCACTACCCAAAATTGCATCGGCTTCGAATTATCTCTGCCGACGATAATGCACTTGTGAAAGTGTGAGAACTTGTCACTAGTGATTCTTCTGTGATGACACTGCTGTCGCCATTGCTGTTGTTGGAGTCCACACTGGATTCTGCCTCCATCATGAGCTAGTATTATTTCTGTCGTTAAAGTTGATGTTGAAGGATTACCATGTGTTCATAACACGCAGTGAAAGAAAAGAAAGTAATCCTAAAGATCTATTTTGTGCTTAAATTTTATTCAAATAAACAATATATAGATCAGATCTAAATACCTGTGTACGCTAGTAAAAAGCACTTTCTCCTTCGATGGTACAAATGTGCTATGCATATCCATACTGAGACCAACCTTTGCTGTCAACTCCTTGACCAATGGACATCTGATCTAAATTGAGAAATCTCTTACAACTCTTTGCATGCCATAAAGTTCTTCTCCAAGAATTAGGTTCACATACGTTTATGTGTGTAAAGGTAAAAGAATAAAACTCTTGTATTTTTATTCTCATCTTTTTTCTCTACTCTTGGCATACATATATATAGTATGAGATTTGTTACTGATTTTAAATTTGAATCTCAATTCAAATTTGAATCATATCTTATTATTTTAAATTTGAATCTTTCAAATTTATGAATTATATCATAATTAAATTTGAAATAGAATCAGCTAGGATTTCATCCAAATTTATAATTCAAATTTAGAAATAGAGTAACTAATTATTCTCAAATCTCATTTAATATTCTCAATGATCATACTATTATTACATATCCTTGGTGCTAGCAAAGAATATAATAATATTCTATTTGAATTACTATAATTATTTATTTGATCAAATCAAAATAATAATTAAATAATTCTAAAGCAAAGATTAGAACACTCATTAATGTGTGATCCCATAGGTTCAATACTAAGTGGGTAGTAAATTAGTCATACTAAATTTACTAATCGAGGTTGGCGTCTTGCAACACTTCTTAACGACCCAATAGTATGAAGTAATATATTTTTACTAAGAACCCGAGAAGAATAAAGTATAGTTCCTTCTATCTTTCCAACTCTTGGTTAACCTTTAGAGTATAATTTAATTGTCAAACTCTAACTTGTTACCATTATTATAATGAACTGTGAATGACTTAAGAAACTTATTTCTTCATTCATTCAATCTCCTTGGCCAAGGTTTTATTCATCTCAGTCATTATAATCATAGAGCTCAAACTCTTTACCGAGAGTTGACAGATTCTTTATTGACTAATTAATCATTAATTGTACAAGTATTTAAATCATACCCAATGTCTATTCAACTAGCATCCTAGGGTATTAGGTGTCCGAAATCAAAGTATAATAAATACATTGTCAATTACTATGATAATCTCAAGTCAAAAGAACTCTATTACTATGTTCATTTTGAGAATATCCTATTCACAAATATGCAGTAATTATAACTATTAAGAATTCTCAAAGTAAGTCAATTTAATGGTCATATCTAAATTTTTAAATTTAATCAAAGATCTTATTATATTAATATTTTAATATAATAATAATAATAATAATAATATATTATTTGACACATGAATTCGACTGTAGTTATATTATTTATTCCCAACAGATATCGTTGTTGGTGAGAGAGAGAGAAAATTTCACAAATGAAGTTGTTGTCATCACGGTTGTCGCTTTTTTAGCTTCTTCCTCTCTGGTTGATCTCTTTCTCCACACGAAGGAAGTAATTTTGTCCTTAACAAAATTTGTGATGGCAGAAAATGATTTTAAAATAAAATGAATACTAGATATTATTTAAACATAAAAAATTTAAAAAATAATTTTAATTTTTAATTAATAAAATTACAGAAATTAAAATTATACTTAACCCTTATATTATTTTTACCATTTTATGAATATGTTAAATTTAAGGGATGTTTCTGAATTTTTTAAATGAGAAAAGATATATGCATTGCCTTAAAAGTGGTAGTTATGCCTTTAAACACTAAAAACAAAAAAGTAAAATATAACAAAAATCAAAAATAAAAAGAGGGAAAAAAAGAAAGAGAAACAAAAGGTAGGAGGACATCTTAGAGGATCTCATTCTTGTTTTGTGTGAAAGAATGTTTAAATGTTTAGAAAAATTTAATGTACAAATATCATTACTTTTTAAACGTTAAAATCTCGGTTTCAAACATTGTTTAAAAATATATTTAAAATAATAAAAGCTTAAATTTACTTCTTATGTCAAAAAATTATCCTTTAACTAACAATCATATTATATATACACAAAAATTTAATTATTAAATTAATTATTCGTATAAAATATATATTAATAAAATATAAAATATATATTAAAATTAAAGTTTAGTCAATTAAGAATTAAATAACTAACCTGGTAAATTTCACATGACATGAAAGTGGATTAAAGTTACGAATGTTTTACGAGTACGGATAATTCAATTATCAGATCAAAACTAACTCAATTCGATTTAATTGATTTTGTACTCACCGAATAATTGGATTTGATTAAATCTGACCTTAATTAATTCTGCTAATAATTTTATAATTGTAGAATTTGAATTAAACTGATTATCCAATTAATGTTATATTATATTATAAAATTAAATTATATATACTAACTTTATCACCTTGACCCCCATTTCTTTAGTAATCAGCAGTCACCCTGTGTTCTCCTCCCTTGTCAGTTTATTTTGTGATGCTTAAAGACTTAATAACTAACGTTATGTGGTTTATTTTACTATTTTTTTTTTTGTAAAATTTTAAATATTTAAAAATTTTCAAACTATGGATATTAGATGATTTTTTTAGTATAAATATGATGATGTATTTTAGTATGTAATTCATCTATTTTTTGTTTTTTATTTTTTATTTTTTATTTTTGCTATTACATATTTATAGAAAGTTTTTTTTTCTACTTTTTCTAAATTTAATTTTTAATCGAATGCTTGATTATTCGAATTAATCTAACTTGGATTTAATTGGTTCAGATTGGTTTAAATTCACTTAAAAAAACCTCTTATTCGATCTATTCTGAACCAATTAATTTTTATTGATTCGATTCTTATTTTTTTTTCTAAACTCAAACTAATCCGACCAGTGTGAATCCCAAACTAAAGTTTCATATTGCTTAAGGATAACACCGTGGCATTAGAAGAGTTTGAATATCCTTCCGCGCACTATATGAGCTAGGTACGAGTGAACTTTGATCCATATTATAAATATAATTAAGACATTGTTTAAGAACAAGTTGTTAACATTTTCAACTAGTGATATTTAAGGGAATCTTACAAAATGTCTCCAAAAGAATTATTGCAAATAACACTTTCCATTTCTTTTATAATTAAAATAAGTTTAGCTCCAAGAAAAATACAATATGAAAGATAAAAAATAATTAAAGCTTATACAACTATACAAGAGATACCGTTATTTGTGTATTTCATTTTAGCAGTTTAAATTTTTAGAAAAAATAATTTCATGACACATTTAAAATATTGAAAATTTAGAAACATGTGATCAGTTTTTTCTATTTTAATAAATCCATCAAAAGCATCCTTTGACGACTAGTTCATTTGTTACCACTACTTCAGTTTAAATTCTTATCCATGACTTCAATCATTTTTGAAATGATCCGATGGCAGATCAGATCATCCTAGAGGGGGAAAATTAAGTTTCTTAATTTAAGATATCTTTTGTATAATATAAAATAGAAAAGTACTATAATTTTCTTAGGAAAAGTCTAGGGGGACAGTAGTTTTATTGAATTTTGGCCAGCATGTAACCAGTAGAGAAATGTGAGTCATTGGATGAAATCTCACACCAATCTCACACCATTAAATCATCATTGATAGTTATTTGCTGGCTATCAATCACAAAAGTTGCTGGCCCCTAGCATTACTGTTCAAATAAGTTGATCTTTTCAATCAATCATTGATCAATAGTAAACGTAACTGTTGACTAGTATTTTCATATGTAATAAAAATTTTAGCCGACATGTTAACATAGCTTAATAAGTCACCTTACACATTGAATTATTCAATTAAGTAGTGCCGCTTGTGATAGATAGGTTGTGCCTACCTAATAAATTTTCTTCCTCTTCTTCTGTCCCTACTCGCACACACTATTCTCCAGGTATTACGTTTTTGACCACAGGACCACTTAAAGTTTGACCAGGTTTTTATTGACCTTACAACAAAATATAGATATAATAATAATAACTAATTAGGACCACTACTCTTAAAAATTCCCTTAGCTAATAAAAATACATAATGTGGTGTAAAATGTGGAATATGGGATTATCTAAAATTAGAGTCACTGTCCAAATTAGATAAGGATATGCATGGGATTTCCCTGCACCAAAAATTGGCTTCTTGTATTCTTTTGTGATTAAGACCCCATTGAGGATTTCTAAACTCTAAAAGACGAAAAGGTATGTTTTTATTTTTGGACAAGTCCATCTTCGCCAAGTTCTCTTAGAATATGTGGCCAAGATGATATGAATCCAATGGATACTTATCATTGAGGTAGGTTAGAAAGAAACAATCCAAGATGGGGTTAAGGAAGGGATGTTGACATGGCAAGGGCACAGCTAGGGTTTGAGATGTTTCTTGCTCTTAGACGATGTGACCTGTCTCTAAGTAATCACCATGCCCTAAAAAGTTATACAGTTATGATATGAAAATGATGTAGTCCTTCATCATTTATCATGTGCTCTGCTGGAGAAGCTTCAAGATTTGCTGTATGTTACACCCTCTCTTGCAACCCTATTTTTCTTAAAAAAATAAAATAAAAATATTTCTTACAATATTTACCATCGATAAATAATTCATTTTTGCGTATTTGAAAATTGTTATATGTATAACGTAGAATTCACACTCTCAAAATATTAGAGATATAATTATTTATGTCGTTTTTTCTATTTATTTAAGATTTTGAAAAAGAAATTATACCATGACATGATATGAGAATTTCTATAATTAAAAAAAAGTATAAGGCAAATAAAAAAGATAAAAGAATGCTTATGCAAAATTTATGCAAGGCCAAAAGTAATTTTTGTGTGAGGACCGTATTAGAGATCTAATTATTCATGATACAAAATTAAAAATATAACTATTTATATATTTTTTATCAATTTAATTAATTTTTTAAACAAATAGCTCTATTATATGATATTAAAACTTTTATATATGAAACTATTAGAATTTAATTTTTATAAAACCCTAAAAATATATTTTAGTATAAAGCAAATAAAATAAAATAAAAATTTATACAAAAATTCATGTAAATTCAAAATAAAACTCTTATATAAAACGTGCTAAAAATATAATTATTTATATCTCCTCTTATCACCTTAAATATTTAAGAAAAATAATTTCATGGCACTCATCATAAAGAGGCCTCTAGTACTTCAACATATATGGCCTCGGTGGTTCTTTGTATTTGCATTCCAATTTCGTTGCTAATGTTCACATTATTTTCCTTGCCAAATTAAAGCCCACAGGAATTATATACTAGCTCCACTAGCATTTTCAATTCTGGCATAATCTATTAATTTTAACTTGAAATATGTATATACATTGGCATGGGATAGAAATGATTTCATGTGCTTTTATTCCATGATAATTAATTTAAGATGCGATAGCAATTGTTTAATTACTATACAACATGTTATAATTGTTCACTAAAATGCATGTGCTAATAGCTTAATGGAAGGTTCCTAGAAGAGAATCTACCCCATTAAAAAAATATGAGTGATAAAAATATATAATATATGCATTTGTGTCGTGCCTTGGCGATGTCCGAAGAATTATTTTATTTTGCTTTCTAACATCCAACGAATTTAATTAAATGGAAAAGGAAGGGGAAATAGCAAGATGAAAAGAACATGGAGATCTTAGACGAAATTGCATTTAAACTTTTGTGGCGGTTATTATGTCTTAGAAGAATTTTATACATGAAAACTATAGAGAGTAGTATGAAGACTGACCTAAATTCTGTTAAGGCTATATTTAATTTTGAAAACAGAATATTCTTAATAAGATAAAAAAGAATAGGATATAAAAATTTGATAAAAGTAAAGAAAAAAATAAAAAATAAATTATATTTTTTTGTTAGTGTCTCTGTCTCTTTTCTATCAGGAAAGATACAAAATACGCTAATTCAGTATCTCTAGATATAATATTGCTATCCATATTTTATCTATTAAACATAATTTTGTATCTATATCACTGTCTCAGGATCCCGTAACTATAAATAAATGCATCGTTAATGATAGTTTAAGAATTTGCAAAATTAACATATGAAAAATAACAGACTTTAAATAAATGCATCGTTAATGACAGTTCAAGAATTTGCAAAATTGACATATGAAAAACAACAGACTTTGCATTACTTGTATCACAAGTCAACCGATGTATGTGTGTTTGTAATCATGCACTATATAAAGGAATTCTCCCTATCACTTGTAACAACAATTAATAAAATACTCAATGAATTAATACTTCGAATTCTCATCATCTTTATTTTTTCTTTACTCTCTTTTGTTCTATTTTTAGTCTCTTTTTTACAATGTAGCTTCTCTTACATGGTATTCAGAGCTTAGTATTTAGATCCATAGCTTTAGTCACCACCACCTCTGCAAATTCTAAAACGCTTTTTAGTTCTATACTTGATAAACTTACTAACAATTTTTTAACATGGCAACAACAAGCAATGTTCACCATCAGAGGTCATAATATTTAAGAACATCTATTTTCAGATAACGTTCCTCAACAATTTGCTTCTAATGAAGCGAAATTGGCTGGTACAGTCTCTTTAACTTTGAATGGATGCTACAAGATTATAATTTAAGCTCATGGTTGTTAGCTTCTGTTGATGCTTCATTCAAAAACAAATTAGTTCATTGTACTTCTGTATTTGAAATCTGGGATAAAATCCAGAAACATTTTGTTTCTTCTACTAAAACTATCATTAAACAACTTAGAACTCAAATAAAAGGGATCAAAAAGTTTAATCTTTCTGCAACTGAGTATATTGACAAAATTAAGAATCTTGTATGTTGAACATTTTTTTTGCTATAGGATATGAAGTTTCAACTGAAGATCACGTTTCTGCAATCTGTGATAGCTTGCTTGAAGATTTCCCAAATTGTATTACAACAATTCAAGCAAAACATGAACCCTACAAATTGGGTGAAATTGAAGCTATGATCACATCTCTTGTATAGATGCTTGAAAGGTTTCACTACAAGAAAAACGCTGAGTACCGTCGGATTTGTCGTTGAACGTTAACGAAGAAATTTTCGTCGGATTTACCGTCGGATTAGGTAGCAAATTCGTAACCCTAAAATATTACTGTCGGAATAATATTTCCAACGGTAACGTTCAACGGTAATATTTGGAGGGAAAAAAGAAATTTTTGTGCACTCACTACCGTTGGAGTTAACGGTAGAAAGATTCGATGATAACAAAATTTAGTGAAATGCTGCGTTTTTGGTACACGTAAAACGTTACCGTCAAATTAATTTGAAGGTAAATCCGACGGTAACAGTGCCCTAAATGAAAGCGTGAACATTGTCTCCCCCATTTTGAATTTCACACTCTCTCTCTTCATCTCCACCCTCTCTCTCTCTCTCATCACTGCCACCACCTCCGTTCCTTGACCCTCTCGTTGCCGCTGAGAGTACCGTCGTCGCCACCCACCCTCTGTCATCACCACCGTCTACTGTCACCACCATCTACCGCCATAGCAACTTTGATGACCACCATTGCAACATCCATGTCTTCCCTTATTTCTGTTATTCTTCATTAAGGTTTAATGAACAAATCTTTTCCAATACAATTAATTTAGTTTAATGTAGTTTAGTTTAAGTAGAATTTTAATTTTAATTTGAATCGGTTTCAAAGTTAGTTCAGTTTAGTTTTCTAATCTTATTGTATTTAAGTTGATTAAGTTAGGTTAGATTCAATACATTAGGTTTTGAATAGTTGAAGTGTTTGGAATTATCTAATTATGTTAATTACTACGTTGATAACTATTTTGCTAAAAAATTATTGCTGAGATTGTTTGATAATTGTTTAATTTTAGTTTAATTTAGTTTAGGTTTGAGTAGAATTAGAATTTTATTTTTGAATCAGTTTCTAAGTTAGTTCAGTTTGTTTTTTTAATTTTAGTGTATTTAGGTTGATTAAGTTATATTTGATTCAATACATTAGATTTTGAATGCTTGAAGTGTTTGAAATTGTCTAATTGTGTTAATTGCTGAGTTGGTGACTATTTTATTGAGATTGTTTCTGAGATTGTTTGATAATTTTTTTAATTTTAGTTTAATTTAATTTAAATTTGAGTAGAATTAGAATTTTAATTTTGAATAAGTTTCGAAGTTAGTTTAGTTTAATTTTCTAATCTTAGTGAATTTAGGTTGATTAAGTTATATTTGATTCAATACATTAGATTTTGAATGCTTGAATTGTTTGTAACTGTCTAATTATGTTAATTGCTATTAGCAGACTAGCCATTCATCATGGTCCTTAACCCCATCTATGTGCCTCCATCCACGGCGATGCCGACTTTAGCGACGGATGCCGCGGCCCCAGAGTCTAGCCACATAAGTGAGGCAGCAACTAATGCCCCTCCACCACCTCCATCCACACGGTTACACATTTGGCTTGATGGTGGCACGAGATAAGTAACACATTCAATGCTCATGGATTTTCTATTTATGGTTATCGCTGAAAGTGCCTGAATTATTTCTAGTTTAGTTGATTTAAGCGTTAATTGTTGGTTATTATTTTCTAGTTTTAATTATTATATATGATTCATGTTGTTGCTGAAGTTTTTGAAAATTGATTCCTGTTTAGTAGATTTAGGTTGATTTAGATTACTGGTCATTATTTTCTAGTTTTATTGATTATGATTTCTGTTATTTCTGAAAGTTTCTGAAAATTGATTCCTGTTTAGTGGATTTAGGTTGATTTGGATTACTGGTTTTTGTTTTCTAGTTTTAATGATTATGATTCCTGTTTTCTAGATTTAATGATTAGGGTTGATTCTTGTTTATGGATTGTTATTAGGTTTTGCCAAACTCGAACGTGTATACTCAGGAGATGACCAATGTCATCAAGATGATGTACAACTAGTCCTGGCCCAGCTACATGAAGATCCTTGTTGAGACCAGGAAGTGCTAGTTTGAGAAATGGACGATAATTACTTTCATTGTTTCTGTTTCAAATATTTTTAGCTAGTTTATATCCTCTATCTTACTTAATTAATTTTAAAGCTTCTTTGTTGCAGGTGCACTTTATTTGGGATGCTGAGCATGATCTGGCCATCCGGAGGATATTCGACCATAAAATGGGTCAGTTACTCCAGCAGATGCTGGATGATGTTCGTCATGGGCAAGACCAACAAATAGGATGGCTCTGACCCGAGGTAAATAAGGGCTTGTTAAGTAGCCTTCGTCAGGCTCCGCCACTAGTCGAGCCGTCCAACCCAAGGAAGGCATGGATTTTAGGCTGCAGGTGTAGGAGCTCTAGCGCAACCTTCACCAGCAAGCTCAGGAGCCTAACAATTACTGGGAGAAATATCAGGAGATCCTCACCTGCGTGACGTCTATGGAGGAGCTCAAGTTAGAGTTTAGGGAGTCATTGGAGTGGATGCAGCATATGGAGGATTAGATGCAGGTGTACCAAGCCCAGATGCGCACCGTTGGCATCGACCTTGCTGGTGGCACACGGACATCGTCACCGCCTTCTGTGCCGCTGACTTAGGGCCATAGGATCGACGACAACGATGACTACCTGGATCTGTAGATATTAGTTTTTTGTTTTATTATTTCATTGTATTTATTTGATGTATGTAACACCCTACCATACAGACCTTTACGCTTATGTTGTAAAATAGAGGTGGTGAAGTATTACGACCTCTAAAATAAAAAATATATACATAGTAATAGTTGAAAGGAGTTTAATAGTCGAGGAGTCTTGAAGGAAAATTTAAACAAAAGTCGCAAAACAAAAAGCATAACGCTCACGTAAACAGAAACTTGCGTATGAAGGAAAGTAACAACATGAAAATATAATAAGAGTAGAGAGTCAAAAGATATATATCATCAAACTCCTGACTTGACTTGCAAAGCCAAGGTTGGCTAGAGAATATTTATATAAAAATATATACATATATTACCCAGTAAACCCAAAATACATAAATATACACTTAATTCTCCACCAAAAGCCTCTAAGAGGATTAGATTCAAAATATATATAAATACACGGAGAATTTTCTAGACGTATATACACATAGCAAAATATCAAAACTAGTATCCCAACTTCGTTTGTTGATTAAATCCAGATGCCTAGTGAGATGCCTCTTGACCTACATCTGAAAACTACAATATATGTATGGAATGAGAACCGAAGGTTCTCAGCATGGTAATGGTGCTCACATATATAATATATAAGGTCCCAAAAAAGTTAGAGGTGATCCTAAAACTTCAACACTTAGATTTAAAACTTAAAGATTAAAACTGGAAACCATAAGTAGGGTAGTTGTCTAAGGCTCTTAGTTCTAACTCAACACTAACTTAGAGGGTTTACTAATTTAACAATTTTACAAGGGTTAGAGGTTTCTCACCAATGAAAATTTGAGACAAGACCCAATAAGTCTCCAAAGTTAATTCAACCCTAAAGAACCAAAACCACGTAATCTCTCAAAATCAAATCCCTAAATTTCAAAATTATAAGGAGAAAGGTTGAGCAAAAAATAATGAGCTACTTACAAAATTGTTATGTGGGTTTTGTAGAATTCGACGCGGTATGTAATCACGTGACTACAAACGATGCGGCGATCGGAGCTCCAGATTGAAAGTTATGATGAAATGAAAATTTGGAGCCAAGAGTTTGTGTTTGCTGATTACGAGGGCTTCATTAAGTGTGGAGTGTGTTTTTAATGGTTGGACTTGGGTCAATTAAGGTCCGATTTGATCGGTTCGGCTTTGTTGGCCTGTTTTTGAGCCAAAATCTTTTAAATTGGTATCAAGATTCGTATTTTAATTATTTTTACCCCTTTAAACTATAAAAATTAATTTTTTAATTTTTTTAAATAATAATTAATTTATTGGTTAATTAATTATTAATTACACGGGGTTCACAATGTACATGACTTTTAATTTATTTGAACATTATATTATTTATTTTAAATAAAAATTATTCATTATTTATAAATTGACCACTAATTATATAAAAAAATTTAATTTAAAATTAAAATTGACAATTTATTTCAAGTTTTTTTTAAAAAAAATTGTCAGAATTACCGTTGAAATAATCTGACGGTAATATGGCGCGGGACAATATTTTTTGGGGAAAGTCTAGGGGACCAGCAATTTTATTATATTTTGTCCAGCATGTAACCAGCAGAGAAAGGTGAGCCATTGGATGAAATCTCACACCAATCTCACACCATCAAATCATCATTGATGGCTAGTTGATGGCTACCAATCACAAATATTGCTGGCTCCCTAGCATTGCTCTATTTTTTAGTGCCAACATTATCATTGAAAAAAATTGCTGGTAACCAATTAGTTTTCTGAACAGATAATTCGTCAATGAATCCGACGGTAATTACATTGGACGGAATAAATTCGACAGTAAACATTTACCGGTAAAATTTATACCATCTAATTGTTTTTTACGATAAATTCGACAGTATTTAGCATTTTTCTTAGGCAATCCTCCACTAATCTTGCATAGCCTGATATGGCTCAGACTAATTTCAATAACTAGATTTGTTCCAAGAGGTGGTGGAGGCAGAAGAATTTCACAGAGCAGAAGATTTGGAAGAGGTGGTCGAAATTCTTGGCAATTTAACACTAGACCTACTTGTCAATTGTGTAGCGTACCTGGACATCAAGCATTGCAGTGCTTTTTCAAGAAATTTTAAAATTAGCATATCAGAAATAATAGACTTGGCATTACTTGAGTCACAAGTCAACTGATGTATCTGTGTTTGTAATCATGCACTATATAAGGGAATGCTCCTCTTACAAAATCAATGACTTGTGAAAGATGTGTTCCTTCCAGAATAAAAGAAGTGATTAGAAGATAGATGGAGGTGAAGCTTGTCTCGAGAGAGCATTACACTCTTTAATTAAAAGCATGTGCCATTTGTTAGATATCAGTCATAATAATGCCATTAGTCTTCTGTTTAATCGATGTAACTTAGTGAACTTTGAGAATCATGTAAATAACTTTAACTAAATTTTGATTGCGTTTATTTTATATTCTAAGGGAAAAACCCCTAAATTTATGAGATATGATGAACTATATTCTTAAGGGACGTGGAACTTTCATATATGTTTTATATACGAGTAATGTTACAACATCAATTAATTTTTTTAAAAATAATTTTATTTATCGTAAATTTTAATTTTTCAAAATCATAATTTTTAATTTTAATTCTTAAATTATAAATACTGAATTTCCTAATATTATTCTAAAACTGAACAGACTTATTCTACCTTAAAAAGTAAGTAACTTATGAAGCATATTATATAATCTCATATAAAAGTTAGAAAAATTTTTAAGTATACTAATACATCGGTATTTCAGTAATTTTTATAATTAAGATCAACAATTAAAAATTACTAAAATATTGATATATCGATACACTTACAAATTATCCTAAAAGTTATTTCATATATAGTATAATTATTAGGATCAATATATTTTAAAAGATATGTATTTTGAATTTAATGTTACCGGGATGATGAATTATTAGGATCAATCACCTAGCAATACATACCAACCTTGCTGCACATCTTCTCAGATCACTACCTACCTGTCTTTAATAATTTCTATTAATACACTTTTTCCCGTCATCCTTTTTCTCCAATAATCAGAGTATTATTAGAAGGTTTCGTGAAACACTTCATGCCTAGCGTAGCAAACCTAATAAAAACACAGGCATAAACATATTGGTCCTTATTCACATAGAGAGAGAAAAAGTATAAAATATTATGGTAGATCTTTTTTTGTTTGTTTTGTTTTCATTCTGTATTCTATGTAGTTTTTAAATATGTATGAGAGTGGGAGCCAAAAGTATTTACCATGGTTCTGAAAACCGGACCGGACCGGCCGGTTCAACCGGAAAAACCGGGAATCGGTCAGTTAACCGGTCCGGGTAAGCTCAAAAACTGGCCAGTAAAAAACCGGTAAAAAACCGGTCAAACCGGTCGGTTAACCGATAAACCGGTCGAACCGACCGGTTTTTAACGGTTTTTTAACGGTTTTTTATTAAATTAATATATTTAAAATTATTTTTAGGTTTTTTAATAATTTTATTTAATATTTAATTAAACCGATTGAATCCCGGTTGAACTCCGGTCGAACCATTGAACCATTGAACCAGTAACCTCACCGGTTCATTGACCGGTCCGGTTCTCGCAACCTTGGTATTTACTATTTAGGCTCAGATCAAACAACTCTTTATGTTGTGGTTTGATATATGAGGGAATTGAACCTGTATAGTATTCAATTTAATATTTCTTGGATTCCTATATATAACCACTTTCACACTTATCTTGGAACACAACCTTCTTCTATGTGTTAGAAGGTTGTGAAGACTATACCATACTAGTGAAAATAAAATTAGTGGAAAACTTTCTTCAATTTGAAATTTTAAAAGAATAATAATAGTAAAATAATTGAGGGCGACATGGCATGAATAATAATATTGCACTATAATGCACAACTATGCTCTCATGCATTGTCTTCACCAAGAATCTCGCTATAGAAGTCCCCTCATTCACCAACACTACACTGGATCTAAAGGTTCAATACTATATATGCAAGTGATGATTGATCCATTGTTCCTTTCCCTTAAAATCTAAGACACCATTATTTTTTTTTAAATGTTATATGACACTATGTTCACCAGTAATAACAGTATTAAGGTTCCTCTAGATCTAACATTTTGACTTTCGAAAGTTGTCAAATTAATTAATTAACCCAAAAAAGAAAAAAGAAAAAGAATAAGATGTAGTTATGTTACTTAGCTTACTCTTCTTGTTGGCCCTAAATTGAAAAGAGCGCTACAAACAACGCATATGAAAATGGCGGCTTAATTAGTGCCTTAAACAGACATTGTCAAGCTTGGTTGACTTCTTCCAAAATGACTAGCAATATAGAATTCTAATTAAAGATTTAAAGGAGAATTATTTAATTAAGAATCCAAAGCAATTTGTTGAATGTATATATTGAGAGTGAACGAAATCACACACGTAGACAGAGAGTAATATTAATATATCAACCTTCTGTTTGAAGGGTTTTACTTACAATAATAAATAAGCTTAGTTTGATATTTGAGAAAATATAACGAGCAATGCTTTTTTTTTTGAATAAAGTAAATAATAAGTTAAAAAATTAATTTTAATTTTAAAATTTAAAATTTGAGTTAATTAAGTTTATTTATGTTTAAAGAGTTTGAAATGTAGTTCATTGTTCATATGATTGACCTTGTTTGTAATCTTCGTTGTTTATCTAACAAAATTGTTGATAGAGGCCACTCAGATAAAGACGCCTAAAACGTCTTTTTTTAAAGATGTTTTCATGTTGTGTTTTAATTGATTTCTGTATAATTTATTCGGTGTTCCTCATCACATATTATTAAATTTCTCAAAAAAATTTTTTTCCAAAAACAATAAAAAACATTTAATTTGGACTAAAACAAAAAAATAATAATAGATAAACTATTAGATTTTTTTAAAAGATTATTTACATAAAAAATATATCACATTCATCAAAAAATATATATATATATATACATATATATATATACTCTCCGGCCAGCCTTGGCTTCGCAGGCTGAGTCAGGAGCTTGTTATCTTGTATTATTGACCCTCTACTCGTGTCATCTGTGTATATTTATTACTGAGCTTTAGTTTTCTTCTCACGTAAGTAACCACGTTTCCTGAGCGTTGCGTTTTAAATTTTGCTATTTGTTCCACCTATTTTTCAAGGCTCCTAGTATACTATCTCTTTTCATTGATATTATTATTATATATATTTTACTTTTAGAGGTCGTAATAACTTACCACCTCAGCTTTATGACTTAAGCATAAGACTCTGTTTGGTAGGGTGTTACATTATGGA
>NC_029780.3:89342120-89350339 GCF_000817695.3 Arachis duranensis
GTTTTTTTTTTCTTTCAGAATTTTTTTATTATTTTTGTTGTGAAAAATTTAATTATTTTAATAATTAATTATTTTTTAAAAAAGATAATTAAATAACACAAAAAAGTCTTATTAAGAATAATTTATTTATATATGATTAAAAAATAATTGAATAATTATATACGGTAAAAAATTAAGTTTATTTAAAAATAAAATTAAAAATCATGGTTTTTTTTCTTTTTTTTCCAAAATTTATCTACGAGTAATTCTATAAATATTTTATGATGAATAAAAATATTAAACTCGTACTAAAATTTATTCTAATAAAATTTATTTTTATTCTACTAAACATTAAATAAACTATTGAAAAGAATTTGTTTCCTCCATTAGAGAAAAATGATAAATTTCCATACTTCTATTATGTTATGGCAATAATTTGGCCTGTTATTTTTTAATGTACATAATAATAATAATAATAATAATAATAATAATAATAATAATAATAATAATAATAATAAACAAGTATATCACAGTAAAAACGAAAGCACGTCACCAAATAATTTATCATCCGAATTATATATGAATCAAATTGATAATTTGAGGGCTAACACGAAAAGGAGTCCTTGGACCCCGAAATTGGATAGGGAATAAAGGTTGGAATTTCACCTACCTCACAAGCAATCTTTGATCGAGTCTTCCATTTTTTCAGATTTCATGATAGACGCGCTCGGGTATGGTTCGGGTTTCGGGTACGACGAGAGCGGGACTGAAGAACCTGCTAATAGTTGGGCAGGGGGGGGTATAGGCGGTATGAGCTGGAAGTTTTCTTTCTCCCCTCCGGCTTTGCGCGCATTTGGTGCGCTATTGAAGAAAAGAACATTTATATCTAATAATATTGTAGATAATCACAGAACGCTTCGCATTGGCTAGCTTGCTTGGCCGCACACATATAGATTCAAATAGCCCATTCAAGTCGATTCCGTGGGTTGGATTACTTCTTTTTTTTTGCGATTCTTCCAAAATGTCAAGCTTCACAAGGAAATATCGTATAATGACGATAAACGACCAAGTCGTCACTTTCATCTACATCTAGAAAGTGCAATCGAGCAACCATTTAGTACTTTTTTTGGCACTTCCTCTTAGTTAAAAATATAATCATTATAATTTTTTAGTTATTATTGCTAGGGGTGTTTACAGATAGGATATGGCTGAAATTTCGATCCAATTCGCACTAAACTTATTAGATCAAATTCGATATTCGCACTTTTTATATTTGGATCAGATATCAAATATATCCATAAAATAAAAAATATTAAAAAATTTTATTTTTATAAAAAAGTCAATAATTTTTTGTTTATTTTTTTAAACATATTTACTTCTATCTGATTAGAGTGTGGATCCGATTCGATCCAATCCGATCATTATTATAAACCATTATTAGATCTTAATTATCATTAAAACAACTTAATTGTCAACAAAGAGATAATACTTATTGGTCTCTGAAATTATGTTTGTATTTCAATCCATAGTTGTAAAAACTGAACTCGATTGGCTGGTTCGACCCAAAAACTAGTGAATCGGACTAGAACTGGAGGGTCCGGTTTGGTTTACTCCTTTGACCATTTAAGGAATATAACTAGTGTGAACCGGTAAGAATCAGTACAAACCGGTCTAATCAAACTGGTCTGTTTGAAAATTTTTTTAAAATATCTCCACAAAGGTCTCGAACCAAGAACCTTGGAGCAAAATCAACCTCTACTTGCCACTTAGTCATTGCACTTCTAAGTATTATATTTGACAAATACTAATTATATAGTATACATAAATATCTAATTTAATTTAATTTTTGTTTTTCTATTTTTAAAATTAATTATATTTTAATTATATACCATTATTAATATAAATATAAATTTCACCAAAAATTTATTAATTTACTTGATTTATTTTATTGCTAGTATTGTGATTAAGGTTATTTGTTTTGATGTTAGTGTTAAAATCTACTGATATTATAGTTAGATGATAGGTTTTGTGAATTAATTATTTTTTTTATTGTGTCAAAATAAGATACTATTGTAGTATTAACATTTTATAGTTTTTTTTATATTAGTTATTTTTAGAAGTTGAGACTTGATCTTCATAAAATGTTAGTGAAGATATGTATTTCAAATTTTAATTTTAAGTTTTTAACTATTTTATATTTTATATTTACGTGAGACCGGTTTTATCGGTTCAACCAATAATTTATCGATTGAACCAATAAACCAACCAGTAGTTTGACTGATTCGATCACTGGTTCGGTTCTAACAACTATGTTTCAATCTAATTTCAAAAATTTCGATTTACTCAATTTAGTTTCCTAACTTAATAGCTATGACTCACATTGGTTCCTAATCTTATTTTTGTCACCGTCTCACAAAATCGTTAATGACATGGTGAGATGGACTAACGGCTGCTACATTATACATTCTAGTGACTATTTGATGTGTCAATTGAAATTTTTTTTACCTTATTTTTTTCAACTAAACACTTAAAACCCTAATATGAGTCACGGATACCTAAGTTAAAAAATCAAACTAAGTAAATTGAAACTTTAAAAATCAGATTAAAACTCAAATATAACTTCAAAACAGAACTTTAACTTATGTAGTGATTAATTTAAATGAGAATCAAATAAATTAAAATTCAACATAATTTTTATCAATATTTTTAAATTCAAAATTTCTATACCAAAATTAACTAGAATTTTTCTTTAAATTAAAATTTTTAATGAAATAATGACTTTAATTATCTTAACTAATGTCCTAATTAATTACTTTTATGTCTTAAAAAAATTGTATATGAGAAGAAAATAATTAATTTATCTACTTTAATAAATAGTTATTTTACTAAAATATTTTTTTATGTAAATAATCTTTTAAGAAAAATATAATAGTTAATCTATTACTTTTTTTGTTTTAGTCCAAATTAAATATTTTTTATTGTTTTTGGAAAGAAAATCTTTTGAGGAGTTTAATAATATGTGATGAGGAACACCGAATAAATTATACAAAAACCAATTAAAACACAATATGAAAACATCTTTTTAAAAAAGACGTTTTAGGCGTCTTTATCTGAGTATCCTCCGTTGTTGATAGTATAACTAAGTTCTTAATTAAACATGTGTCATTTTAAGGTCATCAAAACCCATGAAATATGTGATACATAGAATAAAGCCATTTTCAATTCTGTAATCAAGAAGTCATCATTAATCTAGCTAGCTTTAAAAAGTGTTTTTCCTTCCCCTGATACTAATACGTGTTACTCTTACATGAATGCTTTATCAGTTTTAGATTTATGTGAATTATTTTTTAAAAAAATTTAAATTAATAACAAAATTTTATAAATAAATATATATCTCTATATATTTCTTTACACAAGAATCATTTTTTAGATTTATGTAAAATTTTTTTATAGGTTTTTTCCTTTTTTTATTTTTTATGTTATTTTTTTAGGAGATAACAAAAATTAAATTTTAGATCTTTTGGTTATAAAAACTTTAATACCATATCATGGAATTATGTTTTCAAATTCTTAAACTTATATAAGAAAAATATAAATTATTATATCTCTACATAATTGTTGCTCGATATAGTTTGAAAAACATAAATGCATACAAATATAATAACAAGGTAATGAAATGCATAACAATTATATCACTCGGTAAATTTTTAAAAGAGTAAACTATTATTTTTATCGACGAAAGTTTTAAAAATTGACAAATTTACTCATAAAAAAAAAATTAGAGTGGTACCCATAAAAGATGGGTTCTGTATGATAAAATTATCTAAACACTAAAAAATCATCTAAAAATTTAAAATTATATTTTCCTAATTTTAATCTCAAAATATCTACCTCAAATCTCAACCTTCTCTTTATTCTTTTCATGAATTTTAATGATGATGTTCTACATAAAGGAGGTATACACCTTTGCACACGGTGTGTAGACTGTGACGAAGCTCCTTGGCTCAACGCCGCACGATCAACTCCTCATCAAGACCCACTACAAGAAAAATGGGATTTAGCAGCGAAAAATTGCCGGCATTTTTTCAAAATACCGTAAATCCACTGAGTTGGTGCGGTTCTTATTGCGTAATCAAGCTCCGATACAATTGATCATATTTTGTTGCGGTTTTTGGGAGAGGGGGGGGGAGTTTGTTTCATTAATACCCCTAACCAAAATATTTCGACGCCATTCACCCTTTTCGCGTGAACTCCAGTAGAGCAAAGGCACTAATCACTGGTCTCCTTCCTCTGCCGTCGTGACTTTTCCCTCCGTCAGTTCCAGCCACCACGTCCGGGTTGTCGTTCTTCTTCGTCACTGATCTCCTCCCTCCGCCATGTAGCTCCCGCCCACGTGCGAAGGTAAAGTGAAAGGGGTCGTCCAAGTCTTCTCCTTCCTCTGCGCACGTCCGTGACGTCGTCGGCGGCCCCTCAACCATCCATCCCGGTGTCGTCGTCGGCAGCCTTCTCCCTTGCCCTTGCCTTGTTGTGCGTTGCTAATCGCCTCCTCTCCCCTCTCTCTGGTTCGTTCTTTTCTCTTGTCCCAATTTAATTTGAGTGGCTGTTGATAAATTAATTTTGCATCAATTTCATCTATGTACCTTCTAAATTTTGGTTCAAACAACGTTGATCGATTTACTTTGCCCAAATTTTCCTTCCCTAATTTAACATTCTGATTTAATTTTTTCCCAATTTCTGAACCCCTGAGTCTTGATTACTTAGTTATTGCTTTTAGAATCATATAAAAATCTGAAGCAATCATAATTTTTAATGAACGAACATCAACAGATATTGAAATACCAGTGACTTTAAAAAAATTCAAGCCAAATAAACTATTTCAAGAAGCTTGTAGTTGCCCAAGAAAACCTATCAAAACTATAAAAACTAAAAATTTTGAATATCATTCAGCAGGGATCTATATTTTCCATATGAACTTTTGATGTCAAAAGCATGTGAGGAACGATCCTCAAAGATAACATAGGCATTGAATCCCTGAAGTTTTGGCTCTTAATTGGTACCATGTAGCACTACTCTTTGACATGCATCCAACAACGATGATAGTTAACACAATTTACATTATGAGAAAGTATAGAGAACCAAGTTTTAGTTAGAATATTAGCCAATTTTAGAGTTTAAATTTATAATTTAGGAATTAGAGTTAAGAGTATATGATTTAGAATCTACAATTTAAGATAAAATTAATTTTAAAAAAGTTGGTCCCTAGCATTACTCATAACAATTTTAGCAACTAATAAACTAGGCTACTGAAGATAGTGCTTGGATTTACCATGTAACATCATGGTCTAAGCTTTTGAAAATTAGCTTCTTTGCAATCCTAAGTAAAGAGATAGAGCATTTGTATTATCCATTTCTTGATGTAGACGTGTGTGTAAATTTAATTTTCGGATGGGCCTAGGAAGTATGGGTCGGATGGAACCGTTTCACTGGCAACGCCAGCTACTCATCCGGGAACCATGACACAACAAGGCCAGAAACGGGGTATAGGTCACCCTACAGGGTCTGGGAAGAAACAACAGCTGGCTTCTCTTCGTAAATATCTGTTTCAACTTTTATTATGTCTTGTGATGAACTGAAGTTATTATAATTTAATGTTGGATTGTTACTGTTCTTGTTTGAAAATACTTATTGGGATTTATGTAAAAATCCAAATTGTTCATAGCTTTTACAGTTTAACTACAATTATAGAAATGCTTGTCTTATCCAAATATATGTGTATTTAGTTTTTTTTCTTCTGATTAACCTACTTTTCATAATTAAATATAAAAGATAAGGTGTTTGCACTTGAGTGTTGAGTAATCCTCAATTTCTCATTCAGTCGTTCTCCATTATTTTGTGCATTAGATATTAAATTCCAATTTATACCCATGAATATTAACTTTTGACTCAACCCAAGATACAGTTTTGTCTTAATACGCAAATCTTAATAAATCAAACTTTTATTAAAATAGACATATTGGTAAAAAAAAAAGAAAATTATCTATTGAGTTCACAACAGGGGTGTGAATTGTCATTTATCATGTAACCTGTAATTAATAGTGAGGGTTACTAGAAAACAATCTAGTGTTCATATAAGTTAATGGTATTTTTATTGTGAAAACGCTAGATTTGATATCATGTTTGAAGTTTTGCTTTCTGAGTGTTAAAAGCTACAACTATTGAGAGTAACAATATTTATTGCAAACTTTTTATTGTGAAAATTGTTTATAGGTTGAAATGATCTCTTCTTGATCTGAGATTTTGGTTGAGTAGTTCTATCATACATTAATTTTACTATTAGAAAATAAAAGAAAAATCGAAAATAGGAAAATGAAAATAGAGATCAAATAGACCTTAAAGTTGTAGACTTGTAATTAGCAATATGTATTTTTCTTTAGTGTTTCTTTTCTTCATATAAAATGCTCGAGTATCTATATAGCCCGAATGTGGTATGCTCTTAGTCTTAAGTTGATCCTATGCACTGAAAAAATATAAAAACAATTTTCTTGGTCTGTTAGTAGCTCGGGTAAACTATCTAGCAGATCTGATGTCTATATTTATTTGAATATAATTCATCTATTTAGATTTTGAAGCCCTCATGTGAGTGTAAATATTATGCATATGTAAATTGTTAGTTAAAATTTAAAAAAATTTTGAATTGGGTTGTTCATTAGTGAGATATGATGGCAGTGGCAGGTAATATAACTAATTTTTAAAGGCAGTGATTATATGCATTCATCTCATAACTAGGTAACCACCTGGAAACTCTACTTTCTCTGTCTATTTCGATTTGCTTCCCTTCACAATTCACAATCACATTCACATTCACATTCACACACTCCCTTCTTCACCCAAAATATCAATTCAATCATTTTTCCATGAATGAACTAATTAATTAGTTTTTCCTTTTCACCTTCGAAATCTCTTTGCTATGGTGGTGGTGAATGCTCCTTCTACATTTTAATGCTATAGCTATATAGTGATACTTCCTATATTCTATAAGTTATGATAATATATAAAGGGTAGGGTTTTGTTTATTATAATGAAGCAAGTGGGAGCGAAGAGAAAATGGGCCAGTCCTTTGTCCTAGTTGAAGAATGTATACTATTAAGCTTGAAGCTTTTGTCATTGTTGGTATGTTTATGCAGAATTTAATAGGGGCATCTTTGATAATAAATTTTTTGCTTAGTAGGCATTAGGCATCACATATTATAAAGGCAACTTGCTCCAAGTGTTCTATTAGTAAATTAAAACACTTATTTTCTTACAATTCTATTTTGTACACATGGCTGCGTCTTGTTCTTTTCTTCTTTTTTTTGGATGAAGTTGCAAGAGTTTCTTTTAATTTCTGCACAGCTAATTATCTCTAAACCTTCTGTAGATATCACTTTTGTCTCTGTATTCTACTATTGTAACAGCCCAGACCACCTGCTAGCACGATATTGCTCGCTTTGGCACACAAGGCCTAACAGTTTTATCTTTGACAATAGGGATGCTAGTCGAAGTCCCCTATGCTCACTCGTCAAAATGTGTCATGCTAGGGAGAGGTATCCACACTCTTATAAGGCATGCTTCGTTCCCCTGCCCAACCGATGTGGGACCTTACAATCCACCCCCCTAAGGGAGTCCAGCACCCTTGTTGGCACATCAATCTGGGTTTCGACTCTGATACCATCTGTAACAGTCCAGACCACCCGCTAGCACGATATTGTCCGCTTTGACACACAAGGCCTCACGGTTTTGCCTTTGACGATAGGGATGCTAGCCGAAGTCCCTCACACTCACTTGTCAAAACACGTCATGCTAGGGAGAGGTATCCACACCTTTATAAAGCATGCTTCGTTCCCCTCCCCAACCGATGTGGGACCTTACAATCCACCCCCGTAAGGGAGCCCAGCGCCCTCGCTGGCACATTGATCCGGGCTCCGGCTCTGATGCCATAATATAACACCCTAACTATCAAAGCTCACGCTTTCGGCTGCGGAACTCTGATAGCTCAGACATTACGACGACTGTTATACTATTTAATACTAAAATATGAGCCTATTTAAAACTTTAAACCGTAATACCGCTCCAAAAATACTTTTGTTAGGTAACATACATCCATACATACATTACAACTTACACGAACTCATAAAGAGTACATACATACATACATACATACATATATACATACATACATACATATATATATATATATATAT
>NC_029780.3:89350408-89386479 GCF_000817695.3 Arachis duranensis
ATAACTAAAGCAATACAGAGCATCTCAACAACAACTAAAAGAACTCTTCGTGACTTCTGCGTCCATATCCTGAAATGGAAAAATTGTAAGGGAAGAGAACATCATCCTCAAAAGGGTTCTCAGTAGATGGTTTTTGAGAATTGCTGTAATAGGATACGTGAAGCTAAAACGTACCAGTGATTAATAACCATCTTATGCCTCTTTTCAAAAACAACGGTTTACAATAAAAGTAAAGTCTGAAATCTTTTCTAAAAGAGGAACTGTTCAATTTTTAAAAACACAAAAGCCTTTCAACCAGGTTTATCTAAGCTGAACCAAATAGCATTTCATACTTTTCTAAACCAGAAACACAAAACACAAAACTAACCATCGGTCTATCTCATTTCAACCACGGCCTAGGCCCAAACAACCCAACCAACAACCAATCACCACAGTCCTACAGAGTCCCAGTCGCAAACACAGATAGAAAGTTCAAGCACAAACAAACAGTTACAACAAGTAAAATAAATAGCAGTTAATCACAAGTAATCACAAAGGCAAACCAAGTACAATATGCACACCCAAACAATGTCACAGAGATGCATATGATGCATGCCTGTCCTAATGGCAGATGATATCATCTGTCGGTTATATAGCCAACCCGACAAGTCCTGGTAGCTAACCATCGGACTGTCCCTCTGTCGTGCATCTCCAACTCGAGTTATACTCAACATAAACTTGATCATAATCATGATCCATGTCCAACACCCTCAATGGTGTATATTCATAGAGGCGAGCTCATCCGGGACTTTCACAGTGTCTGACTACCCTTACGACATAGGGTCAGCAGAGTCTCGAGTTTCCACCTAGAGCACGTGGTGGTTAGCCACTGCTTTCTCCCAGGGAAACTCGTCTCTCCGATAGTGGAAGTGCAAAATCACAATTATCAATGTCTCAGCATATATGCATTCATTCTCAGCCATGAATCAACATTCATCTCAGCCATCTGGCTCAAATTCATAATTCATAGTCAGCCTTCCGGCTCATAACATATTTCACAAACAGCCATGACTCATTATCATACACAGCCATTCCGGCTCATAACAAAATAGCACTTCCACCATTCAACATCATCAAATTCATAAAATCGGCATTTAAGCCATAAATCACTTTTTCTCAATTCATTTCACTTTGAAATCAAATTTCAACTCTCTTCAGCCTTGGCTTTAAAGTTCCCATTTCTCAAATCATTTCAGGCTCATAAGCCACTCTTACTCGAGGTAAGTTCCCCTTTTTAAAAACAAAGCCACCCTCGACATTCTCTTTTCAAAACTTCCGAAACCATGGCAAGTTAAGGCTTATATGAAATATTCAAAATCATACATCCAACAACGAGATTTCGTATCAAAAGTTCCTCGGCAGAGTCTCAAGTCTTCAGGGGAGAATAACATAACTCATTTTGTCAAATTCACTTAAAATCATTAAAACCTTTGGCTTCCTGATTTGAGTAATAAAATAGGATCTAAGCCAAATAGAGTCACGTAATCATTTACTTCTTTCAAAGATATTTTCTTTACTTAGGCAAAACCAGCTTCAACTCCATGATAAATTCTAAAGCATTTCAACTGTTCAAATTGTTTTAGTCTTGCAAAAATTCAGAATTCAAAGAGTACTTAAAATCTTTCCTAAAACATTTTAAAATAAAACTTGTCAATAGACGTTCAGGTTCTTTCAAAGTCACTGAAACTCCTCTAATTGAAACCCTCAAGTCAAATTCAAAGGCATAGCCCTTGTCACATTTAAAACAGCTTTAAAACATAAGTTTCATCTGAATAACTTTCTCCCAAAAGAGATACAATGCTTTTCTTAAGAAACAAGACTAAATCATAATTTCCTCTTTGATAATTCATTTCAAAAGCATGAATCATCCTTTTCTTGATAATTCAAATAAAATATTAGAAGTCTTTAACTCATCATTTTTCCAGATAACATTTCAATAAAGACTCGGATTTTATAGAAATTTCGGCAGCATCTCCCCTAAAACTTGGACTTTGCCACCCGGTTCGGGTCCCAACTAAACCGTTCCACAATCCTTTTCAACAGTTCAAAACCAGAAATCAGTCCAAAAGCAAGCTCAATCCAACTATCATCTCATTTTCATATCTCAAGGAAACCGTTTCAAAATCAAACCATTATCGACCAATTAAACTCGTTTCCAAAGCTTTAAAGGAACAGTTCAGCAACAATCCATTCATCAAAACCAAATAATAATCCATTAAAACATATAATTACATTCATTCAAGACAATCAACATCACATAAGGCTTATACAATCACCAAATGTACATTGTCTCACATCAGTATCCATATGTAATAATTCCAATATATGAAAATATAGTTTTCGGAAAGCACCCTTACCTCAAAACGTAGATCAATAACCCAAACGCCTCACAGAGTTCTTTCCGCCTCAACCCGAATCGACGACAACTAACAACTCGGCTCCACTTGTTTTGTCCAAAATCTCAACGACTCTAATCGCAACATACAACAATTGAAACTCAATATTATAGCAATTAACGCCGCAAAACCTCAGTGTATGATAACAGAACAGTAACTAAAGGGCTTTCAAATCGAAAATGCTTACCAAAATAATAAAATGAACCAGCTGCGAATTCTAAACCGACCTGGCAACAGCTCCGGTAGCGGCCAGAAGCTCCGATGGATCAACTATAATAACCACGCAGTATCAAAACCTTCTCGAAACCCAAAATAACAGAAACCACAAATTTAAAACCCTTACCACAATGTCGAAACTCGCAGAATTTACTGAACGGAGCGGCTCCATCAATGGCGGCTTGTACCGCAGCGACCCAGGCAGCGACATCAACTGAACAGCAGCTCCGATGATGCTATTCCAGTGAGTTTTCTTACTTTGGCAGTAACCGACGACTCTGAACTAGTATAGCCACATCAAAATCATCAACGGCGGCTCCATTAGCATCAACCATAGCATTTTGCCCTTAGCAGCAGCTTCCAATGGCAACGGTCAGCGTGCTCAACCCAGAACCCAAATGGAGCAATGGCAAGGACGGTGGCCGTGGGTGACAGTGGCGCTAGCTTCGATGGTGGCAGGATGTGATGGCGACTGAGCGTGGTGCCTACTCCCTCATGGCGTGTCTCTCTCTCGCGTGACTGACGATGGCGCAGATAGAGGTGACGACGTGATGAACAGCAACGGCTGCGGCTTTATGGTGGCAGGGACGGCAGGACGCGGTGGGGCGGCGGCGAGGCGACGGCAACGCGGTGAGCTTCCTTCCTCCTCTCCTCTGCCGTAACTCAGTCTCCCTCCCCCTCTCTGCCTCAGTTTCTTTCTTTCATGGAAATGGGAAACCGTGTGTGTGTGTTTTGTTGGGAAAAAGGGGAAAAAGTCTACTACTGCTGCTTAGTATGGGTGAAAGAGAACTGGGTCGGGTAACGGGTCATTGGGTTAGGGTTTCATTTTCTTTTTTGAAAATTAGAGTTGAGGGCATTTTAGTAATTTCAGAAGAAATTGGAAATAATATAGTAATTGAAATCCAAATTAAATTCAACACTAATTGTACATAGAAAAAATACTATTTGCTCATCAATTTTACAAATTATTTTCAATAAAATGCCCAAATTTAAATTTTAAAAATAATATAATTAAATCCTTTATTTTCCCAAAATATTAGTTTCAATATTTTAAAATTATTATTTAGTCCAAATCATATAAAAATCCTTATTATTTCACAAGTACCAACTTTATAATTTTGAATATAGAAAATAATTCAATAATTGTAAAATTGGATAATAATCATAACTTATTTCAAATTCAATAAATCAAAACTTACTTTAATTATCGTTAATCAAATAATTTCTGAAATTAAGACTCAAATAATTATATGATTTAAGACTTGACCATAAATAAGACCTTTCAAAAGTTCTGGGTCTTACATTCTACCCACCTTATAAAAATTTTTGTTTACGAAAATTGATACAAAACGAAAGAATTTTCATAACAGTTCACTCTTAAACACATTTGAGAAAGAAGCAAAAATATCTCAACATATAAACATATGTACGGTTTTCAAATACTTGAATTGTCGTTTGCATAAGAATACAAAGGTAGGAGTGTGATTGCCAAGCAAACATTACAAGGTAGACTCAAGGCAATAGATGACATGGTTCAAACATGCGATAGTAAAGCAAGGCATTGAAGGCTATAAAATAGGATGGAGTTAAAACGACGTGCTTAACATCCGCACACTAATCTCGTATCAACCTTAAAGCTTTAACTTTCCATCTCCATCAAACACTTTATAACCTCATAGTTGATCATAAGCCTAACACCCACATACCCGTTCGCAAGGAACAAAACACCCACAACTCATAACATGGTACACCTTCCGCTTCACCTTCCATATATACATATTACATCTTAAAGAACTAATGCATCACATTGCTACATCTACAGGTCACACGTGACATACATCAAAATAATTCTCGAGTCTACTCAGAAGGATACAAGATTTTAGAAAGGAGAGGCAAATGTCAAGGATAATACTCATAGATTTGAAAGAATGTATCCAATTCAATAGGATCAATAAGAAAAAAAAAATCAGCGCATTAGTTTGAACAAATTCAAGCTAAGTTGAACAAGTATGGGATTTACAGAAAAGAATATCTCAAGCTCAAGACAAAGCTCACTGAACTTCGAGCACGATTAAAATACTTCCGAATACATTGTTCATAAAAGAATAAAAAACTTGCAGAAGAATAACTTCGCAGTCTAAAAGAAAAGTCAAGCAACATGCATTCTTCAAGAGAGTAACAAAAGCATAAACGTGGCTTTGCTTTAATACAAATTTCATGTTGAACTAGATCATATAAAGTTTTACAAACAACATGTACACAGGTTTTGTTAAGCGCTAAAATATTTCCTCAAATATTTTAGAAAGATTGTTAGGCACACATCCTAACCAAGGCAATCATAAAAACTCGGAAGAAAAATCAAATGCTTGTTCAAAAATTCTCAAAGTTCATATTCAAACAAGCATGTATAAAAATTATAGCAAGGACGAAAGAGAAAATTAAACTCCATTTAGAAAAGAAAATCCGAGGTAGAAATTTGCTTATAAATTGGTAAAGGAAATAAGTAGTGCGTCACAAACGGACAGGTTTCTACTCAATAAGGAAGCTTTCAAAACTTTATTTAAAATAGCGCATGACAACTTTAAAACAACTTTGTCAAAATTGAACAATGGTTTCAATCTCAATCAAGCCACTGAAAAATAAATTTGATTTAGAACTTCTTCAAAGAGAGTTCAAAGCTTCAAAAAGTCCGAATCAAGACTCCAAAAGTTTACTTGAAATCGCCATCTCAGAAGGATAGTTTAAACAAGATCCGCTAGGCATGAGACATCAAACAAGCTTTCAATTGATCCAAAAGAATACAAAAGTCACAAGAAAGACCACTCAATCGTTAGTAATTTCTCAAAGATAGATCTTGGACTAAGAACTCTGATAGAGACAATGAGAGGATAAACAATGCATTAATTTAAAATGAATCAAGCTGACTCACATAAGAATGAGATTCACAAGAGAAGAAAAACCACGATCAATGGTAATGTCCACAAGGTGTAAAAGATTAGTTAAAAACAAAGTCAAGTATGGCATTCATAGAGATGGAAGGCTTAAAAGAGAATTTAGTCCGTTCATAAGAAGAAAGCTATGAGTCCGACATTCTCAAAAGAATAACAATGGCATAAACAATGTGGTATGCTAAATCAAACTCAAATAAAAAATAAATTAGGTAAAGTTTATCAAACGAACTCAACCAGGATAAAAGTGAAAAATGCTTTCTTTCCAGAATTTTGAAAAATACCCAAATACATAATCAAATAAAGATGTGCATTGGAACTATAGTAAAATTTCTAGAAAGTTAAATTGTAATTTAAAGTAAATGCAGTTCCACAAACTAGTAAAAGTACGGGCGAGGTATTAGAAATAAATAGTTGTTAAACTGTACAAGTAATCTTCAAAGTTTCATATATAGATAAGTATATATCTAACCAATAGCAATTTTTATAAAAATCTCAAAATTGGCTATAATCACTGTCAAATAAGAGGAATACTGAATCAACAATTTCTCTAATAATGGACTTGGAATCAAGAGTTAAAATGCACAGCTCATTAAGACAAGTTCAAAGCTATATCAAAGAATACAAGAATTAAGAAAAACTCAAATAGAGGAAGGTAAATGCAACAAGGATTTCAAAACAAGTATATGCACTTAAAATCAAACAAGAATGCATATGAATAGAAGAATAGAGTTGAAAAATTAAACTACTTTTCAAAAGGATTAGCAAACAAGAACTTCAAGTTAGGATATGAGAGAACAGGTCGACACGAACAAAATCCAACACACACAACTGAGTAGCCTCGAGAAATAGTTTCCAATGTTCCCAAAACCCGCGATTCACTATACTCAAAACTCGTATATCATCTATGATAACCCATTAGTGCTTTCTATATATAATTCACTAGTATTAAGCCGGTCAAACTTAATATCAGGAATTATGCAACGCAAGACTAACAGCGTTAATCAATAAACTGTCATGTGTATAAAGCTCTAATTCTCGTCATTCGACAAGACCTAGTACATGACAAATGCTCAGAGTATGCAATCGAAGCATAGTTGATCCTTTCCTTAAGCTCTACAGGAAGGACTGCTCTGATACCATCTGTAACAGCCCAGACCACCCGCTAGCACGATATTGTCCGCTTTGGCATACAAGGCCTCACGATTTTATCTTTGACGATATGGATGATAGTCGAAGTCCCCCACACCCACTCATCAAAACGCGTCATGCTAGGGAGAGGTATCCACACCCTTATAAGGCATGCTTCGTTCCCCTCCCCAACCGATGTGGGACCTTACAATTATACCTTTTAATCCATATCACTAAAAATATGACATGTTATTTTAGCAAGATGTCAAGATAGAAGATGATGAACTTAAAAAAGGCTCGTGAAAATTTTCAAAATAGGCTTGATCTTCTAAGAAAGCAATCTGAGGTGGGTGCCAAAGATGTTACTTTGTTTTCTTGTTTAATTGCCCACTATTTTCTCAGCATAAAGGTAAGCCTTTCCCCTTAGGTACACTTGCATTTACAAACTGCATTGAATTTGTACCCTCAATTTTCTGTATTAACAAACATTTATCTTTGTAATATTTATTTTTTATTTATTTTTACACAAAATTACTTCAATTATTCTAGTGAGTTTCCAAGTACTCGGTTTTGACTTAGTTCTTTGCTTTGCCTTTAAGTAAATCTTTCGAACATTTTAACCTTCAACACATCTAAATCGTACCAATAAGTAGGTAGAGTTAATGGGATAAAACCGATTTTGCAACTTTTGTCTTGTATTCAAGTTGTTAGCATGTACTTTAATTTTACAATATTTTTTATTTATGCTCTTCACTAGTCTCCTCTTAGCCTGACAGTGACACCATCTCCTAAAAAATCGTTTATCTTTGATTCTTGCATCTCCTCTTTATTTCTATGCTCAATATATTATGATTTTTATTACTATTATTATTATGAATAAAGCTAGCTAGCTGCATTTCCCCCAAGATCAATGGCTTGGTTTCTAAATAGTCTAGAGGCCTTCATATATATATATATATATGAAACTTGGGAGTTAATTGTGACCAGTGCTTATACTCACCAATGAATTCACTACTGAAATTTCGATGGGCTTTGTGCAACTTAGTATAGATTGGATTCCTAACTTCTCTGCATTATTATTAATTTATCTCTTCAGGTAGTTTTTTACACAAATAGTTCTTTCTATATGTAGAAAATAGTGTTTGTTTTCCTTTTCCTTCAAGTTCCATTTCACCATTTTGTTTCTATTTTTTCATAATTCAAAATCACATGAACATTCTTTTTGAGTTTTAATATATAGTTCTTTGTATCTTTCACTGTAAAGTGTAATACAGTTGCAAGATAAGGCTCAACATGTTCAGTTTTAACTTTTTGTTTAGTTAATTGCTTGCTTGCAAAAACATCTCATGCAATTAGCTAATGCTCATCTGTTAACAATGATTTTCTATTTAAAAATTCTTTGTCCTATTTCACTTCTCAAATTGATTAACCTTACGCTTTGTTAATCATGATATTGTTTATTTAGTGTTTTTCTATGTTAATATTTAAAGTTTAATAAATATGATGTAAAGAAAATAGGTTATAGTAAAGAAAAATGGTATAAACTATTGTAGTTGGTCAGTTTTATTTAAGCTTGTGCATGAAATTGTGGCGGTTCAAGACCGTCGCAATTTTTTTTAAAAAACCCACATAAATTTGCGGCGATTTTAAAACTGTTGTAGATTTTTTTTTAAAATCAACTAACCAACACACACATAAATTTGCGGCAGTTTTGAAACTATTGTAGATTTTTTCTTAAAATCAACTAACCAAAATAGCGGCAATTTTGCAACCGCCGCAAAATTGTCAACCTGATTTGCTACGGTTCTGCCAGCGGTTTCTCAAAACTGCGGCAAAATCAAATCTCCACCCCCTAATAGGCAACGCTTGTGGAGCCGCTGGAATTTTGTTTTGCGGCCATTAAAAACCGCCGCAAATACCTAAAAAAATCGTCGCTATTCGGCGTGTCTCTTGTAGTGACCTTTGATTTATTGTCTGGATTTCTTCTCATTGCCATAGGGTTCCTCCTCTTTATGGTTTCCTTTATCAAAGACCGTGACTTTCAGTCTTTCTTCACCAAAGGTTGCATGATTCTGCACATGTTCATGGCCATATGGAGGATCTACATCGAGTGCAAGGTGGATGATCTTGCTTGGGATTGGCTCTGACAAACCGTCGGTGACATTGTCTTGATCCTTATTCTTGGGTTTTCTTCCTCGTTTACTTTTGGAGGGAGAAGTACGATTGATTAATTTCATTTAACATCCACCTTTTTTGGCCTTTTTTCCTTTGATTTGAATGAATTATTGTGTAAAAAACCGGATTACTACAAGAAAAAAGGTCTGTTGCCACACTTTTATGAAGGTGGCGATTGCTTAGAGATTTGGCTATGCTTTTTTTGCCACACTTTTAGGGGTCAGTGGCCATGCTTTTATGAGATTGGTGATTGATTTGGCAACATTTTTTCTTGCTACGCTTCAAAAGTTAGAAAACCATAATTTTTCTCACCCTCCTCTATGCCTCTGAGTTATTGTCCTTCCCTTCCTCTCACTCTCAATATACACTCAAAAACTTTCTCTCTCAAGCCTCACTGCCTCCTTCACTCACTCTCACCGCCATTCTCCATGCGCCCCTGTTCCCCTTCGTCGTCTTTCTTGTTTGTTGGCAGTCTCTCCATCGTTTCCTTGTTCGTCGCTGCATCTTTCAATCACATCACCGCCACGAGCAGAATCTTCTGCTTCAGTAGCTGCATTGCCGCATCCTGCAAATTTTTCGCCGACGGTCTCTCTATTGTGTCATTGTTTGGCGTTGTGACTTGCAAGAAAATCGAGGTGCTTGTAAATTCATCATAAATTGGTTCAACACAAGGAAAAAATTGAGAGCGTTAGTTAAAATACTCAAGAATTTGTGCATCAACTATTTTTTTGTTGGTTAAGACTCAAGCGTTTGAACTTGGATTCCAAGTTTTCACTCCATTTTTATGTTTTTATTATTTATTTATTTATTTATTTTTCCAAACACTTTGGAAAGTAGTCTATATGTGGCGCTGTTATTCGAGTTTGAAATAAGTTGCATAATCAAGTTCCATGACTAGTTGACTATAAGCGTTGTTAGAGGGGTTTGAATAAATTACATGATTAAGTTCTATGACTAGTTTACCCTAAAGTGGGGAAGAAAAAACTCTATTAGGTTTCAATTTCATGCTTTCTATAAACGTTCTTATTTGGGGAAAAAAATTAAATGTTCAGCTCCTGTAATATTTGATGTAAGGTTTTCGCTTTATAATTTTCTTATGCTATGAAAATGTATGTTCGATGGTATATATTTCTTTGTTTCAAGTTGGTTGTTTGCTTGTATATGTTCTAGATTTTGCATTTTTATCAGTTTTTATTGTTGTGTCTAAGATGGATTTTGTCCAGCTTCATTCTCAAATTTATTTGAATAATTAATTAGAGGTTTTTCCTCCAGAATTCTGGCATTTGTCTAAACACCTATCTTTCATGTTCTTATGGTTGTATTCTATGATTATCAGATTTGACAAGATAATCAACAAAGAGATTCCTTCAAATGTGGTTTATGAGGATGATAAGGTACTCCCTGATTTGTTTAGGCATCTAGCATGTAACACATTAATAATGTGAATAGTAATACGATTCAGTGGATTTCAATGTAACAGTAATTTGGATGTTAGGATAAACTCCCTGGAAATATTCTAGTCGTGTTCAGATGTGGAAATAATGGTTACTGATTTTGTTTCGTGTATGAGTATCTATAAATAGATATTTTAAATTCTTTATCATGATCTTTCTCACAGTTATGTGCTCCACTTTTATTCTTGTATGGGTTACACCATGGCCATTTTGTTTTATATAAGGAGCATTTCACTGTTAATTTATACTTAAAGTTTGGAAATATTATGCTTTACAAATTTATTTTTGAGAATTAGTTATTTATTGTAAAGAAAATCTACTTGACTTGATTGGTCATGGCATCTTATTTGATTCATCAACACATAGCAATTAATCATTAGGATGCTTTTCATTAGGGTGTGTCTTAGTTTCTTTTACCACTTTTTGAAAGTTAGGTCCCATTGCTATAGGAAAAGTAAAACTCTGAAAGTAAAAACTTTAAAGTATTTATTTAACTTGTTTTAGTGGTGGATTTATATTTTTACATGATACTCATTTCCTAGGTTAAATGTGGAGTAAGGAGTGACATTGGATCAGGCTGCAACATTGTTGGAATGATTGATCGAACAATATTAGATTTACATATGTGTGGGAGACCAATATATGCATGTATGCCTGTACGTTGTTCCTTGCAATTCTGACATCGTTTACACTCTAATTTTCTAGTACTTGCTGCATTTTTTGAATAGATATGTTACCTTTTCTTGTAATGATTATCAACAGGAGTGCAATATTAAATCCTCTGAAATTGGATCATTGCCTTCTGATGCTCCTTCTTAGTATCATGCCCCGTTTGACCCTGAAGGACTCTTAAGGTGAGGTACTCTATGTCTTCTCAATAAGATTTGAGTTGATTCTTAAATTGTTTTACATTGTTGGTGCATTGTAAAGATATACATAAGCACCACTATTTTTTATCTGCACTAATTTTCTTTTTCTTTTTGTAGAATTACAACTCAGTGATGGCTATAATTACTTGCTTGGTTGGCTTGGACCATGGACATATTATTTTTCATTCAAGGTAATCCTCACTTTTTTCTTTGTTATGTTTGTCTTCTTTGATTTATATTAGAATCATAGTTATTTCTTTATTAGATTGTGCAGGACTAGAGTTAGAATCCTATACGGGATGATTCCAACCTCTTTTCTTGTAACTTTTGGCTTTGCATTGGACTTATTTGGTAATCCCTTCATAAATTCCTTTATTTGATGAAAGATTGTGATACTGACATTTTTTCTCCTTGTAAATATTAACCTTGCTTGGTGTTGCTCTTGTAGCAATGTTTTTCCCATTTTCACCAAAGGATTTTATTGGGAAAGTCTCAGAATAACATTGTAATTCCCATGCCCTACTCCATTATTCTGATTCTTTATTTTACAATTCGCATGGAATGATGCGATCTCATTGTAATTTTTTATGACAGCTGAAGTTAATTGCAGTTGGTACTTATTATAAAGGAAGCACATATATAAACTTCATTTAGTGGAATATTGATAAACTACAATTTTATGGTTTATTGTGTATTGAAATGAGTGGATTTTATCAAAATATTTCCACATTTATTCACTAAAATAGCATGGTTTTGTGAATTCCTCCTGAATTTTGATTAAGATTGAAAACATGCTTTTTAGGCCCTTAATTTGCTAAATTTAAGTCACTTTAATCCCATTCGATGCCTTGATGTGTTTGTTGAAGTGATTTTAGTCTTAGAAGACAAGGATGGATTGAAGAAGAGGAGAAAAAAGCATGCAAAGTAGAGAATTCATGAAGAAATGGAGTTTGGAGCTTTTCAGGGTCATGCGTATGCATGCCTCATGTGTACGCATGAATGTCAAGTTGTGTGTACGCACACTAACATGCCTGCGCACATTTTGGAGATTCGCGAATTTGTGCGCACGCATGCCTTGTGTGTACGCACGAATGCAAACACGTGACTTCACTTAAGTGAACACGTGGGTCACAATTTCAGGGCTTTTTTGGGCCCAATCCAACTCATTTCTAAAGTATTTGAAGCCAAATTCAAGAAGGATGAACGGGGGACAAATTAGGGTAGCTTAGAAACATTTTTAGGCTAGTTTTTTGGAGAGAGAAGCTCCATCTTCTCTTTAGAATTTATGATTCTTAGCTTAGTTTCTTCTTTAATTCCAGATTTTGATCTTGTTCTAGTGTAGTTTACTTTATATTTTCATGCCCTTGTAGTTTGATTCTCTTAGTTTCTCTTGTTAATTTCTCAATTTTGCGACGTTTATTTTTATGAACCCTTGTTAATTATGATTCCATTTAATGCAATTTGATGTTTTATATTCTTTTGATACTTGTTCTAGTTATTGTCATTATTTTCTTGCAATTGGTGGTTTAGATTTTATTATTCATGCAATTTACTATGTTTTTCTTTTTATGCATGCCAAGTGTTTGATAAAATGTCTCTTTTAATTTTAGTGTAGTTTTTCACACTCTTGGCTTGGGATTAAGGACTTAGGTGACCTTAAGTCATTGATTTCCAATATTGATTGGTAACTTAGGATTGTTAGTTGATTTGGTTTCCACTAACGCTAGTCTTTCACTAAGTCTATTAGTGAGTTGGCTAGAATTTGTGGATTGAGATCAATTATGCCTATTTGACTTTTCTCAATGTGTAGAGGTTGAATAAGCGGGATTAACTCTTCATAATTACCATGTTTGTGGTTAATGAATATGATAGGAAACTTTGATTCTCATCCCTTGCAAAGTCTCTTAGCATTTAGTATTTGAATTTCCTTTCTTTTTCTTTAATTGCCTTTAGTTTAATTCCTTGCATGCTTGTTTAATTTTTTGCTATTTACTTTTCTTTTCTATTTCAACTAAAACCCCCCATTTTCTCATAGCCAATGATTGAGCACTTGATTGCAATTCCAAAAGAGAACGATTCAGGATTTAAAACTCTTGGTTATTGATTTGTTTTGTGATAATTTTTATTTAAACTTTGATTGTGAGAGTTAATTGTCGGTTTGGACTATGCTTACAATGAAATTCTTCTGTTGTGAAATTCTAGACCGGCATTAACCCTCTCATCAAGTTTTTAGTGCCGTTGCCAGGGATTGGAATACTGTTACATTATTGGCTATTGTGAATATGTTAATATGTAATAGCTTGCTTTTTTGGTTGTTTGCTTGTTTTTGTTATTAGTTAGGATTGTGTTTTTCCTTGCTTCTTGTTATTTTTTGTTGTTATTTTCTTTTTTCTCTATGAATTCTCACCCGTTTAGCTTGGAGTTTGGTTGTTACTATATTGTAGGGAATAGTAACTTTAATGCCGGTTCACATTTTGGGAAGAAAAGTCAATTGAGGGAGGAGATAAGTGCTTATGGACAACCTTCTTGAAAACAATCTCCTCCACTTCACTAAGAGCACAATCCTTCTTATGGTGCACACCAATTCAATGGGTATAATGGATCTTCTTATGGTTTTCAACCACCACCATATGCCTATGAACCGTATCCTCAATATAGCCCTTAACCTCTACATTATCAAGCCCCATTCTACCACCAAACACCTTCACATGAGCCTAACCCATACCCACCATGCCACAACCCTTATGTACCTCATGGACAACCTTATAAACCATACTTAGAACTACCACCATTCCAACACCAATACTCCTATGAACCTTTTGAACACATACCTCTATACACACTACCTCAACACTCTTACCAATTTCAACCACCTTCTACATATGAAGACCTTCTCCCAATTGATGAGCCCTCTTCTTCCCCACAACCTTCAAGGGAGGAAGCACCCTAAGTGTTCCTTTAAGAGCAAGAAGAGTATCAAAAGAGGCAAGAAAATATCATGGCTACCTTAGCCTAAGCTCTATCTCACTTAGCATTGGTACACTTTTCCAACAATTCAAGCACTTTCACGGATAAAAGTGAAGAACCAACTTGAATTGAAGCATGTGGAGTGGAAGAAAACTTGGAACTTTAAGGGAAAGAAGAGGTGTTGAAGGTTAAGTTACAACAAGAGGAAGTGGTGGAGATTAAGGGATTGGAAGAAATGGTTAAAGAGTTTAGAGAAGATGAACTAAGAAATAAGCTTGAGGAAGATTGTTAAGAAGTGAAGATCATACAAGAGAAGCAAAAGGAATTAGAACTCACATTGCCAAGGGCTTTGGAAGTCTCCCCTCCTAAGTCAACTTCCATTCCTTCATTTAAGTGGGTACAGTTCTTAACCTTAAGCATTATTACCCGCTTGAATATGGTTTGCTTGAAACACATAGTCAACTTAGGACTCTTTATGGATTGGAGAGTAAGAAGAAGTTAGGTAGTGGTTGGAAACATGATTCTAGGTTCATTGATGTTGAATCTTTGTAGCTTGGTTTTAATGGTTGAAGTAATGCTCACTTGAGTGGATATGGGAGGATGTTTGGGTTCTTGAGTGGAAATTCTGAATGCTTCCCACCTGGATAGAATCATGAGAATCAACAAAATGATCGGGTGTACAAGATTTGGGATCCAAAGGAAATTGGAAATGCAAGCGTTGGTAGGGATTCAAGAAAGAATTCAAGCATAAGCTACCATCGCAAGGGCATACCCAATAGTCCAACTTACGGACTTTAAATAAAAGTGTTAGGTGGGAGACACCCAACCATGGTAAAATCTTCCACATTTTATCTCTTTTCATTATTCTTGTACATATTTCTCTCTTATGTTAGCTTGGTTTGGTAGAATTTTAGCATTAATCTTGTGTTTTTATGATAGAATAAGTTTTGGGATTGAAATCATGTTGGATATCATATTTGGTGACTCTAGAATGCTAAAATTTTCCAAAAATAGGGTTCTGTGCGTAGGCACACATCTGTGCGTGCACACAGACAATTTTGAACGCTTTGTCACTGCCCTTTTTCCCTTGAATCATGCGTACGCATGCATAGTTGCGTACGCATCTCCCTTTATGATCCCTCTGCTGCGTGCGTACACACCCAACGGTGCGCACGCACACTTGATGTTATATGTTACTTAAAAAAAATCATTTATGCGTATGCACTCCTTTGTGCATACACACCCAACAGGCTTGTGCATATGCACACCCCCAACTTCCCTAATCATTCATACACATACATGCGTGCGTACGCACGAATTTAAAAATCCTAACTCCTCTTACGCGAAGCCCTAATGCGTTCGGACCCCATTCTTCCTTTCTTCACCCCCAACGTCTTTCTTCTTCTCCTACAACACCCCCACCTTCCAAACACCACCGTCCCACCTTCAGTCCAAAACTACCGCTGGCAACTGCTCCAACTCGCCACCGTTACCCCCATTTTTTCCTTTCCCCTATTCCCTCTCCCTTTTTATTCCAATTCATATCTCCTTCCTCTTTGCCACCCCAGCCACGGCGAGCTCACTACCGCCAGCGCCCAAACCCCCTTTGTCCATTCACTCTTACTAATTCAATTACCATTTCACAAAGCACCACTCCCATTCCTCCATATCTCTTAGGCACAAACCTAAACATGACAACCCCTATTTCCTCCTCTCGTCGTTATCTTCTACAGCCAGCGCCACCACCTTGGCCGGCCACCACTCTACTGCCATGGCACCACTGCTGTCGACCACCTTCCTTCCCCCTTTCTCCATTTAGTTCATGTTCCAAGTTTTTACCATCTTCATTTTTAATCTCTGTTAATTTTATTGGTAGTTAATATTAATTAGTTAGAATTGCATGTTTTAGTTGACTTAGGTGGTTAGGTAGGATTGAACTTAGTTTATAATGGATTTTTAGGTCTAGAATTTTGCTTATTTGAATGTGTTTGGTATGAGTTTGTTTGTTGTATGATCATGGCATTAATGTTTTCTTGACTGAATTGCATATGTGCTGCTTCACTCAAGTATATTTATTTGTCTAATTCCTATGAATTGATATCTAATTGTGTTTGTTTGGTTGCTCCATTCATATAAAACTTGTTGATTGAGTAAATTTAGGAAATTTGTTTGTTAACTGCTGAATAGCGGCCAAAAATTATTTGGTTTAGTTTTAACTGTTCACTCTTGATACATTTGATTAATTGAGATTAGCATTATGCTACTTTTGCTTCGTAATGTCGCTAAGCTCAATTAATCAATTATCCGTCTGTTTACTTTACTATTTGGTTATTGAAAGCTGAGATTTCCTATTTTTTGGCTTCATGAAACTGTGTTCTATGATTTGGTGTAATAAGGCTCTATTTGGCAGTTTTCTATGTCAATAGAACCTTGTTTACCAAACGGGTTTGAAAAGATTCCTAAAGAAAGCTTTATTGAAAATTTTGGTCATACCTTGTAATTCTTTGCTTGTTTTCATTCTAATATATTCATATGCATTGAATGGCTGGAATTGATTTTTAAGATTGACCAAAACTTGGATTCTCTCATGATTAGAGCTTCTTTTGCTCGAATTCCTAAGATTGAGAAATTTTAAACTATATAACTAGTTTTACCCATTTTCATCATGGTTAACTGTTTGAGTTACATAGGGCATAAATTGCTTTAGTTTCTTATTTCAATCTTGTGACTTTAATGCTTGATTACATTATGGTGTTTGCAATTCCCTTAATTGCTTTGTTCACCAATGCTTTAGTTTTCTAAACACCAAATGCTTAAGCCTATGCCAAGTGACGTCTGAATATTACTCATTTGTTTATGTGCTCTACTCATATCCTGCATCACTTGTTTTGGAATAACACATTGTTGTGAAGTTGAATGTGAGCTTGCTTGTTTTGAACTTCAGAAACTTTTCAGAGTTAAAGATCATTTTTACTATGCACATAACCAGAAACTTTTCTTCTCTTTTCCAACTAACTCTTTTCTTTTTTTTTTCATGTATTGCAACAATGCTTCTTTCCTCTCCTTATCTTTGATAAACAAGCAAGTTAACTGACTTTGATTATTTGGAATGTATTTTTGTTTGATTTTACCTTGAATTTCATGTATGCTTCCAATCAATTTTACATTATCTGTTCACTTCACATATATACTGTTTTACCTTAGTTTTCTATTTCTTGCTTGTTTGTTACATATTTTTGCTCCGTGTACCTTTAGAATACATTTTATATGCCCAATTCCTCTGTTGTTTTCCAAGATGACTAACAAAAAAAGAAAAGATAAGGCTACGGGGTCCAGAAAAAGGAAACGGACCTCACAGACTCTGAAATAGTGGATGCTATATTTTCTGAGAGACAGATCAGTAAGAGAGACAAATTTGATCAAAATACACCTCCCACTAATCCATACAAGTTCAGCAGCCGTTACTCGGAGCTCAAATTCCCCGACTTCCTTCGGAAGAGGAGCCCCCATGTTGAGAGGCAGCTCTAGATACCCACTCAGCTGCAAAAGTTCACTAAAGAGTGGATTGCTCAGTGGGGATGGAGTTTCCTAGATAGGGAACTTGTAGCAGTGAATACGTCGTGAGTTCGGGAGTTTTACGCCAACTACTATACAGGGGCTCTCGACGCAGTTCACTTACGGGGCAAGCAGATTTTGATTACTGAGGAGGTCATTGAGCAGACCTTTCACTTTCTGCCTAGACCTAGTGGAAAGATGCATTTGAAGATGCAAAAAGTGAAAGGAAGTTGATGACATTCGATTGGGATAAGGTTTTGGTAATGATTGCTAAGCTTGGGAGTTCATGGATAGATGGAGCAGATAAGATAACTCCCAGGGCTATCTCGGTCCATGCTCTAACCACTGAGGCACATATTTGGCAGCAGATATTGGCCAATTACATGATACTAAGCATCCATGAGACCTATATCATAGTTGACATGGTGGTCTTGGTCTAGTTTGTCTTAGAAGGTAAACAACTGTACCTTCCAAGGCTCATCAAACAAAACATGGGGAACGCTTACCATATTGGAAATCTGGCCTTCCTGTGCATGATCACAGAGCAAGCTACAAAGGCTGAGGTTGTCTGGCTGACCGTCGTAGGCAGCAAGAAGGTAATTCCACATGGCGATTGGTTCAGACCTCAGCTACTTTCCAGACCCTGGGGCAGATAGTAGGCAGCATCTCATTCAGAGGCAGGGCCCTCAGCTTTAGTAGCCCCCTTAGCACCATCAACATCAGCACCAGCAACATCATCACCACAGCCACTCTACCACTTATTTCATCGGTTGGTCAAGGACATAGCTCGTTTGGAGCGCTGCTTGATGCGTGAGCATCTTATACCCTTTTCTAGTTGTTTTTATATGGTTTTGAGTTAGATTTTATTTACTTTTGCTTGATTTTAGTGCAAAAATCGCCTTTGGATGCTACTTTGATTTTTTTTTTTGCATTTTTATGGTTTTAGGTGAAATTTAGAGCAGTTTAGAGAATCCTGGAGCAAGAAAGGAAAATGCTGGCAACACCCTACATGGGTGCTGAACGCCCACTTGGCATTTGGCGCCAGCAAGGGGGCACAAGACCAGAAGCGCACTTCCCTCCTTCGGCGTTCAATGCCCATTCCTGAAGTTGAACCTAGTAGCAGCCCATTTCACACCTCTTTGGGCCTCCAAGTGAATTTATCACTTATTAGTTTTATTTTATTTTCTTTTTGTAATATTTATTTACAATTAATATCTTTTAGGACTAGCAATTATTATTAGGTTAATATTTAAAGGAAAAGATCAATTAGGTTTAGGATCTTCTTCCTTTCGCACTTTTCAGAATCCTATTTTCTCTGTAAGTTATGAGCAACTAAACATCCTTGTTAAGGTTAGGAGCTCTGTTTATTTCTATGGATTAAGATTATTACTCTTCTATTTTAATTTATGTTTGATTCAATTCTAAAGTGTTGTTTTCGTTCTTAATCTTATGAACTGGATGGAACGAGAGTTTGACTCTTTTCTACATGAGTTCTTGTGATTCTCGACAGAGTTATCTTGCTTGAGCTACAGCTTGAAAACACTCTACTTAAATTGCTAATTACATCAACTACTTGGGATATGTGACATATAATCCTATTAGCTTTGGGTAATTAGGATTTTTGTGGTGCTAAACTAGTTTTCTGAACATAACCTTCTAATTAGAATTGAGTGACCACGAGAGTGGTGTTTGATGAGGATTAGAGGAGATTAAATCACTAAGAGATTATGGTTTAATCACTTATATTTTACCATAGAATGAATCACTCATTGTGAAAATAGTTTGTAAGACATTTTAATCTGGAAAGATAAACATCTCCAAGACCTTAACTGTTTTCTCACCATTGTTTTACACCAAACTTTTTGTTACTTTTCGTATTTATTTGCTTATTATTGTTTATGCGTTTTACACCTACAAACAACCTTTACTGTTTGCCCGACCAAGTCCAACAGGATAACCATTGCTTGCTCAGTTCGACAATCCTCGTGGGATCGACCTTCACTCACCTGAGGTATTACTTGGATAACCCGATGCACTTGCCAATTAAGTTGTATGAGTTCCAATTTCATGCATCACCGCTCTAAATGACACTATGAGAACCTCAAGAGACAGCATACGGCCTGGGACACAATGATAGAGGAGCCAGACACGTCCTTCAAGCACAGTGAGGAAGAGGAGCCTGACCCACCAGCTGAAGATAGAGATGATGATGATGACAACTTCTTCCACTCTGCTTGACTGTATGAGCACCGAGGATGGTGCAGATCTTAAGTGTGGGGAGGTCATCCGACTAATTGGTGATGTATTTTTGTGACAATTTTCATTATGAACACTTTTAGTTTAGTTTTTATTATGTTATTTTAGATATCTTGTGTATATTTTGTCATTTTGAACACTTTTTGCTTAGTTTATTGCACTTTATACTTTTTGCTTGTACATAATCTAGATTTCTATTTTAGTATTGCATACATTTATACTTTCTTTTATTTTAGCTTGTATATATGCTTTTTGGTCTTTAGTTGTTGGTTGTGATTGGAATGTGATGATTGTACCTAGTTTAGTTTCCTATAGACTTGATGATTTGGTTTGATTGATATTAGGAAATGAACTTAGGATTTTTTATTGTTTATCCAATCAACATGCTTTTTAGGCCTTAAATCGGTAATTTTAATTCATTTTAATTCCATTTGATGCCTTGATGTGTTTGTTAAGTAATTTCAGGTCCATAAGGCAAGCATTGGATGGAAGAAATGAAGAGAAAAGCATGCTAAAAGGAGAATGCATGAAGAAACAAAGATTTGGAATGCACCAAGGATGCGCACGCGTACATACCGCTTCCGCGCGGATGAAGATCTGCCAATCGACGCGCACGCGCACATGGCGCGCGCGCGCCAATACTCTTACTTGGCCCACTTAAAGGCAAAATGCTGGGGACGATTTCTGAGCAGCCCAGGCCCAATTCCAACTTGTTTCTAAGTGTATTTCATGCAGAGTTAAAGTCCAAGCAAGGGGGAGCAATTAGTTGTAGCTTTAGCATCATGTATGTTAGTTTCTAGAGAGAGAAGCTCCCTCTTCTCTCTAGAATTAGGTTAGGTTAATTTCCATCTTAGATCTAGGTTTAATTACATGTTTTTATCTTATTTCTTTTATGATTTCTTACTTCTACTCCTTCATTCTCATGATTTGTAGTGTTAATTTCCCTTTTTGCTCTCTTTTATGTTCATGAACCCATGTTGGATTTGATTTACTTTTAATGCAATTTAATGTTTGTTGTTCTTTTATTGTTGATTTGAATTGTGGATTTATTTTTCTTGCAATTGGTAGTTGGTAGATTTTATATTCTTGCTCATTTACCATGCTTTCCATTTGTATGCCTACCAAGTGTTTGACAAAATGCTTGGTAGGATGTTAGAGTAGATTTTGAGCATTCTTGGCTTGGAAAGAGTAATTAGGCAATCTTGAGTCATGAAAACCCAACTTATGTTGGTGATCTAGAGTTGTTAGCTAATATTGTTTCCATTGACGCTAATCCTTTGCTAATTTAATTAGTGAGTTGATTAGGACTTATGGAATATTGTTTTCATTGACGCTAATCTTTTGCTAGTTTAATTAGTAAGTCGATTAGGACTTTTGGATTGAGATTAGCTAGTCTCATTAGACTTTCTCCCTATTTGTTGGAGTTGACGTAATGAGATAAATTCTTGTTTATTCTTGTGATATGATTGGTTAATCTTGTTTGACTTTCTCCCGATGTGTTGAGTTAACTAAATAGGATGAACTAATCATGCATGACTAGGATAGAAAGCCTATAATCTCAATCCATTGCCATGAATGTCTCTCTTTATTAATTGCTTTCTTTAATTACTTGCTTAATTTACTTTTCTTGTCCTTTTATTTTTATTGTCCCTCCAATCAATCAAACCCCCTTGATCCCCATAGCCAATAATTAAGCACTTCATTGCAACTCTTCGTGAGACGACCCGGAGTCTTAATACTTCGGTTAATTTTCATTGGGGTTTGTACATGTGACAACCAATATTTTTGATTGGGAGGATTGTTTGTTGGTGTAGAACTATACTTGCAACGAGAATTCATTCAATTGAGGAAATTCTATACCACGACAATTTTCTTAAATCAAAACTTGCTTGAATTATACATTGTGGAACATAATTTTTGAACTAAGAACACACATCCTAGTGAGTTTTGAGCCTTAATGTGTGGTTACATCATATTAACCACTATTTTTATTCGTGTGTGTTATTCTTTTCTATGATTGCAATCTTTGGTTTGTTTGATTCTCTATGTCTATTTAGTGTATATATGTATTTACATGATTGAGGCCCTTGTTTCATTATAGTTCACTTACCCATATAGCCTTCCCCTTTCTATTTACCATTGTTACCCAATTTTGAGGTTTTTTAATCCCTTTTGTTCTTTATTTTAGCACAACATTAGCCTTAAGTGAAAAAATAATAAATTCTCTTAATTTGAATATTTGATTATCTTAGGCTAGTGAGATTGTGTGATATTCAAGTGTTGAAAAAATTGAGAACATGGGTTGATGAAAAAGTGGTTTATATTTCTATTGAAAATCTTGGAAATTGGGTACATGCTCATGTAGTATGTAATATCTTGTGGTAGAATGTAAGACCCAGAATTTTCAAAAAATCTTATTAGCTAATTTCAATTTATTTATTTATTTATTTATTAAAGACTTTATTTTCAAAATTATTCTATTAAAAGCAACTAATCCAAGTTTTGATAATTAAACTAGAAATTTTATTTAATTTTACAATTATTTAATATTTTTTTATATTTAAATTATAAAGTTTAGTAGTTTTAAAAGAATAAGAATTTTATATGATCTAGTTTGAATAATTGAAATTTTAGAATTTAATACTTTAATTTTATGAACAAAGAAAATAATTATATTATCTCTAACTTTAAATTAGACTACTTGATTAAAATTCAATTAGCAATTTCATAATTAAGTAATATTTTTAAAGAAATTTTAAGGGATTAAATTAGATTTTAAATCAATACAATATTAAACCCTAATTAACCCAAATATCTCCAAATTAAACCCTAACCTTAAAATTCAAAACACACTCTAACCCTAACCTAAGCTAGCGACCACCTCATCGCCACTCACCCTACCCCGTTCCCCTAAACACAAACCCACATACTCACTTTCACACTCTGAAATTCATAAAGAAATAATGGAAGAAAGAAGCAAAGGGAGAAACAGAGAAGGAGTAGGAAGGGATGAAGAAGCTGCACTGGCATTATTGGATTCGTCGCCGCTGTTGCGTCACCGTGCTGTCGGGAAACAAGAAATGTGAAGAGAGAGGGAGAGCTACGACGGAAAGTGAGGAGAAGGGGGAGGGAGCTGCTGCCGCACCAGTTGCTGTCGCTATCAAAGGTGGATCCGTCGCGGAAGAGAGATGCGACGGAGAAAGAGAGGGTATGTGGAGGGCTCGCCGCCATTTGTGCCTCCCGTTGCCGTCAGCTCCACACAGAGCTCCCATGGATGTTGCCGTTGAGCTTGCGGGTGAGAGAAAGAGAGTCTCAGGTGAGAGAGGAAGGTGCTGCACCGCCATTGCTACACTCGCACCCTATTGTCGCCGGAGAACCACCGTTGAAGCTGCTGCTGTTCTGGTGAGCTTTACCCCCATTTCTGATTTCTCTTTGTTTGCTTATGCTGTTCTGTTAATGTTGTGAGGGTTGTCGTTAAAGTGTTTATGTTGAATGAAGTTGTTACTGTAAGTCACTCAGCTACCACCGCCACTAAAGGTAGCTGCTGGAGCTGTCGCTAGTTCTATTTGAAGGAATAAAGCTATTGCGTTACTGGTTGCGGTTCAACCAGTCGTCACACCACAACCCCGCCTTTAGTTCAGTTTCTCTTATCTTGCAAGTTTGTATATTCTTTTTCATGACTTTCTTAAATTGTGAATTTGATTTGGTTGCTATTGCTTTAGCCCTTATGCTTATATATGTATTCTTGGAAATTGATTTACTTTGACTAAGTAAATTAGATACATGTAGATAATTAGGTAGTATTACTTAAAGTAGTTGCATGCATGGAGATAGATTATATATAGATAGTTTACATTGATTAAATCTTGATACCCCATTCTTGCCTTTCTTGATGTTTAGCATGAGGAAAAGCTATTGTTTAAGTGTGAGGAATAGATGATTTATTATATATTGAAATGAGTGGATTTTATCAACTTTTCTTATATTTATTCACCGAAATAGTATAGTTTTGTGAATTCTTCCTAAATTCTGATTAAGATTGAAAACATACTTTTTGGGCCCTTAATTTGCTAAATTTAAGTCCCTTTAATCCTATTCAATTCTTGATGTGTTTGTTGAAGTGATTTCAGGCTTAGAAGACAAGGATGAATTGAAGAAGAGAAGAAAATAGCATGCAAAGTGGAGAATTCATGAAGAAATGGAGTTCGGAGCTTTTCAGGGACATGCGTACGCACGCCTCATGCGTATGCATGAATGTCAAGTTGTGCGTATGCACACTAATGTGCATACGCATGTTTTGGGGATTCACAAATTTATACGTACGCATGCCTTGTGTGTACGCACAAATGCAAACACATTACTTCACTTAAGTGAACACGTGGGTTGCGATTTCAGGGCTTTCTTGGGCCCAATCCAACTCATTTCTGAAGTATTTGAAGCCAAATTTAAGAAGGATGAAGGGAGGACAATTAGGGTAGCTTAGGAACATGTTTTAGGGTAGTTTTCTAGAGCGAGAAGCTCTCTCTTCTCTCTAGAATTTAGGGTTCTTAGCTTTTCAAATTTTGATCTTGTTCTTGTGTAGTTTACTTTATATTTTCATACCCTTGTAGTTCGATTCTCTTGGTTTCTCTTGTTAATTTCTCAAATTTTCCACATTTATTTTTATGAACCCTTGTTAATTTTAATTCCATTTATTACAATTTGATGTTTTATGTTCCTTTGATGCTTGTTCTAGTTATTGTTACTATTTTCTTACAATTGGTAGTTTAGATTTTATTATTCATGCAATTTTCTTTGTTTTTCCTTTTATGCATGCCAAGTGTTTGATCAAATGCCTCTTTTAGTTTTAGTGTAGTTTTTCACACTCTTGAATTGGGATTGAGGACTTAGATGATCCTGAGTCATTGATATCCAATATTGATTGGTAACTTAGGTTTGTTAGTTGATTTACTTTCCACTAATGCTAGTCTTTCACTAAGTCAATTAGTGAGTTGGCTAGGATTTATGGATTGAGATCAATTATGCCTATTTGACTTTCCTCAATGCATAGAGGTTGACTAAGTGGGATTAACTTTTCATAATTGTCATGTTTGTGGTCAATGACTATGATAGAAAACCTTGATTCTCTTCCCTTGCCAAGTTTCTTTTAGTATTTGAATTTTCTTTCCTTTGCTTTAATTGCCTTTAGTTTAATTCCTTGCATGCTTGTTTAATTTCTTGCAATTTACATTTCTTGTCTATTTCAACCAAAATCCCCATTTTCTCATACCCAATGATTGAGCACTTGATTGCGATTTCAAGGGAGAATGACTTGGGATTTAAAACTCCCGATTATTTGATTTGTTTTGTGACAATTTTTATTTAAACTTTGATTGTGAGAGTTAATTGTCGGTTTAGACTATACTTGCAATAAAATTCTTCTATTGTAAAATTCTAGACTGACATTAATCCTCCCATAAAATATATATATACAGAGTTAGATGGTGAGACATATTTTTGTGTCGTTATCTTTCGATCTAGCGGTACAATGCAAGAGAAACATGAATTTTGGAGCACGCCTTTTTGTATAAGGACGTGAACCATGTTCTTCTCTATTCACTTGATGAAAGATAAAATGAGTCAAGCATAGATGATATGGATGCATATATTATAATATTAAGAGTAGCAGCATCTATTTTCCAATTATATATGGAGCAGCTTTTTCCAATTGTAATTTTGTATCTCCAATATGATTATAGATTTTTCTAGATGATATAAAATTGTTTGACCAGCTACGTGACTTTGTTTTTTACATGCTTATTATTCTTGGTGATTGTCTATTCTGTTCTTTTAATTTAATAAGGATATACAAAGATTTTTTTTTAATTTGATAGGGATATAGGCACGCTTTAAAAGCATGGCAATAGGTTCACATCTAGCCATATCTTCTCTATCGACACGCCTTCAAAACGTAGCCAAAACCAACCCAATGGGCACGTTTCTAAAAGCGTGGTTATATGTCTACTTTTTGGCACGTTTTAAAAGCATGGCTATAGGATTATACATACAGCCACGCTTCAATAGATGAAAGCGTAGCAAAAATAAAGCATGTCAATAGATCAACAAAAGCATGGTGATAGAGCAACCAACACGCTTGCAGATGTGACTCTTTCAAAGGCATGCCGATAGCTAAAAAAGCGTGGCAAAAAGCTATTGTTACGCTTTTTTGCACTTTTCGGTGTGCTTTAAAAGGGCGGGAAAAGAATGATGTTTTTGTAGTGAATCTTATATTTTTTCACCCTGTTGTTTCTTCTTTCTATCGAATTGAGTAATTTAGACATAGATTATGAGTTGTGAATTGTATTTTTTACGTGTTCTATCACTGTCTTTTTTTTTTTTAAAGAAAATCTAAATGCTTTTGTGGTTTGATTATTTGCAGTTGTTATTTTTTATAATTGTGATTGTGGAGAGAGAGAAAGGTGAGGCTGATAGTTGGTGGCAGTGGTGTTGGTGAAAGAGGTGGTGAACATCCGCCATGAAAAGAATAAAGCTAAGGAAGGGTTTGAGATTTGGGGGAGGAGTGTTGAAATTAGGGTTAGAAAAATAATAATTTAAAATTTTTAGGTAATTTTTCAGTGTTTGAATAATTTTATCGTATGAAACTTATCTTTCATGGGTATAACTTTAATTTCTTCTTTTCATGTGTAGATTTATCAGCGTTTAAAATTTTTGTGGATAAAAATAATAATTTACTCTTTTTAAAATGTAATATTTATTATTTGATTTTGAAATTACAAATATTCATATGTGAATTATTTATGTCAAATTAATAAAAATCAACATAAATAAAAATATAGTTATAAAGTAAATGAGATTTAAATAATGAGATAATAATCAAATTGGCCCATCAATTTTAATAGTCAATCAAGTTATCTTTCTATTAGTTAACCAGTCAACAACATTAACAGAGAGCTAGTATAAAACGTTAACTGCTACATGACATACCATTAGTAGTCAAACTAAATACATAGCACAAAAGTGTTTCAATTAGTTTAGTCCCTCCATTAACGGACAAATTTAATCATTAGATAAAATTCAATAACCAATTTAATTGCTATCTCTGTTAGCAACTAAATTTAAGAATAATTTGTGCTATTAAATTTTAATAATGTTATGTTGAAGTAGTTCATAACAAAATTTTAGCCTTTTTATTAATATGTAAATTAGTTATATAATTATTATTGCATGTTAATTCACACTTTTAGTCAAATATGTTTTCTTTAGAGTTACAACATTGTCATATTTCTATTTTAATAGCAATTTTTTGTTTATATTTACAAAATAATTAAACATCTCATTAACAAATTCACAAACCATTTTTTTTCAATAATTTTTTTTTCAGCCCCTATCCTTTTTTTAATTTAGATAACTCGCATCTTAACGATTGAAAGATGGCAATCCGCTCTTTATCCTTCCTTTTTATTAGACACACGAGTCCTTCTATGAGTATTTTTTACAAAAGATGATGAAAAATACTTATGCATAACATAACTTGTATGACCTAATATTCGTCAGTCGTATATGAAACATAATCATTTGATTGTGACTGTTTAGTTCCTACATAATCATTAAAAGGATTTTCCAATCAAATAGTTATCATCTCTCTACAATGTTATTTTGATAACTGTATAAGCAATAAACAGTCACAGTTAAATAGTTATCATCCATGTAAGACAGATGAAGGTCAGATCATATAAGCTAATGTCACATGTAAGCATTTTTTGTCATTTTTTACCAGAGATTCTTATTGAAGGATTCATGCGTGAAACAAAAAAGAAAGATAAAGGACGAATTGCCATTTTTCAATCGTTTAAGTGCGAGTTGAGCTAAAAAGGGATTTTATTTTCTTTTTTTTTTTGAAAACTTAAGGTGGTATTTTATCTCTAGTAATGGCAAAGAGAAATGAAAAAGTAGAGATGTCATATTCTTCCATTACTTAGGTTTTTTGTTTCAAAATTTGTTTATGTGATAGTTTAATATATAGTTTGTATTAAAAATAAAATATGTACAATTTATATTAATTTATTTTATTGATCAATTTTCATTTGGTAGATTTTTTCATGAGAATAGAATATAGATTTTTGACGTTTTGTTTTTTAAAATTTGGCTTTTCTAATTATGAATATCACACAACATAATGAAAAAATTAATAGCAGAAAATATTCTTTATTTGGTTGTTAAATAAATTAAATATGATAATCAAATTAATCTCACCCCAAATTAATTAAAACTACTTTTTAAGAGATTTCCAAATAGCTTTCATAAGAAGAAAGCAATGTTGCAGTATTTGTGATGAGGACAAAACACTAAAGAAGAATAAGAACATGAAGAAAATTAAAAATCAGGAATATCTTGAAGTGTATACAATGATTTTTGTTCATGCCCTGGGTCGAGTTGTATGATCTGGGCTGATTGATGACAAGTCGACTGACCTCTTCAGGTCAAGATTACCCGATCTCTTCTCAAAGAGCTCGGTCAAACCACTGCGAAAGCCCAAAGAAAGGGCCCAAACAGAGGAATACGACCCAAGTCCAAGGGCAGCCCTCAAAAGATAAGATGACTTCACTCAAAGATAAGATACAGATAACTATCTTATCTCCAGAAAGGTCACTCCACACCATTATAAATGCACTAGAGCACCCAGGTATAACTCATACTATGATTCTACTAAAAACCTGCTTAATACCCTTGCTAACTTAAGCATCGTAGTCCATTGTAGGTACCACCACCCTTCGGTGACGAAGGATCAGCACCACCCCCGAGTCCAACAAGTCGGACACGGAGGCTCCGGCCACCATCATCAAGTCGGACACAATAGCGTCGACCAGTACTGAAGATCTCGTCCGAGATCGACCTACAATTTTAGGTAACCCTCGGAACATTGGCTCCGTTGCCGGGGGCCTGGAAGTCATCCCATCACCATGGCGGACGACCATGACAACGATCACAACTCTGGCTTGGTGGACAGAACACCAAACAAAAACATGAACGTCACCTCTAAAAACACACCTCAAAACGGGGGAGATAAGCAACCCCCAAACACGAAAATTTTGGAAGCTATCCGTGAGCAACAGAATCGCCTTAAACAACTCGAAAAAGAGGCTGAGCATCAACGAGAGGCCGAGAAGGACCTTCGAAGGGAAACTAGGCAACGTAAAGAGATAGAAGACAAGCTCTTAAAGCTTGAAGCCGATCTAAAAACCAAGACTACTCGATCCAATCATGAAGATAACCCCCGCAAAGATCAAGACCCATTGAACAAAGAGATTATAAAAGCCAAAATCTCAAAGGACTTCAAAGCTCCTAAGATGACCCCGTATGATGGCACATCAGATCCAAGCCATTATCTTAGTAATTTCAGAAGCAGAATGTATCTCACCGATGCCTCAGATGTAATTCGGTGCATAGCTTTCCCGACTACCTTAACAAAATAGCAATTAAATGGTTCGACAATCTGCCCCCAATTTCCATTGCAAGCTTTGACAACTTAGCTGGAAAGTTTCTTGCCAGATTCTCCATCCAGAAGGACAAAACCAAGCACGTCCCAAGCCTATTAGGGATCAAGCAAGGAGATCAGAAAAGTCTTTGTATCTACATGGAAAGATTCAACAAAGCCTGTATGGACATACAAAGTCTGCCAACTGAAGCAGCCATTACGGGTCTCATCAATGGCCTACGAGAGGGACCTTTTAGTCACTCTATATCAAAGAAACACCCCACATCTCTAAATGAAGTGCAAGAACGAGCAGAGAAGTACATCAACATGGAGGAAAACTCTCGACTAGGTGAAGCCTCAAGATTTGGATTCTCCTACTCCTCCCAAGATAAAGATAAAGACTCCAAGAAAAAAGAAGATCAGCATGGAGAGAAGATTAAGAAATATCACAATTACACCCCCTCTTCGGGTGTCTCTTGTGGAAGTATACCGAGAAGTATGCCACACTGAGAAGATTCCACCACCTTGACCAATTAAAAGCAAAAAAGGGGGCGAAAATCGGACGGAATACTGTGAATACCATCGAATCTATGGACATCCCACCAACGAGTGCTTCGACTTGAAGAATGTCATAGAAAAATTGGTGAAATAAGGGAGATTAGATCGGTACTTAGCCAGCAAGACGGATGAGCCTAGAAAAAGAAGAAGGCATGAAGAGGTCGGACAAACTGAACGACCACCCCGCACCCAGAGAGACATGTCCAGATGATACATGATGGATTTGCGGGAGGAGGAATCTCCAAATCATCTCGCAAACGACACCTTAAAGAAGTATATCATGTCGAAGGAGGATAAGGAGCACCCGACCTCCCTACTATTACTTTCACTAAAAAGGACGCAGCTGGCATCATCTCGGGACATGACGATCCCATGTTCATCACTATCATATTAGCCAACGCTAATTTCCACCGCACATTGGTAGACCAGGAAGCTCGGCTGATATCTTGTTTAAAACCGCCTTCGACAAACTCGACCTAGAGGAAAAAGAACTTAGAGCATATCCAAACAACTTATTTGGACTAGGAGACACTCCAATCCAACCATTTGGATACATCTCACTACACACAACCTTTGGAAAAGGAAACAGGTCAAGCACACTCAACATAGACTACATCGTGGTCGACGTGAGTTAAGCCTACAATGCCCTAATAGGTCGGACAACCTTAAATCAGCTCGCCACAGTAGTCTCGACTCCACATCTATGCATGAAGTTCCCAACTTTAGAAGGGATTGCTATGATAAAAGGAGACCAAAGGATAGTGTGTCGCTGTTACAACAAAAGTCTGAACCTCAGAGGCAAAGGAGAAGAAATCCACACCATCGAACTCGGGAGAACTCGAGGTCAGGAATAACTTTGTCCACAACCTGAGGGCAAGATAGAAAAAGTCCAGATTGGAGATGTCTCAGATAAAACAACCAATATTGGCGCAATCCTAAAAGGAGATTTAAAGAAGTCTCTCATACAGTTCTTAAAAGATAATGTCGACCTCTTTGCATGGAAGGCTGTAGACATACCGGGCATAGACCCCAAACTAATGTGCCACAAGCTGGCAGTATACCCGGGATCTCGGCCAATACAACAGAAGCGTCAGAAACTCAAACTTGAAAGATCCCAAGCTGTGGAAGAACAGGTACAAGATCTACTGGAGGCAGGATTCATAAGAGAAGTCAAATATCCGCTATGGCTAGCCAATGTTGTCTTAGTGAAAAAATCAAATGGGAAGTGGCAGATGTGTACCGACTACACTGATCTCAACAAAGCTTGCTCAAAAGATCCTTATCCACTCCCAAGTATCGACACCCTGGTGGATGCCTCCTCCGGATACAAGTACCTTTCATTTATGGACGCTTATTCGGGATACAATCAAATCCCGATGTATCCACCTGATCAAGAAAAAACCCCATTTTTAACCTCAAAAGTAAACTACTGTTACGTCGTCATGCCGTTCGGACTTAAAAACGCAGGAGCTACCTATCAAAGATTAATGAATAAGGTCTTTTCAGATCAAATCGGAAAACTCATGGAGGTATATGTGGACGACATGTTAGTAAAAACTCAAAGCCAGAAGTCATTACTGTCTGACCTCACCCAAGTGTTCAATACCATAAGAAAGCATGGCATGCGACTTAACCCTGTAAAATGCACCTTTGCAGTAGAAGCTGGCAAATTCTTGGGCTTCATGCTCACACAAAGAAGAATCGAAGCAAACCTGGACAAGTGTCGGGCCATACTCGACATGAAAAGCCCGACCTATGTCAAAGAAGTACAACAGCTCAACGGGCGACTGGCAGCCTTGTCCAGATTTCTAGCTGGATCAGCCATAAGAAAAGGAATGAAGTTTGAATGGATACCAGAGTGCGAACAAGCCTTCCAGGATTTCAAAAGATTCCTGGGACAACCACCCATCCTTACCCGACCGTGGGAAGGAGAAGCACTCATATTATACCTTGCAGTAGGAAGTCGGCCAGTAGCCTCAAGACTAGTCAAAGAGGACGAAAGTGGACAACAACCTATATACTTCATCAATAAAGCACTACAAGGGTCCGAGCTGAACTATCAAAAGATAGAAAAGTTCGCATACGCTCTCATATTAACCTTTCGATGACTTCACCCATACTTCTAGGCTCACACCATCAAAGTTCAGACCAACCAGCCCAGTAAACTCATTCTGTAGAAAACAGATTTGGCGGGAAGGATCCTACAGTGGGCAGTCGAGTTGTCTGAATTTGATCTTCAATATGAAGCTCGGACAGCCATCAAATTACAGTATCTGGCCGACTTCATTACAGAGTACACTGACACCCCAGAAATCCCCACAAATTGGAATCTCTATGTGGATGGCTCTTCAAATAAAATCGGAAGTGGAGCAGGTGTGATAATAGAAAGTAATCAGGGAACCCAAATCGAACTCTCCCTGAAGTTCGAGTTCCCTGCTTCCAATAATCAGGCTGAGTACGAGGCACTATTGGCTGGTTTAAAGCTAACTAAAATGGTCGAAGCCCGAAAACTAGTTATCTTCAGTGATTCACAGGTCGTCACCTCGCAAATAACAGGGACCTTCCAAGCCAAAGATCCTGCCATGAAAAAGTACCTGGACAAAACTAGGGAACAACTCGGGCAATTCTAGGAATATGAGATCCAACATATACCTCGGGAACAGAATGCTCGAGCTGACGCACTCTCAAAATTAGCCAGCACCAAACCAGGGGGCAATAATAGGAGCCTCATCCAAGAAATACTGCAGAACCCGTCAATCTTAGAAGAAGAAAAAGTGCTAGCCATAACAAGTCAGGATCAAGGATGGATGACTCCCATAATCGGCTACCTCAAATTAGAAATACGACCTACAGATAAGAAGGGGGCAAAGAGGTTTAAGCGGGAGGCACAATATTACACCATCATAAACAATATCATATACAAGAGAGGGATTTTGACGCCTCTACTAAAATGTGTACCGACCTCTAACACAAAAGAGATCTTGGAAGAGATACATAGTGGAACATGCGACAACCACCTCAGAGCACGAGCTCTTGCCAAGAAATTACTTCGATCCGGATTCTTTTGGCTGACTTTGCAAAAAGAAGCCACCGAGTTCATTAAGACATGTCCACCATGTCAAAAACATACTAACTTCCACATCGCCCCACCAGAGGAACTCATCAGCATAACATCACCTTGGCCATTTGCAAAGTGGGGACTCAACCTCCTCGGTCCCTTCCTCCAAGGATCAGGACAGGTCAAGTTCCTCATTATAAGGGTAGATTCTTTTACAAAATGGATTGAGGCAGAGTCCCTAGCCAATGCCACAATGCAAAGAAGTCGGAAATTCTTATATAGAAACATTGTCACAAGGTTCGGGGTTCCTTACTCCATTACCATGGACAATGACACTCAATTTACAGACACAGGCTTTAGAAAGCCGGTTGCCGAATTGAAAATAAAGCACCAATTCACATCCGTAGAACACCCACAGGCTAATGGACAAGCAGAAGCTGCCAATAAAGTCATACTAGCTGGGCTAAAACGAAGGCTACAGGACGCAAAGGGAGCCTGGGCTGAAGAGCTCCCACAATTTCTTTGGGCCTATCGGACAACTCCACATTCTACCACAAAGGAATCACCTTTCCGATTGGCTTACGGAATGGAGGTAAGGATATCGATAGAGGTCGAAGAAGGATCTCCCAGAACGATCCTCTACAGTGAAGAAGCCAACTCCCAACTTCAAAGGAAAGAGCTCGACCTACTCTCAGAAGTCCGAGAAAAAGCTCGGATTAGAGAAGAAGCGTTAAAACATCTCATGGCCTCAAGCTACAATCGAAAGGTAGTATAGCAAAGTTTCGCCAATAATGACCTCATCCTAATCTGAAATGATATTAGAACAAGTCGACCCAGAGACACGAAGTTAGCGGCTAATTGGAAAGGACCCTACCGAGTCAGAGAGGTACTAGGAAAGGGCTACTACAAAGTGTCCGAACTCGAGGGGCGAGAGCTATCAGGGTCATGGCACGCCTGTAACCTAAGAAGGTATTATAGTTAAAAGGTAATAAAAGATCTTAGGACAAAGGTGCACTCTTTTTTCTGAAAAAGGTTTTTTAATGAGGCACAAAGCCAAGATCTGCAAAATTACCTAACTTAAAGACGGGTGAGCACTCCCATGTATAGATTTGCATATTTTCTATTTTAAGTAATGTTTTTTCAGATTTTCTACAAATTCCCTTTATCAAGAAGCATTAATCTGAAATGCAAAAATTCATCACATAAAAAGTCGGACCAGACTAATCAAAACGACAAAAAAGTTATAAAAAGTAATCCATAGAAAAGAGGCCTGGCCATCTCTGAAAATGGATTACTAGAAATAACTTAGACGGGACCGACGTGACGAAAAGTCAGCCAAAAAAGCTACAAAAAGTTATAAAAAGTAATCCATAAAAAGAGATCTGACAAGGTCTAAATAAAATGGATTACTGGAAATAACTTAGACGGGACCGACGTGACGAAATCGGCCAAAAAAGTTACAAAAAGTTATAAAAAGTAATCCATAAAAAGAGATCTGACAATGTCTAAATAAAATGAATTACTAGAAATAACTTAGACGAGACTGACGTGATGAAGTCGGCCAAAAAAGCTACAAAAAGTTATAAAAAGTAATCCATAAAAAGAGACATGACAAGGTCCAAATAAAATGGATTACTAGAAATAACTTAGAAGGAACCGAGACGAAGAAGTCGGCCCCAGCCAATTAAAGCGACAGAGTTATAAAAAATAAACCCAAGGAATTACTAAAAATAACTCAAGACAGTCTGATAAAAGGCGTGCGCTAGAAGGGGCACAGCTCGACCTAAAAAGCCATGACCTCACCAAAATCAACCTATAAGTATTCTATGGGAATACTAAAAAGAATAAGTCGAACAGAGCTAGTCTCAAAAGCCATTTCGACTAACGCAGAAAAAAAATAAAGGCCATCAAAAGAGGTCGGACAACAAGATTTCAACAATCTAAAGATTCCTGGAAGTGCTAACAAAGCTGCAGACAAGCATATCACAAAGAAACAAATCTACTATAATAAAAGACTCAGGAGGCCTGATAAACCCCATTTGTAGGGTTTATCTTGTGCTTGATTTAAGGGATTTTATGACCTTTTACCCACATTTATTCAATGAAATAGCATGGTTTTATAACTTCTCCCTTAATTGTGCTTAAGAGTGAAAACATGCTTTTTAGGACTTAAAATAGCTAAATCTAATTCTCCTTGATTCCATTAGATGCCTTGATATATTTGTTAAGTGATTTAAGGTTTAGGAGGCAAAGATTGGATCAAGGGAATGAAGAAAGAAGCATGAAAAGTTGGAGAACTCATGAAGAAATGAAAGAACCGGAAAGCTGTCAAGCCGACCTCTTCGCACTTAATCGACCATAACTTGAGCTACAGAAGTCCAAATAATGCAGTTCTAGTTGGGTTAGAAAGCTAACATCTGGGGCTTCGAAACGATATAAGATTTGCCATAGTTGCTACACGTATGGTGGCGCGCACGCGCATAGTACGCGCACACGCTGCTGCTGCCACCAATTCACTTAAAGCAAAACGTGGCCAGCGAATTCTAAAGCCTTGTGGGCCCAATCCAACTCATTTCTGATGCTATTTAACCCAAGGATTGAAGGGAGAATGAATATACTTTTCATACTTTAGAAGTTAGTTACCATTAGTCATAGTTTAGTTCTAGAAGTAGTTTCTAGAGAGAGAAGCTCTCACCTCTCTCTAGGATTAGGATTAGGATTAGGCTTAGTTCTTAGATCTAGATTTCAATTCACCTTCTTCTACTTCTATCTCTCAACTTTTTGTTGCTAGATTCATCTTCTTCTATTCTTTTGTTGTAATTTCCTTTATGTTGTTCTTGTGTTTTTGTTGTAGATCTACTTTTGTTTCTTCTACTCTCCTTCAATTCAATCAAGGTAATTCATAATAAATGTGTTTCTTTAGATTGTTGTTGTTAATTCATTTCAATAATTGTTGTTAGATTCTATTCTTGTT
>NC_029780.3:89386895-89388685 GCF_000817695.3 Arachis duranensis
ACCATCAAAAATCCATTCGTCAAAATGGCGCCGTTGCCGGGGAGTTGCAATGGTGTTGTGTTAATGGTTATTGTATATATGTGAATATTGTGAATATGTTTGCTTTTTGCTTCTTTGTTAGTTTTTAGTTTGTTCTCTTTATTTGTTACCATTTTTTTTGTTTTTGCCCTCTCTTACTATCATGAATTCTCACTTTGGCTATGAGTGTAGTTACAATTATGTTGTAGGTGATGAGGACTATAATGAAGATGTGTATCAAGGATGGGACAACCAAAGGTGGGAGGAGCCATATGCATATGATCAATCCTCATGGCAACAACCCCCACCAATGCACTATGAAGAAGAGCCATTCTTTGATGCATACCAATCCAATGGCTATGGTGAATCTCCTTGTGATTTTCAAGAACCACCACCATATGCCTATGAACCATATCATTAACATAACTCTCGACCATACTCACAAGCCTCTTTTCACCAACCACCTTCAAATGACCCTAATCCATATCCATCCTACCAACAACCATATGAGCCATATGAACCACACATAGAGCTACCACCACCCCAACATCAACATTTTCAAGAGCCACCCCCTCCATATTATTACCAAGATGAACCACCTCCAATATATGAAAATTTTCAACCACAAGATGAATACTACCTTCCACCACAACCTCCCATGGAAGAATACTCATACCCATTGATCCAAGAGCCACATGATCCTAATCAAATTATCCAAGAGGAACAAGAGTCAAGGGATCGTCTCAAGGAAGCATTGGATCAATTTCAAGCAACCATGGAGTGTGTTGTGCAACAAATGGAAAGAGTAGAAAACATAGAACCATCACAACTCTACCAAGAAGAACCACCCTCCTATTATAAACCTTTTCCCCAAAATGATGAACCCTTCCACCCACCCCAATCTTTAATGGATGAAACCCTTGGTGTTCTTGTTCAAGGGCAAGAAGAGATGAAAAGGGATGTGCAAAATTTCATGGCCGCCTTGGATGCGGTAACAAATCAATTAGCCTCCCAATGCTTGAACACTCAAGGAACTCCTATGGCTACATGTGGAGAATCAAATGAAGAACATAGCATGAAGGAGAGATTAGAAACTTCGGTGGAAAATGAAGGAAGTTGCTTTGTATTGGAACAATTGGGGGAAGCTTTAATTGTTAAAGACAAGGAAGAAGTGGTAGAAGATTTGGGAGATGCAGAGCCTCCATGGGAACATAGAATTGAAGAAAACCCCTCCAAGATGATTGAAATTGATGCTAGGGAGGAAAGTGCACACCTTCCAAGGCATATTCCATATGAAGGCTTGGATGGGATAGAGCAAGAATTAAGTTCCCTTGGTGATGAAGATCAAGCATCAAGTCTTAGTGGTGAAGAATCCTTTGAGCATGAAGTTAGCTTTATTATTCCACTTGAATATGGTTTTCTTGAAAAGGATGGCCAACTTAGGGAAGTTTGTGGGATGAAGCGTAAGCAGAAAAGGTTTTGTTGTGGGCGTTGCAAATCAAGGCTCATTATGGTTGATGCATCAAACATGAGATATAAAGGTTGGAGTAGTGCTCAAATAGATGGGTCTAGGAGGATTGTTGGCCACTATATAGAGAATTCACCCTACTCACCACCCGGTTGGGCTAATAATGATGATCAACCTCAAGACGGGTGTGAAAATAAAGTGTGGGACCCCGAATCACAAAAAAAGGATCAACATTGGGAGCCCCAAGCTTGTGAAGAACTCCATCAACACTTGGCTCAATCCATAAGAAATCTTGGGGCACAAT
>NC_029780.3:89388848-89391438 GCF_000817695.3 Arachis duranensis
CCTTTCCATACTCTTTTAGTTTTGTTAATAAGTGAATTGAGTTGCCATTGTAGGTATATTCTCATTTTCATCTTTTGTACATATTGGTAGAATTAGTTTAATTTCTTGTTTTGATTGTTTTAATGAGTCTAATTGGTAGTTTAGTATGTTAAATAAGGTTTTATGGTATTTTGGTAGCTGTTTGGAGGTTTGGAATGCTTGGATTGGTGCAAAAACATAGCAACATTTTTTGAAAAAACAGAGCACCATCCACACATACGCGCACTGCGTGTGTACGCGTGCATCAAGTGTTTTAGACCATCCACGCGAGCGCGCCATGCACGCGTACGCGTGGATTGAGAAGTTCCACCTTCCATACCTTGACCCGAGAGTTAGGCCTGCACTGTGCGAAAATTGGGCCTGAGGCACAAACCTATTTGCGCGCTCGCGCATATGATGCGTACGCGCCACTCTCGATATAAACCATACGCGCTCGCGCGCCATGCATGCGTACGCGTGGATACCCTTTCTTCCAACCACATTTCTTTTCTTCTCCTCTTTCCATTTCTTTCCTTCTCCTTTCTTCCTTCCCTCCTCCAATCCCTCATCCAACACTTCCTAACACCATGGATAACCATTTATTTTAGTTGGTTAATTAGTTAGTTTTCATTTTATTTTCTCCATTTTCATTATAAGTGTTGGATTATTGACTTTGTTTACTACACATTGTTGCCTCTTATTGCCTAAATGCTATTTTAGCATGAATGTTTTTAGATAATCTTTGTTGGATTCTATGATTGAGGTTATACTTTACTACTTGGTTTTGAGTTTTTCATGCTTACCTCTTGAAAAACACCAAGTGATGAAAATTGCCTTCGAGCTTGTAACTCTTTTGAATTGCATGATTTGGCCACCATGTGATTTGAACCGTATTCTTTGATTAGGCAATCTCTTGATGGATGATGTTGAGCATTTACCTTAATGCATTGTATTTCATGATCATATGCATCCATATATGTTTGACTTGAATGCTCTCATGCTTCTTTAATGCTTGTTTGACCTTACAAGTTCACTTAAAGCATCTCAAGCACACTAGGATAAGTAAAGTGCATACTTCTTTTGTAACATGACTTTTATGCTAATGTGTGTTCTAAAAGGCACCTAATTTAGAATTCACACACCTAATATTTCTTAATGTCACACTAATTCACTCACTCAATTCTAGTGATTTACCTCATTCCAACAATTATGCTTCCTTGCTTTTGTTTTCCCATCTTATGGTGTTATATTTTTGTTTTTCACAAATGATGCACCACAAGCAATAACAGAAGCAAGACTAAGAACACGCAGCAATCCGGAGATTCGCCGTACCCCCTTGCTCATCTTTGAGTGCACCGATGACGGTGCAAACTTTTAAGTGTGGGGAGGTCGTCCGACCGGTCGGCGATTTTGGGTGACAAAATTCTAATCCCAATACTTTTGCATTTCATTCTAAGATTTTAGGATTTTTACTTGCATTTTCTTAGTTTTGCATATATATACAAAATAAGCTTAGTCAAAATAATGAATTTTTTCAAGGATTTCTATCTATAGGGCACCAATTGATTTGAGTGAAAATTTTTCATTAAACTTGCTTGAATTATATATCTTGTGGATCATGTTTTTGAGCTAAGAACACAAGCAAGTGAGTTTTGAGCCTAATGGTGTGGTGACATCTTATAACCACTTATTTTTCCTTCTTGTGTGCATTATTCTCTTCCTATGATTGTAATCTTTGATTTGTTTGATTCTTTATGTCCATTATTTTGTGTATTCATGCATTTACATGATTGAGGCCATCATTTCATTTAACTCACTTACCCAAAAAGCCTTACCTTTTATCTTCCATTGTTAGCCAAATTTGAGCCTACGATTAAACCACTTGTTCTTAATTTTAGCACATTACAAGCCTAAAACGGAAAACAATAAATGTCCTTAATTTGGATCTTTGATTAGCTTAAGCAAGTGTGTGTGAGTATCATTGAAGTGTGGGAATCTTGGGACATTGGGTGAATAAAAGGGTAGTTTTGTATTTTTATTGAAAATATTGGGAATTGGGTACATGCTCATGTATTGATCAATTGTATAGACCTTATGCATTGATGCTCTTGTATATAGAAAGAAAAAAATGAGAAAAATAAAAGAAAAAAAGAAAAGAAAAAGAAAAATAATATGGAAAAGAAAAAGAAAAAAATAGAAAAAGAAAGAAAAAGAAGAAAAAGAAAGAAATAAAAAGGGGACAAAATGCCCCAAGGAAAAGTGTAGCTCAATAAAATCAATGCATGAGTGTTGTGAAATGAAAAGGGATACATGAGTATGTGAAAAAGTGAAAAAATGGGTAGTTAGGTTAGAACTTAATTGTATAGGATGTCATAGGTTAGGTGGGAAGTTTAAGCTTATGAAAGATTCAAATTTCAAGCTCACTTAACCAAATATGCATCCTACCTTGACCCTAACCCCATTACAACCTAAGGAAAAGACCTCATGATAGATGTATGCATGCATGAGATATATGTTGATTGTTAGAAGAATAACAAATCTTGGAAAGCATGATTAGGGGAGAATTGAGAGA
>NC_029780.3:89391672-89401325 GCF_000817695.3 Arachis duranensis
ACCCACATTTATTCAATGAAATAGCATGGTTTTATAACTTCTCCCTTAATTGTGCTTAAGAGTGAAAACATGCTTTTTAGGACTTAAAATAGCTAAATCTAATTCTCCTTGATTCCATTAGATGCCTTGATATGTTTGTTAAGTGATTTAAGGTTTAGGAGGCAAAGATTGGATCAAGGGAATGACGAAAGAAGCATGAAAAGTTGGAGAACTCATGAAGAAATGAAAGAACCGGAAAGCTGTCAAGCCGACCTCTTCGCACTTAATCGACCATAACTTGAGCTACAGAGGTCCAAATGATGCGGTTCTAGTTGGGTTAGAAAGCTAACATCCGGGGCTTCGAAACGATATTAGATTTGCCATAGTTGCTACACTTATGGTGGCGCGCACGCGCCGTTGCTGCCACCTGGTTCACTTAAAGCAAAACGTGGCCAGCGAATTCTAAAGCCTTGTGAGTCCAATTCAACTCATTTCTGATGCTATTTAACCCAAGGAATGAAGAGGGAAACACAAGTTAGTTACCATTAGTTTAGTTTAGTAGTTAGAATTAGTTTCTAGAGAGAGAAGCTCTCACTTCTCTCTAGAATTAGGATTAGGATTAGGTTTGGTTCTTAGATCTAGGTTTTAATTCATGTTCTCTTCCACTTGTACCTTTCAATTCTTTGTTGTTACATTCATCTTCCTCTATTCTTTTGTTGTAATTTCCTTTATGTTGTTCTTATACTTTGTTGTAGATCTACTTTTGTTCCTGCTATTCTCTTTCAATTCAATTAGAGGTAATTCATAATAATTGTGTTCACTTGACTTGTTGTTGTTTAATTCCTTGCAATTGAGTAGTATAGATTTACTTTTCTTGCAATTTTACTATGCTTTCCTTTTATGCCTTCCAAGTGTTTGATGAAATGCTTGCTTGGATTTTAGAGTAGAATTTTATACTCTTGGCTTGGAAAGGTAACTTAGGAACTCTTGAGTTACTAATGTCCAAGTAATTGATGATTGGGAGCCAATTACTCTAGTTCTCACTAATTGAATTAGTGGAGAGTTAGGACTTATGGACTAGGATTGATATAGCTCATTTGACTTTCCTTTGCTACTAGTTAGAGGATGATTTAATGAGATTAATTCTTGCTAATTCTCATATTGTGGTTATTGATTAGGATAGAGATCCTTGACCACCAATTCTTGCCAAGATCTTTTTAGGCCTTAGTTTACTTTCTTGTCATTTATCTTTCATGCTTCTTATCAAAACCCCAAAATAACTCACAACCAATAACAAGACACTTTATTGTAATTCCTAGGGAGAACGACCCGAGGTTCAATACTTCGGTTTATAAATTTTAGGGGTTTGTACTAGTGACAAACAATCTTTTGTATGAAAGGATTATTGTTGGTTTAGAAACTATACTTTACAGCGAGATTTCATTAGTGAAATTCTAAACCGTCAAAAATCCAATCATCAAGGCCACCCGAAAGTTGACCTCAAGAACTTAAGAAACTACTTTGTTTTTCTAAATAGAGTTGCTAAAGAAAAGAAACTAAAATATCCAAAAGTCAAACAAACCACCAGTTATAAAAATCAGAAGTTAAAAGACCCACAAGCCGGGCCGCTGAGATACGAAAGCAAAATCAGCAAACTACAAAGGATGCAAAGACTCCTCAGTGGCAGCATCTCGGGGTGAAGGAGGATGAGTTGCAAGAGGGACAGCTTCAATAGTCCCATCTGGCCGGTTCAGGATCTGAACATCTGGGTCCGACTCGGGATGGCTGACCTCAGCTGCGGAAGTTGAAGAAATCGGAACAACAGAAGCTTTGGTGGATGGCGCGGGAGGTGGATCTACATCTTCATCGTCGTTATCTGGACCATCAGGGACAATCTTACCATCCTCTACAATATTGTCTAAGCTAAATAGGGTGAGGTCGAGCTCGGGTGTGAGAACTCGAACCTGAGCCTTCAAATTTTCATAGGCAGCGATCACACTGCCCACGGATGGCCTTGGAGCACGATATAATCAGATCGAGCAGACTCCAACCACTCCCTGAGCTTTATCATCTCACTATAAGTCCGGACATAGCTATCCTTATGCTTTTGCGCCATTTTCTCAGCCAAATTTGCAGAAGCCACTGCAGCAGTAGCCTGAGTCTTCTCACCTTCCAACTCTTTCTCCAGCTTTACCACCTTTTTCTCAAGCTCCTCCATCAACCCCTTAATCCTATCAAATTCTGACTTGGCCTCCTCCATAAAAGACTTTGTTGCATGAATCGGGATATCCTGAGCAGTTCGGAATAAGGCTGCACCTATATGTGCCATCTTAACACTAATTCGGGTGATGAAATCCAGGTGGTGAAGAATGGACACATCGTTCATAGGAAGTTGGCCATAAGGGGGGATTTGATGATCAACAAACCCTACAGCATCAAAGTCAGGGGCGTCAAGGTCAAAAGGTTCAACAGTCCTCTATCTTTTTGGAAGAGGGCCGGCAGTGAGAGAAGATGTAGCAGCAGAAGTTTAGGGAGGATCAACCAAATGGACCTGAGGAATAGGGATCACCCTCCTTGGCCCAGAAGTTCTCAAGATCAGCGTCTTAGGAGGGACCTGAGAAGATCCTTCCCCCACAGCCTTGGCCAAGATGTTCTGAGCGGCCGTAGCTTTCCTCGCCTTCTTAAAGGCCTTCATGGAATCATTATTCTTTACCATCTCTGAAAAATACAGCAAAAACCGAGTTACAAAATTGGAAGAAAAGGAACAAAATAACAAGATAATTAAAGCAAAATAGAGAGAAAAGAAGTCGGTCACTACCCAGCTCAGCTCGGAGAAGCGAGGGATCCCCTAAAAACCTCTTGGTGCTAAGATGAGGAGGCTCCCCCCAGTTCTCCTCCAACACATGTACTAGAGCCCGCTCAACCTCATCCAACATCTCCCAAGTATATCTAGACACAATTACATTCTTTTGCCAATCTAAAAGAAAGGCGGGCTCGCCATTTTCATTCAAAAAGAAGGGCTGAGCTCCTTCAATAGTTCGAACCTTGAAGAAATAATTTTTAAAATATCTAAAAGATTCATCATACATGGATAAAACTTTCTTTCCCTGGGAAACTCGGAAAGATACCCAAGAAGCCTTCTTCTTAGCCACCTCAGGTTTAGTCAAAACAAAGAGATAAAGAAAGAGGGTTTGAGAGGGTTTAACACCCAAGTTTTTGGACAACAATTGAAAGATTTTAATGAAGACCCACGAATTCGGGTGAAGTTGGGAAGGAGATACATTGCACGACCACAACAAGTTGGTCTCAAAAGGAGTAAAGGGAAAGGTAATGTTCATTTGACTAAAGAAATAGTCATAGGCATAAAAGAAGGGACGTTCCCCCTGAACCGAGGTAGGAAAACAAACCTTCTCGTCAGAATCAGGCATTACTAACTCATAATCCTTCTCTTGCTCCCGATTACTACAAATCCTATTATGTTTCCTCATCTCCATACAATACTCATAATTAACCACAATATTTTTGTGAGAAGACATGGGTCAACTAAGTCCTACAATAAGAAAAAAGGAAAATGGGTTACTAATCAAACAGCTCGGGTAAGTCAATGAGAACAACTCAGAGTAAAGCATGCAAAAGGTTAAAGAAATCAGATATAGCAACAAAAGAAAACCCCAGGACTCATACCAAAGATCTAGGGGCATCCTTTGGAGGCAGTAACGGAATAAGAACTCAGGAAAATCTACAAGTCTACATCTTAACATCTCCCAAACAAGAAAATAACCCTCTTTCAACAAAGCAGCACTCCGAAAAGAAAATCACGAATCAGAAAGTCATCAAAATCGCCATCTTTTTTATCTATCAGCAAAGGGAACTATCATGCATCAAACATGTCAAAGGGAAATCATCGAAAGTGCAACCTTTTTTCAGAATCAAGCAAGTTCATTTCAAACTAGAGGACACAATCACAAGCAGTAACGACACTCAAAGCCCTAAGAGCATCAACTATCAGGAAACAACAAAAGGTCATACATATTAAAGATGCCCTAAAACGGTGCACATTGCAAAAACGATCAGGCACAGCAAAGAAAGATTCAAGCTTTATAACCTTTCCCAAGCAAAGATCAAAATTTTCTCAAAATCGGACATAAAATAAGAACGACGTGGAAAAAAGAAGAGAAAGGAAGAAAACCAACCTGCTGAGAAGAAGGAGATGATAAATGCCCAGAGACTGAAGCAGTGACAAAGTCACGCCAAACAACCACCTTTTGAGAAAAAAAGGGACGCACAGGAAAGGAAAAAATTTGAGAACAAAGGAACAGACCACTAACATGTTGAAGAAAGATAAGTCAAAAGAGAAAAATTGAATCTTTTTGCTTTGGATGTTCAAAATGAAAAGAGGGAAACGAAAAAAAAGAGGAGTTAATGGGCATTTAAAACCCTCACACGTTCGCAAGGAAGTGCAAAAACGCGCGCTACAAAGAGAAACGTTCCGCATTTAAAGCTACTAAATCGAAGTTCTACAAACAAACCCAACAAAAAATGCTCGAGCTTGGCTTCTCAAGAAGAGGTCAAAAGTCTGAAAGGACACGACCTCAAGAGGAAGACCACGCTCAAGCAGGGGCACTGTTCATGCCCTAGGTCGAGTTGTATGACCCGGGCTGATTGATGACAAGTCGACCGACCTCTTCAGGTCAGGATTGCCCGACCTCTTCTCAAAGAGCTTGGCCAAACCACTGCGAAAGCCCAAAGAAAGGGTCCAAATAGAGGAACACGACCCAAGTCCATGGGCAGCCCAAGCTTAGAAGGATAAAGGCGGTTCCCTCAAAAGATAAGATGACTTCACTCAAAGATAAGATAAAAATAACAATCTTATCTCTAGAAAGGTCACTCAACACCATTATAAATATACTGGAGCACCCAGGTATAACTCATACTCTGATTCTACTAAAAACCTGCTTAATACACTTGCTAACTTAAGCATCGGAGTCCCTTGCAGGTACCACCACCCTCCAGTGATGAAGGATCAGCACCACACCCGAGTCTAACAAGTCGGACACGGTGGCTCCGGCCACCATCATCAAGTCGGACACAACAGCGCCGACCGGTACTGATGATCTCGTCTGAGATCGACCTACAGTTTCAGGTAACCCTCGAAATGATTTTGGACAAAATTTACTCAATGCGCCAGAGCCTGCAACTATATATAGGCATCATAGAGTCTTCACACAATGCATCAAGAATTCAAGATCAAGAAAACTACCTTAACTAACTCTAACTTTTTTAATTTTGTTTTTCTATTTTATTAGCTTCTTCTAACCTTAGGGAATTTACATCATTACCTTAATATCCCCTCCCAAACTCAATAGGTCTTGGAACAATTCTGAGTTTGTTCTTTAATCTTTTGAACATGCTGCAGATAAAGGTTTTGTCAACATATCAGCTCTTTGTTCTGTACCAGGAATATACATAACATGCAGCATATGACTCTTCACTTTATCTCTAACAATTTAAATATGTAGCTGAAAATGTTTGGCTTCATGATGTAATATCGGATTGAATATCAACATAACTGTGTTGAGGTTGTCACAAAAAATGGTGAGAATAGTGCTCAGCTCAACATTGAATTCTCTGAAAAGATTATGGATCCATACTATCCCAATTTCACAAGATGCAAGACTTCTGAATTCTCCCTCTGTAAAGGACCTGCGTCTTGTCAATTATTTTCTACAAGACCAAGACACTAAATTACTTCTAAGGAAAAAAAACAAAAACAAATCTCCTATCATCTAAATCAGAATCCTAATTAGCATCTGCAAAGGCAAAAATCCTAAAATCAGTGCGTTATGGAAGATAAAACCTTATCTTTTGTTCCTTGCAAGTATCTCAATAACATCTTCATAGCTTTTCGATGAGCTAAGAGTGGTCTATTCATAAATTGACTTACTTTTCTCACTATAAAGGCTAAGTTAGGTGCGGTTGTAGTTGCATATTGCAAACTTCCTACCACAGACCTATAAAGCTTGGGATCCTCAAACTCTTTAAAATCTACAGAGGTTAGTTACAATGAAGAAATCATAAGAGTTGGTATTAGACTAGCCTCTGCCATATCTAATTTAGATAATATATAAGATATGTATTTGGTTTGTGAAAGATGTAAGATACCCGAATCTGTCTTAAAAAACTATGGTTAAAAAATAATTTAATTCACCCAAATTTTTAAGAGAAAAGATAACATCAAGTTATTTCATCTAATTTATAATTTCGTCTTGATTATCTCTAGTTAATATAACAACATTAACACAACAAAGAATGTATATAATAAATGCATCTCTAGTCTTATAAAAAAGAACGTATCTAATTTTGCACTATTGAAGTCAAACGTAACCAAAGTGGTGCTGAATTTTAGAAACAACTCTCTTGGAGCCTATTTTAGGCCATAGAGAGATTTATTAGAGATTCATCCCAAAAATCTTTCACACACACACGAACACCGGTGCACAAAATTGTGATCATCAACAATGGCGCCAAAAACTTGGTAGCGCTCTCAAACGTGAATCACACTTAGTCACAACTCCGCACAACTAACCAGCAAGTGCACTGGGTCGTCCAAGTAATACCTTATGTGAGTAAGGGTCGATCCCACAGAGATTGTTGGTATGAAGCAAGCTTTGGTCATCTTGTAAATCTCAGTTAGGCAGATAGTAAATGTTATGGAGTTTTCGAATAGTAAATAAATAATAAAGCAGAAAATAAAGATAGAGTTACCATGTAATTCAATGGTGGGAATTTCAGACAAGTGTATAAAGGTGCTTGTCCCTGTTGGATCTCTGCTTTCCTACTGCTTTTATCCAATCTTTGTCACTCCTTTCTATGGCAAGATGTATGTAGGACATCACCGTTGTCAATGGCTACATCCCATCCTCTCAGTGAAAAAGGTCCAAATGCTCTGTCACGGCACGACTAATCATCTGTCGGTTCTCGATCATGTTGGAATAGAATCCCTTGATTCTTTTGCGTTTGTCATCATGCCCAACAATCGCGAGTTTGAAGCTCATCACAGTCATTTAATCCCTGAATCCTACTCGGAATACCACAAACAAGGTTTAGACTTTCTGGATTCTCATGAATGCCGCCATCAATCTAGCTTATACCACGAAGATTCTGATTAAGAAATCTAAGAGATATGCGCCCGGTCTGAGGTAGAACGGAAGTGGTTGTCAGTCACGTGTTCATAGGTGAGAATGATGATGAGTGTCATGGATCATCACATTCATCATGTTGAAGTGCAACGAATATCTTAGAATAAGAACAAGTGAAATTGAATAGAAAATAGTAGTAATTGCATTGAAACTTGAAGTACAGCAGAGCTCCACACCCTTAATCTATGGTGTGTAGAAACTCCACCGTTGAAAATAAATAAGTGATGAAGGTCCAGGCATGGTCGAATGGCCAGCCCCCAAAACGTTATCAATAGTCTCCTAAGATGAATAATAAAATAAAACTGAGACCAAAGATATCTAATACAATAGTAAAATATCCTATTTATACTAGACTAGCTACTAGGGTTTACAGAAATAAGTAATTGATGCAGAAATCCACTTCCGGGGCCCACTTGGTGTGTGCTTGGGCTGAGCTTGAGCTTTACATGAGCTGAGGCTTCTTTTGGAGTTGAACGCCAAGTTGTAATGTGTTTTTGGCGTTCAAATCTGGTTCGTGACGTGTTTCTGGTGTTTGACTCTAGTATAGACTATTATATATTGCCGGAAAGCTCTAGATGTCTAATTTCCAACTCCATTGCGAGCACGCCATTTGGAGTTCTGTAGCTCCAGAAAATCCATTTCGAGTGCAGGGAGGTCAGAATCCAACAGCATCAGCAATCCTTTGTCAGCCTTTTATCAGAGTTTTGTTCAGGTCCCTCAATTTCAGCCAGAAATTACCTAAAATCACAGAAAAACACACAAACTCATAGTAAAGTCCAGAAATGTGAATTTATCATAAAAACTAATGAAAACATCCCTAAAAGTAGCTAGATTACACTAAAAACTATCTAAAAACAATGCCAAAAAGCGTATAAATTATCCGCTCATCACAACACCAAACTTAAATTGTTGCTTGTCCCCAAGCAACTGAAAATCAATTAAGATAAAAATAAGAGAATATACTATAAATCCCAAAATATCAATGAATATTAATTCTAATTAGATGAGCGGGACTTGTAGCTTTTTGCTTCTGAACTGTTTTGGCATCTCACTTTTTCCTTTGAAGTTTAGAATGATTGGCATCTATAGGAACTTAGAATTTCAGATAGTGTTATTGATTCTCCTAGTTAAGTTTGTTGATTCTTGAACACAGCTACTTTTATGAGTCTTGGCCGTGGCCCTTTTCAGACACATGACTGGGTGAACCTTTTCAGATTGTGACTCAGTGACGATTGGATTTTTGATGGTTTAGAATTTCACAATTAAAATCTCGTTGTAAAGTATAGTTTCTAAACCAAACAATAATCCTTTCGTACAAAAAGTTGTTTGTCACTAGTACAAACCCCTAAAATTTATAAACCGAAGTATTTAGACCTCGGGTCGTTCTCCCTAGGAATTGTAATGAAGTGTCTTGTTATTGGTTGTGATGTGTTTTGGGATTTTTGAGATTATAGACAAGAAACATAAATGGCAAGGAAAATAAACTAACAACTAGCAAAGCTCTTGGCAAGATATGAGAACTAGAAGTCCTATCCTAGTTATCCTCCTCAATTGTGATGGCAAATTGTCCATTGCTACCACTTAGTTAACTCTTACTAAAGAAAGGAAAGTCAAGTGAATGAATTGACTTGAGCCACAAGTCCTAGCCAACTCCCAAGGAAAGACTAGCTTTAGTGCACTCCAAACCAATTAGCAATCTTTCCAATTATCAATCAACAAAGGAATTAGATAACTCAAGTGTCACTAATTACTCTACCTAGGCCAAGAGGAGCAAAATCTATACTATATCTAGAAGAGGCATTTCAAAAAATACATAAAAGGCAATAAAAGTAAACAACATAAATTGCAAGAATTAAAGAGAGATCTAACTACAAAGGCAAGAGATCAACAATGGAAAAGCAAAGAAGAACAATTATTATGAATTACCTCTTATTGAATTGAAATAAAATGGAAGGAACAATAGTAGATCTACAACAAAGTATGAGAACAACATAAAGGAAATTACAATAAAAGAATGGAAGAAGAATGAATGTAACAACAAGGAATTGAGAAGATAGAAGTGGAAGAAGATGAATTAAAATCTAGATCTAAGAACTAAACCTAATCCTAATCCTAATTCTAGAGAGAAGTGAGAGCTTCTCTCTCTAGAAACTACTTCTACCCTTGATCCAATCTTTGCCTCCTAAACCTTAAATCACTTAACAAACATATCAAGGCATCTAATGGAATCAAGGAGAATTAGATTTAGCTATTTTAAGTCCTAAAAAGCATGTCTTCACTCTTAAGCACAATTAAGGGAGAAGTTATAAAACCATGCTATTTCAATGGATAAATGTGGGTAAAAGGTCGTAAAATCCCCTAAAATCAATACAAGATAAACCGTCAAATTGGGGTTTGTCACTCAGCTTTGCTAGAGTCCCCAGTTAGAGGTGTCCAGAGCTCTTAAGCACACTCTTTTTGCTTTGGATCACGACT
>NC_029780.3:89401618-89404046 GCF_000817695.3 Arachis duranensis
TTTCATGATTTTTCAGATTGTCAATAACATTTCTCTTTATTCATCATTCTTTCAAGAGCCAACAATTTTAACATTCATAAACAACAAGATAAAAAATATACATTGTTCAATCATTAATTCAGAAAACAAAAAGTATTGTCACCACATCAATATAATTAAACTAAATTCAAGGATAAATTCGAAAATCATGTACTTCTTGTTCTTTTGAATTAAAAACATTTTTCATTTAAGAGAGGTGAAGGATTAATGGAATTATTCATAGCCTTTAAGAGAGGTGAAGGATTCATGGAATTATTCATAGCCTTAAGACATAGTTACTAAATACTAATGATCATGTAATGAAGACACAGACATAGATAAACATTTAAAATAAAGAAACCGAAAAGCAGAAAAAATTAAGAACAAGGAATGAGTCAACCTTAGTGATGGTGGCATTTTTTTCTTGAAGAACCAATGATGTCCTTGAGTTCTTCTATGTCTCTTCCTTGTCTTTGTTGCTCCTCCCTCATTACTCTTTGATCTTCTCTAATTTCATGGAGAATGATGGAGTGCTCTTGATGTTCCACCCTTAATTGATCCATATTGTAACTCAAATCTTCTAGAGAAGTGTTGAGTTATTCCCAATAGTTATTGGGAGGAAAGTGCATCCCTTGAGGCATCTCCGAGATTTCTTGGTGATGAGCTTCCTCATGCGTCTCTTGAGGTCCATGAGTGGGCTCTCTTGTTTGCTTCATCCTTTTCTTAGTGATGGGCTTGTCCTCCTCAATGGGGATGTCTTCTTCTATGATGACTCTAGCTGAGTAACATAGATGGCAAATAAGATGAGGAAAAGCTAGCCTTGCCAAGGTAGAGGGCTTTTCGGCTATTTTGTAGAATTCAAGGGAGATGACTTCATGAACTTCTAGTTCCTCTCCATTCATGATGCTATGAATCATGATGGCCCAATCCACAGTAACTTCAGATCGGTTGCTAGTGGGGATGATGGAGCGTTGGATGAACTCCAACCATCCTCTCGCCACAGGCTTGAGGTCCAGTCTTCTTAATTGAACCGGCTTACCTTTGGAGTCTCTATTCCATTGAGCTCCTTCCACACATATGTCCCTAAGGACTTGGTCCAACCTTTGATCAAAGTTGATCCTTCTTGTGTAGGGGTGTGCATCTCCTTGTATCATGGGCAAGTTTAATGCCAACCTCACATTTTTCGGACTAAAATCTAAGTATTTCCCCCGAACCATTGTAGGATAGTTCTTTGGATTCAGGTTCATACTTTGATCATGGTTCCTAGTGATCCATGCATTGGCATAGAACTCTTGAACCATTAAGATTCCAATTTTTTAGATGGGGTTGGTTAGAACTTCCCAACCTCTTCTTTGGATCTCATTTCGGATCTTCGCGTACTCATTTTTCTTGAGCTTGAAAGGGACCTCGGGGATCACCTTCTTCTTGGCCACAACATCATAGAAGTGGTCTTGATGGGATTTGGAGATGAATCTTTCCATCTCCCATGACTCGGAGGTGGAAGCTTTTGTCTTCCCTTTCCCTTTTCTAGATGTTTGATGAGCGGATAATTTGTACGCTTTTTGGCATTGTTTTTAGTATGTTTTTAGTATGATCTAGTTAGTTTTTAGTATATTTTTATTAGTTTTTAGTTAAAATTCACTTTTCTGGACTTTACTATGAGTTTGTGTGTTTTTCTGTGATTTCAGGTATTTTCTGGCTGAAATTGAGGGACCTGAGCAAAAATCTGATTCAGAGACTGAAAAGGACTGCAGATGCTGTTGGATTCTGACCTCCCTGCACTCGAAGTGGATTTTCTGGAGCTACAGAAGCCCAATTGGCGCGCTCTCAACGGCGTTGGAAAGTAGACATCCTGGGCTTTCCAGAAATATATGATAGTTCATACTTTGCCCAAGATTTGATGGTCCAAACTGGCGTTCAAAGTCACCTTCAGAATTCCCAGCGTTAAACGCTGGAACTAGCACAAGAATGGGAGTTAAACGCCCAAACTGGCACCAAAGCTGGCATTTAACTCCAAGAGGAGTCTCTACACGAAAATGCTTCATTGCTCAGACCAAGCACACACCAAGTGGGCCCGGAAGTGGATTTTTATGTCATTTACTCATCTTTGTAAACCTTAGGCTACTAGTTCTCTATAAGTATGACCTTTTGCTATTGTATTTTCATCTTGGGATCTTTGGACGCCTAGTTCTTAGATCATTGGGAGGCTGGCCATTCAGCCATGCCTAGACCTTGTTCTTATGTATTTTCAACGGTGGAGTTTCTACACACCATAGATTAAGGTGTGGAGCTCTGCTGTACCTCGAGTATTAATGCAATTACTATTGTTCTTCTATTCAATTCCGCTTGTTCTTGTTCTAAGATATCACTTGTTCTTCAACTTGATGAATGTGATGATCCGTGACACTCA
>NC_029780.3:89406710-89406954 GCF_000817695.3 Arachis duranensis
TATGCTTTCTGAATGGAGCATCATAGGTATTTTCTATGATGGTCTCTCTGAACTATCCAAGATGTCTTTGGATAGCTCTGCTGGAGGATCTCTTCATCTGAAGAAGACGCCTACAGAAGCTCAAGAACTGATTGAAATGGTTGCAAATAACCAATTCATGTATACTTCTGAAAGGAATCCTGTGAACACTGGGACTAATCAGAAGAAAGGAGTTCTTGAGATTGATACTCTGAATGCCATATTG
>NC_029780.3:89408639-89408884 GCF_000817695.3 Arachis duranensis
ACTGGGAAGTGCATGGATGAATCCATCATCCTTGGCAGACCCTTCCTAGCCACAGCAAGGGCTGTGATTGATGTTGATAGAGGAGAATTGATCATTCAAGTGAATGAAGAATCCTTGGTGTTTAAGGCTCAAGGATATCCCCCTGTCATCATGGAAAGGAAGCGTGAAGAGCTTCTCTCAAAACAGAACCAAACAGAGCCCCCACAGTCAAACTCTAAGTTTGGTGTTGGGAGGCCACAACCAAC
>NC_029780.3:89408927-89410840 GCF_000817695.3 Arachis duranensis
CAACCAACTTCTAAGTTTGGTGTTGAACCCCCACATTCAAACTCTAAGTTTTGTGTTGGGAGGTTCCAACATTGCTCTGAGCATCTCTGAGGCTCCATGAGAGCCCTCTGTCAAGCTACTGACATTAAAGAAGCGCTTGTTGGGAGGCAACCCAATGTTATATTTTATCTATTTTCTTTTGTTATTTTATATTTTTTGTAGGTTGATGATCATGAGAAGTCACAAAATCAATTGAAAAAGAAAAAATAGAATGAAAAACAGTATGAAAAACAGCACACCCTGGAGGAAGAACCTACTGGCGTTTAAACGCCAGTAAGGTTAGCAGATGGGCGTTTAACGCCCAGTCTGGCACCATTCTGGGCGTTTAACGCCAGAAAGGGGCACCAGACTGGCGTTGAACGCCAGAAAAGGGCAAGCACTTGGCGTTAAACGCCAGAAATGGGCACCAGCCCGGCGTTTAACGCCAGAATTGGCTCAAAACATATTTTTACATGCCATTTGGTGCAGGGATGACTTTTCCTTGACACCTCAGGATCTGTGGACCCCACAGGATCCCCACCTACCCCACCACTCTCTCTCTTCTTCACCCATTCACCTCAACACCTCTTCCCCAAAAACCCTTCACCTATCAAATCCCATCTTTATCTTCACCACTCACATCCATCCTTCATAAAACCCCACCTACCTCACCATTCAAATTCAAACCACTTTCCCTCCCAAACCCACCCATACATGACCGAACCATATCCCTCCCCCCTCCTATATAAACCCTTCTTCACTCCTTCATTTTCACACAACCTAAACACTACTTCTTCCCCCTTTGGCCGAACCACAAAGCCATATCCATCTCCTCTATTTCTTCTTCTTCTACTCTCTTCTTTCTTCTTTTGCTCGAGGATGAGTGATGAGCGGATAATTTGTATGCTTTTTGGCATTGTTTTTAGTATGTTTTTAGTATGATTTAGTTAGTTTTTAGTATACTTTTATTAGTTTTTAGCTAAAATTCACTTTTCTGGACTTTACTATGAGTTTGTGTGTTTTTCTGTGATTTCAGGTATTTTCTGGCTAAAATTGAGGGACCTGAGCAAAAATCTGATTCAGAGACCAAAAAGGACTGCAGATGCTGTTGGATTCTGACCTCCCTGCACTCGAAGTTGATTTTCTGGAGCTACAGAAGTCCAATTGGCGCGCTCTCAACGGCGTTGGAAAGTAGACATCCTGGGCTTTCCAGCAATATATAATAGTCCATACTTTGCCCAAGATTTGATGGCCCAAACCGGCGCTCAAAGTCACCCTCAGAAATTCCAGCGTTAAACGCCGAAACTGGCATAAAACTTGGAGTTAAACGCCCAAACTGGCATGAGAACTGGCGTTTAACTCCAGAAAACGTCTCTACACATAAAAGCTTCAATGCTCAGCCCAAGCACACACCAAGTGGACCCAGAAGTGGATTTTTACGTCATTTACTCATTTCTGTATACCCTAGGCTACTAGTTTACTATTTAAACAACTTTTAGAGATTTATCTTGTACATTATGACCTTATGACAGTTTTACACGTTTTCTTCCACAGCATGAGCCTCTAAACCCCATGGTTGGGGGTGAGGAGCTCTGCTGTGTCTTGATGGATTAATGCAATTACTACTGTTTCTCATTCAATCATGCTTGCTTCCAATGCTTGACAACCACCTCCGTTCTACCTTAGATTAAGTAGTTATCTCTTGGGTTCTTTAATCGGAATCTTCGTGGTATAAGCTAGAACTGATGGCGGCATTCAAGAGAATCCGGAAGGTCTAAACCTTGTCTATGGTATTCTGAGTAGGATTCAATGACTGAATGACTGTGACGTGCTTCAATCTCCTGAAGGTGGGGCGTTAGTGACAGACGCAAAAGAATCACTGGATTCTATTCCGG
>NC_029780.3:89414248-89414616 GCF_000817695.3 Arachis duranensis
ACACCAAATGACTGCATGGGCGCTGACATTATTGACTCTCTGGTAGAAGAGATCAATATGGCTGAAAGCCTAGAATCAGAGCTTGAGGACATCTTCAAAGATGCTCAGCCTGATCAAGAAGAACTAGAGGAGGCAAAGGAATTTTCGAAAATTCCTCAAGAGGAGGATAAGCCTCCCAAGCCTGAACTCAAACCACTCCCACCATCCCTGAAATATGCATTTCTGGGAGAGGGTGGCACTTTTCCAGTGATCATAAGCTCTGCTTTAAATTCACAGGAAGAGGAAGCACTGATTCAAGTGCTAAGGACACACAAGACAGCTCTTGGGTGGTCCATAAGTGATCTTAAGGGTATTAGCCCAGCTAGATG
>NC_029780.3:89418950-89419963 GCF_000817695.3 Arachis duranensis
TTCTCCTCTCAAGCTGAGGGAGCATCCACTTCTCAAAATCAAGGTTGTTGAGTCCTAACTCTGTGAAAACCTCTATCATTAGGAGCCTATGTTTTTGCGTTTTCTTCTTCTTTTGTTTGTTTTCTATTTTTATTTTTTTTTAGTCTTATATCTATTTTAGAGTCTTGTTTTAATTTATAATTAATAAAATTGGAATTTTATGCCTTAAAGATATGAATGTCCTATGAATCCATCACCTCTCTTAAATGAAAAATGCTTTAATCACAAAAGAACAAGAAGTACAGGGTTTCAAAATTTATCATTGAAACTAGTTGAATTAGTTTGATGTGGTGACAATACTTTTTGCTCTCTGAATAAATGCTTGAACAGTGCATATGTCTCTTGAACTTGTTGTTTTGAGAATGTTAAATAAATTGTTGGTTCTTGAAAGAATGAGGAAAAAGAGAACTGTTATTGAGGATCTAAAAATCATTAGATTGATTCTTGAAGCAAGAAAAAGCAGTAAAAAAAAATTCAAAAAAAAAAAGAAAGAAAGAAAGAAAGAAAGAAAAAGAAAAAGAAAGAAATAAAGTTGTGATCCAAGGCAACAAGAGTGAGCTTAAGAACCTTGGACACCTCTAATTGGGGACTTTAGCAAAGCTGAGTCACAATCTGAAAGAGTTCACCCAATTATGTGTCTGTGGCATGTATGTATCCGGTGGTAATACTGGAAGACAGAGTGCTTTGGGCCACAGCCAAGACTCATATACTAGCTATGTTCAAGAATCATTATGCTCAACTAAGAGAATCAATAACATTATCTGAGTTCTGAGTTCTTATAGATGCCAATCATTCTGAACTTCAAGGGATAGAGTGAGATGCCAAAACTGTTCGGAAGCAAAAAGCTACTAGTCCCGCTCATCTAATTGGAGCTATGTTTCCTTGATATTTTGGAGTCTATAGTATATTCTCTTCTTTTTATCCTATTTTGATTTTCAGTTGCTTGGGGACAAGCAACAATTTAAGTTTGGTGT
>NC_029780.3:89421164-89421619 GCF_000817695.3 Arachis duranensis
ACTGAGAGGATGGGAGGTAGCCACTGACAACGGTGAAACCCTTGCATACAGCTTGCCATGGAAGGAGACTTGCGTGTTTGAAGAAGAAGACAGTAGGAAAGCAGAGATTCAGAAGATGGAGCATCTCCAAACCTCAACCTATTCTCCATTTCTGCAAAACAAGTAATCATTTCATGTTCTTTTGCTTTTCACAATCAATCCTGATAATTTCTGATATCCTGACTAAGATTTACAAGATAACCATAGCTTGCTTCAAGCCGACAATCTCTGTGGGATCGACCCTTGCTCACGCAAGGTATTACTTGGACGACCCAGTACACTTGCTGGTTAGTTGTGCGAATTGCAAAAGTGTGATTGCAATTTCGTGCACCAATGAGCAAACCTTTTAAGTTTGGTGTGGTAAAAGCATTGCTTTTTGTTTTTCCATAACCATTTATGGCATCCAAGGCCGAAGA
>NC_029780.3:89421715-89422024 GCF_000817695.3 Arachis duranensis
GGGAGATGGAGAGATTCATCTCAAGGGTGCATCAAGACCACTTCTATGAAGTTGTGGCCTTGAAGAAGGTGATCCCCGAGGTCCCTTTCAAACTCAAAAAGGGTGAATATCCGGAGATCCGACATGAGATCCTAAGAAGAGGTTGGGAAGTTCTCACCAACCCCATTCAAGTCGGAATCTTAATGGTTCAAGAGTTCTATGCCAATGCATGGATCACCAAGAACCATGATCAAAGTGTGAACCCGGACCCAAAGAATTGGCTTACTATGGTTCGGGGGAAATACTTGGATTTTAGTCCGGAAATTGTAA